>NC_041384.1:493703080-493825341 GCF_002162155.2 Triticum dicoccoides | reverse complement strand
ATGAACCATGGTGAAGTTGGAATACAGTAGATATAGTTCTAATATTAAATTGGATTGAGTTTGCAACAGTACCTAAAGGTAGTGATTTGCTTTATTATACTAACGGATCTCACAAAGTTTTTGTTAAAGTTTTTTGTAGATGAAGTGTTCGAAGAATGAGGAGTTACCAACGTGAGAAGAATAAAGAGAGGAAAGAGCTCAAGCTTGGGGATACTCAACGCACCCCAAGTAAATATTCTAAGGATACTCAAGCATCTATGCTTGGGGATGCCCCGGTTGGCATCCCATCTTTCTTCTTCAACAATTATCGGTATACCTCGGTTTTTGTTTCGTTCACATGATTTGTGTCCTTTGTTTTTTTGGTATTCCTTTATGAACCATGCTAGTATGAGATATCCCTTCATTGATTTATATAATGCTTCATGTGCTTCACTTATATCTTTTAAGTATGATCTTATAGAATTGCTCTTTGTGCTTCACCTAAATCTTTTGAGTATGGTTTTATAGAATGCTTCGTGTGCTTCACTTATACTGTAGCGACCAGACCTGAAATAGTCTGATCTCTGTGCTCCGGTGTCATCCTTGGATCAGTAATGCTGATACCACACAGTGCTCGGAGGATTTATAGCAGAGTAGCAATCACACACTTATTACATCGAGTGTCTCAAAAGAGAACTTATTACAATAATTATGGCTTAAGGCCATCTAATAACGATAACAGCGGAAGGCTTGGAAGATAGGTGAGTCCATCAACTCCAACGGCATCACTGAGTATAGAACCACGACCTAAAAACTCCTTAATCATCGTCTGAAAAGTCTGCAACATTAACGTTGCAGCCCAAAAACGGGTCAGCACATGGAATATGCTGGCAAGGTAACACATAGAGAGTAATGGAATGCAACAACTATACTATATGCATATTTGGCTGGTGGAAAGCTCTATGGTTATAGTTTTTGCGTAAAGCCAATTTTTAATTACTTCAAAGGAATAAATTTAATTACTATCATGGTGGTTGTTAAACATTGAGAATGGTTGACAACATTCTCAATCCCAATTAAGCATCATCTTTAACCCAACAAGATTAATTTTAGAGTAACATGTTGAGATTCACATGATAATCCAGGTACTAGATACTCAAGATTGTCCATAACCGGGGACACGGCTAATCATGATTAGTTTATTACACTCTACAGAGGTTTGCGCACTTTTCCCCACAAGACTCGATCGCCTCCGTTGGATTTCTCGCACTACATGGTGTTTGAGAAACGGATGACCGAGACACAGTCTTTCAGAAGCGCTAGCACCTTACGATGGGTAGACCGGTACACCTACTTTCCCCTACATCTGCTAGTCTACCCTATAAGAGTTCGCACGACTTACTCAACTATGCCAGAGCCCATAATGGCTTGTGGCTGCACACGGAAGTTTCTAGTATGAATAATCTCATGATCCCTTTGAGCCTGGGTGGCGGTCCAAAAGAAAAACAGGCAAGTCCTGGAATACCCAGGTGCCTCAATCCACCCAGATGTGTGTTTAGGTTGCCACCTTAGATAAACCATTAATTAACAATCTCACATCTGTCATGGATATCACTCACCCAATCCACGTCTACTAGCATAGCATGGCATAATAAGCAAACGTAGAAATAACTCCCAAAGGTTTGATAATAAACAGGTAATAGGTACTACCTCATCTACTTCCCATCCCACAATTTAATTAGATCCTAATCATGCAATGTGTGAGGATTGACCTAATGCAATAAAACTGGGTTGTAGAAAAAGGTATGACAAAGTGTTACTTGCCTTGCTGATGATCCGCGAAACCTAGAGATTCAAAGTAATAGGCGGCGCACTCCGGGTATTCTATCACAGACAAACAAACAAGCATACAATAAATACTCATCTAATGCACAGGTAAAACTCAAATAGAAGATCTAACCAGAAAGTTCAACTTAAGAACCCTAGTTTGCAAAAAGAATCAAATCGAACGAAGCAAAAGAAATCAAACGGCGAAAGAAAACAACTTCGTTCTAGTAATCTGGATCTAAGTCAAATTTTACAGTAGCAAAAACTTGTTTAAGTTGATTATTTGGAAAGAGGGTTTCGAGACGAAACTCCAGGCGCTTGAATCGCCTGATTCCGATAAACGAGCGAAAAGTTATACTAAAAGAAAATCGGATCAGAAATCGCGATCAGAAAATAACCGCGGAAAATCCGACGAAAAAGAAAAACGACGAACAGATTTTTTTTAAAACAGCACGGATTTCGAGGGCGGCGAACCTCGGGCGACGCGCGGATCCGGCGGATCGGCGGCGGGGCGGCGACAGCGGTGGCGGCTGGGGCGCGCTAGGGTTTGGGGCTGGGGCGGCTGGGCTCTCGGGCCCCGGGGCGGCGCCTTATAAAGGCCCCGGCCAGGGGAGTCCTGGCCGAGTACGGCACAAAGTCGGTTCCGTTTTTTTTAAATAATTACGCTCGGAAAAAGAATAAAAAGAAATACTAAACGGACTCCAAAAATCACGAAATAAATTTTCCTGGGCTTCTAAAATCAAGCCCGAAAAAGTGAACATTTATTTGGGCCCTAAATGAAATTTTGAAAAACATGCATTTTTCCTAAATTCAAATAAAAATACCGAAAAACTCCGAAATAAATCTTATTTGATTTTTTTATTAAATCCTCAATATTTCTATATTTTGGGAAAGTCGTTTTATTCCCTCTCTCATATTTTTGTAATAGAAATAATTGATGATAAAATAAATAAAATCAAATGATCCTATTTACATAATTTGAGAAAACTCAAATATGTAAATAACGAAATCCCCAACTCTCTCCGTGGGTCCTTGAGTTGCTTAGGATTTTCTAGGATCAAAACCAAAAGCAAAATAAAATATGATATGCATGATGACCTAATGTATAACATTCCGAATCGAAAATTTGGGATGTTACAAACCTACCCCCCTTAAGATGAATCTCGCCCTCGAGATTCGGGTTGGCTAGAAAATAGGTGAGGGTGGTCCTTGAGCAAATCTTCCTCTCGCTCCTAGGTGGCTTCATCCTCCGTGTGGTGGCTCCACTGAACTTTGCAAAACATAATAACCTTGTTGCGAGTGACTCGGCTGGCAAACTCGAGAATCTTGACTGGTTTCTCCTCATAGGTCAGATTGTTATCCAACTGAATTGCTTCTAATGGCACTGTGTCTCTCAAAGGTATGTCAGCCATCTCCGAGTGACACTTCTTCAACTGAGAAACGTGGAACACATCATGAACTCATGTCAATCCTTCTGGCAATTCCAACTTGTAGGCCACTTCTCCCATACGCTCCAAAACTCAATATGGCCCTACAAATTGTGCCGCTAACTTCCCCTTAACTCCAAAGCGCTTAATCCCTCGAAGTGGGGATACTCGAAGATAAGCTCTGTCTCCGACTTTGTAAACTGTCTCCTTGCGTTTAGAATCTGCGTAGCTCTTCTGCCTGGACTGGGCTACCTTGAGCCTATCGCGAATCAACTTCACCTTCTGTTCAGACTCTTTAATCAAGTCAGGTCCAAACAACTGGCGGTCTCCAACTTCGTCCCATGACAACGGTGTCCTGCACCTCCTTCCGTACAGAGCTTCGAAAGGGGCCATCTTCAAACTGGTATGATAGCTATTATTGTAAGAGAACTCTGCATATGGCAAATTATCGTCCCAACTAGATCCATAATCTAGCGCACAAGCTCTCAGCATATCCTCCAAAATCTGATTGACTCTCTCGGTCTGTCTATCTGTCTGCGGATGAAAAGTTGTACTAAATTCTAGCCTAGTACCCAAAGTCTCATGCAACTGCTTCCAGAACTTTGAGGTAAACTGGGTTCCTCTATCTGATACGATACTCCTCGGAACTCCATGCAAACATACGATCCTGGTCATGTATATCTTTGCCAACTTAGCACTGGTGTAAGTGGTCTTTACTGGGATGAAATGAGCTACCTTCGTCAATCGATCAACTATAACCCAAATCGAGTCATAGCCTGAACGAGTCCTTGGTAATCCCGTGATAAAATCCATGCCTAGCTTATCCCACTTCCATTCGGGTATCGGCAATGGTTGCAACAATCCTGCTGGCTTCTGATGCTCTGCCTTTACTCTCTGACATACGTCACAGACTGCTACATACTCCGCAATATCCTTCTTCATTCCGGTCCACCAGAAAATATCCTTCAAATCCAAATACATCTTGGTATTTCCTGGGTGAATCGAATACGGTGAATCATGTGCCTCTTGCAGAATCAACTTTTTGATCTCCGGGTCATTGGGTACATAAACACGGTCTTCAAACCATAGGGTGTCGTGCTCATCCTCACGGAATCCTTTAGCTTTTCCTTCTTTCATTTTCTCCTTTATGGAAGCAATCTCCTTGTCAGTCTTCTAAGCTTCCTTGATTCTGTCCATCAAAGTTGTCTGAATTTCCAACGCTGCTACATAGCCTCTCAGAACTATTTCCAAACATAGTTCACAAAGATTTTCTGCTAACTCCTTGGGTATTTCTCCCATTATTAATGTATTGACATGGCTCTTGCGGCTTAATGCATTGGCTACTACATTAGCCTTCCCGGGATGATAATGCAATTTCATATCATAATCCTTGATGAGATCCAACCATCTCCTTTGTCTGAGGTTCAACTCCTTCTGTGTGAAAATGTACTTCAAACTCTTATGATCCATGTACACCTCACAATGGTTTCCAATAAGGAAATGTCTCCATGTCTTCAATGCATGCACTACGGCTGCTAACTCCAAATCATGCGTGGCATAATTCAACTCATGGGGCTTCAGTTGTCTTGAGGCATATGAAACAACTTTCCCTTCCTGCATAAGCACTGCTCCAAGTCCTCGACATGAAGCGTCGCAATACACCTCATAATCCTTGGTTTGATCTGGCAAAATCAACACTGGTGAGGTAACCAAACGGTTCTTCAATTCCTGAAAACTTGCCTCACACTCCTCAGTCCATTTGAACTTAGTATCCTTCTTCAACAACTCCGTCATAGGCTTCGCAATCTTTGAGAAGTTCTCAATAAATCTCCGGTAGTATCCTGCGAGTCCAAGAAAACTCCGGATCTCTCCAACTGTTGTTGGTGCTTCCCACTTGGTCACGGTTTCAACTTTAGCGGGATCTACTGCTATACCTTCTCCGGATATAACGTGTCCGAGGAATCCTACTTCCTTCAACCAAAACTCACATTTGCTGAACTTGGCATATAATTGGTGTTCTCTGAGCTTTCCAAGTACCAAACGCAAATGCTCCTTATGCTCCTCTTCATTCTTCGAATAAACCAGGATATCATCAATGAACACTACGACGAACTTTTCCAAAAACTCCATAAACACTTTGTTCATCATGTTCATAAAATAGGCAGGCGCGTTAGTCAGGCCAAATGACATAACGGTATACTCATACAGCCCATACCTGGTGGTAAAAGCTGTCTTCGGAATATCCTGTTCTTGAATCTTCAACTGGTGGTATCCTGATCGCAAATCGATCTTGGAAAATACTCTAGCTCCTTGCAATCGATCAAACAGATCATTGATCATTGGTAGCGGGTACTTGTTCTTGATCGTTACTTCGTTCAATCCTCGATAATCAACAACCATCCTTAACGATCCATCCTTCTTCTCCACTAGGAGTACTGGTGATCCCCAAGGCGAAGAACTTGGGAGAATGTAACCTTTATCCAGTAACTCCTTAATCTGCTTCTTAATTTCCACCAAATCTTTTGCTGGCATCCTATATGGTCTCTTTGATATTGGCCCTGTGCCTGGCAATAGCTCAATCAAGAACTCAATATCTCTATCCGGTGGCATGCCTGGCAACTCTTCGGGAAATACATCAGGAAAATCCTTTACCACTGGTACTTCCTCCTGCACAACTCCTGATAAGGAATTTACTTGTGTCCTGTTTGGCGCATGTCGGGATACATACTTGATCCTTCTCCCTTCTGGTGTGGTAAGCAAAATTGACTTACTAGCACACTCAATATTCCCTTCATACTTTGATAACCAATCCATGCCTAATATCACATCCAATCCTTGTGATTCCAGAATAATTAAATCCGTTGGGAAAACATGCCTTCCTATACTTAATGGCACTTGAAAACATCCTTGTTCGGCCATGTACTCTGCTCCTGGCGAGCTTACTAGCATAGGTGTTTTAAGAACCCTAGTGGGCAGGCTATACTTTTCCACAAATCCCCTTGATATGTATGAATGCGATGCACCAGTATCAAAAAGAACGAGTGCAGTAAATGACTTAACCAAAAACTTACCTATTATTGCATCGGGCTGAGCTTCAACCTCCTCCACATTAACATGGTTCACCTGTCCCCTGTTAAAAGGGTTCGGCTTCTTTCCAGAGCTTCCATTGCCGTTTTGGCCTTCAGGACATTCATTGGCATAATGTCCGGTCTTGGAACACTTGAAACAAGTGACTTGACTCAGATCTCTCTTGGCTGGGGTTGATGGGGTGCTGCGGTTCTGGCCATTGCTTCCTCCATTCCCATTACCATTCTTGGTGCCATTTTGATGGTGCGAGCTACCTACTCCATGGGTATGCTGAAAATGTCCTCCCGGTCTAGGGGTAAAACGTGGCTTCTGCTGAGCTCCTGAATTATACTTTCCTTGTCCATACTTCCTCTTGCGGTTCTCAATTTGCTGCTGCTTCCCTTCAATCATAAGAGCATGATCTACCAACTCCTGGTAGTTGTTGAAGGTGGCTACCATCAACTGCATACTCAACTCATCATTCAGTCCTTCCAGGAATTTCTCCTGCTTAGCTGCATCCGTAGCAACGTCATCTGGGGCATAACGTGCTAGCTTACTAAACTCCTCCACATACTGGCCAACTGTCCGTCCTCCTTGGCGCAAGTTGCGAAACTCACGCTTCTTCATGGCCATTGCTCCTGCTGAAACGTGGGCAGTACGAAAAGCCTGCTGAAACTGGTCCCATGTGACAGTGTCGACTGGGAAGGTGGTTGTGAAATTCTCCCACCAGGATGCTGCAGATCCTTCTAACTGATGTGCGGCAAACTTCACCTTCTCTGCATCTGTGCATCCTGCTGTGGTCAACTCCCTAGCTATCCTGCGGAGCCAATCATCTGCTACTATCGGCTCGGTGCTACTGGAAAACACCGGCGGATTCAGCCTAAGAAAACGAGCTAAGTGGTCAACAGGTGGTGGTGGTGGTGGTGGGTTGTTGTTGTTGTTCCCCTGATTCTGATTCTGAACTAGCAACTGCATCAAGGTGTTCTGCTGCTGGATTAACTGGGTGAGCTCCGGCGGAAAGGCAAATCCGGGGTCACGTCTCGGAGGCATCTGAGGGTTTAGAAAAGATGAGATATGAGAATAGAAGGGGGTCTAAAGAGAAAACACTACCCATATGCACATGAGGCAAAAGCAAACAATTCACTTCAGTCAATCAAACAAAGGCATACAATCGATCTAACTATCGCAAAAGTGCTCGGACTACTATATTTACATGGTGGACTACTACTACTGATGAGGTGGTCTACTAGAAATATTCTACAGTTGTAGACTCCATGATATCTGCTCCTGCTTCATCAACATAGTCATCATTGCTACTGTCTTGTTCCAAGTCGGTGCCGTCAATGATGATGTAGTCTTCCGGGCTAATCTCCTTAGGTTCTTCGTCTTCATCTACTGGTGTCGGGCCTCCCATAAATATTCCAATCTTCTTGATCAGATCGTCATTCTTCTCCACCAATACTTCAATTTCTTCTTCATAATATTCACGTGTAGCCTTGAGTTCTTCCTCCAGTTTCTTGATTCTAGTCTTAGCCTTCTTCAGATCTATCATGTCGGCGCACATCTGATTCTCCTGTCGTCAAATGTGCTGATTTAACTCCTGAATAAAAGCTGCAATTGATCTATCTTTCCTGCTGCTAATCATCTCCCAGTGTTCATCTCGGCGCCCACAAATCTGGTAGATAGTATCCTTGAGATCCTTGCGGTAGACTTCTCCAATGCGTCCCATGGCGATGTGAGCTGCCATACTCTTTCCTAGACTCCAAGTTGGTGCATCAAAAGAAAACTCTATGGGCTCAGTGACTGGCATGAACGTCCTTCCTGGAACTTGAAGTTGAATTATCGAGCGCTCTTCTTCAGGTAAAGTGGCATTGTAGGTTCCCGTGAAGCTTGGTATTCCTATGTTCAGGTATCTAGTGACTTCCTTCAAGTGGCGTCCAAAGGGTATATCTTCATCTGGTTGGGTGAACTTGTTCCTTGCATCTGCCATCCTAAAGAGTAGAGAAGATGACAGGTCAGAAGAGAAGAGAGTGAGTAGTGATCTAGGTCTTTAGCTTAGTGGTCGTGTCCTACAGTCAGCGTGGGCTCTGATACCATCTCTGTAGCGACCAGACCTCAAACAGTCTGATCTCTGTGCTCCGGTGTCATCCCTGGATCAGTAATGCTGACACCACACAGTACTCGGAGGATTTATAGCAGAGTAGCAATCACACACTTATTACATCGAGTGTCTCAAAAGAGAACTTATTACAATAATTATGGCTTAAGGCCATCTAATAACGATAACAGCGGAAGGCTTGGAAGATAGGTGAGTCCATCAACTCCAACGGCATCACTGAGTATAGAACCACGACCTAAAAACTCCTTAATCATCGTCTGAAAAGTCTGCAACATTAACGTTGCAGCCCGAAAACGGGTCAGCACATGGAATATGCTGGCAAGGTAACACATAGAGAGTAATGGAATGCAACAACTATACTATATGCATATTTGGCTGGTGGAAAGCTCTATGGTTACAGTTTTTGCGTAAAGCCAATTTTTCCCTACTTCAAAGGAATAAATTTAATTACTATCATGGTGGTTGTTAAACATTGAGAATGGTTGACAACATTCTCAATCCCAATTAAGCATCATCTTTAACCCAACAAAATTAATTTTAGAGTAACATGTTGAGATTCACATGATAATACAGGTACTAGATACTCAAGATTGTCCATAACCGGGGACACGGCTAATCATGATTAGTTTATTACACTCTGCAGAGGTTAGCGCACTTTTCCCCACAAGACTCGATCGCCTCCGTTGGATTTCTCGCACTACATGGTGTTTGAAAAACGGATGACCGAGACACAGTCTTTCAGAAGCGCTAGCACCTTACGATGGGTAGACCGGTACACCTACTTTCCCCTACATCTGCTAGTCTACCCTGTAAGAGTTCGCACGACTTACTCAACTATGCCAGAGCCCATAATGGCTTGTGGCTGCACACGGAAGTTTCTAGTCTGAATAATCTCATGATCCCTTTGAGCCTGGGTGGCGGTCCAAAAGAAAAACAGGCAAGTCCTGGAATACCCAGGTGCCTCAATCCACCCAGATGTGTGTTTAGGTTGCCACCTTAGATAAACCATTAATTAACAATCTCACATCTGTCATGGATATCACTCACCCAATCCACGTCTACTAGCATAGCATGGCATAGTAAGCAAACGTAGAAATAACTCCCAAAGGTTTGATAATAAACAGGTAATAGGTACTACCTCATCTACTTCCCATCCCACAATTTAATTAGATCCTAATCATGCAATGTGTGAGGATTGATCTAATGCAATAAAACTGGGTTGTAGAAAAAGGTATGATCAAAGTGTTACTTGCCTTGCTGATGATCCGCGAAACCTAGAGATTCAAAGTAACAGGCGGCGCACTCCGGGTATTCTATCGCAGACAAACAAACAAGCATACAATAAGTACTCATCTAATGCACAGGTAAAACTCAAATAGAAGATCTAACCAGAAAGTTCAACTTAAGAACCCTGGTTTGCAAAAAGAATCAAATCGAACGAAGCAAAAGAAATCAAACGGCGAAAGAAAACAACTTCATTCTAGTAATCTGGATCTAAGTCAAATTTTACAGTAGCAAAAACTTGTTTAAGTTGATTATTCAGAAAGAGGGTTTCGAGACGAAACTCTAGGCGCTTGAATCGCCTGATTCCGATAAACGAGCGAAAAGTTATACTAAAACGAAAATCGGATCAGTAATCGCGATCAGAGAATAACTGCAGAAAATCCGACGAAAAAGAAAAACGACGAACAGATTTTTTTTAAAACAGCACGTATTTCGAGGGCGGCGAACCTCGGGCGACGTGCGGCTTCGGCGGATCAGCGGCGGCTGGCGGCGGCGGCGGCTGGGGCGCGCTAGGGTTTGGGGCTGGGGCGGCTGGGCTCTCAGGCCCCGGGGCGGCGCCTTATAAAGGCCCCGGCCAGGGGAGTCCTGGCCGAGTATGGCCCAAAGTCGGTTCCGTTTTTTTTAAATAATTACGCTCGGAGAAAAAAAAGAAATACTAAAAGAACTCCAAAAATCACGAAATAAATTTTCCCAGGCTTCTAAAATCAAGCCAGGAAAAGTGAACATTTATTTGGGACCTGAATGAAATTTTGAAAAACGCGCATTTTTCCTAAATTCAAATAAAAATACCGAAAAACTCCGAAATAAATCTTATTTGATTTTTTTATTAAATCCTCAATATTTCTATATTTTGGGAAAGTCATTTTATTCCCTCTCTCATATTTTTGTAATAGAAATAATTGATGATAAAATAAATAAAATCAAATGATCCTGTTTACATAATTTGAGAAAACTCAAATATGTAAATAACGAAATCCCCAACTCTCTCCGTGGGTCCTTGAGTTGCTTAGGATTTTTCTAGGATCAAAACCAAAAGCAAAATAAAATATGATATGCATGATGACCTAATGTATAACATTCCAAATCGAAAATTTGGGATGTTACATATACATTTTGAGCTTGGACATTGGTTAGTTTATATTAATTGTAGAATGCTCCATGAACTTCACTTATATCTTTTGGAGTATGAATAACACTATCATCTAAAGCGGGTTTGGAAGAGTGTCAACTCTAGGAACTAGTGATCCCGCTATTCCAAATGAGAAGAATTTTGCTTATGTGGAGAGTAGAAAAATTTCTATGCTTGTAAATCATGAATAGAATGCTTTATGTGATGGTTATGTTGTTGAATTCATTGATGATGCTACTTAAAATTATTATGAGGGAGGAATATATGCTTGTAGGAGTTGCAATAATATCAAGTTTCCTCTCTATGTGCTTAAAGTTTTGAAGTTATCCTTGTTTTTCCTTCCTATGCTAGTTGATTCTTGTTCCCATAAGTTGTGTACTCACAAAATCCCTAGGCATAAGTAGTGGGTTAGGTTTAAATTTGCTAGTCATATTCTTCATGATGCTCTCTTTATGTTTCAATTCTTATCTTTTATGTGAGCATCATTGAAATCATCATTCCTAGCTAAAAGGCATTAAAGAAAAGCGCTTGTTGGGAGACAACCCAATATTTACCCTTAATGTTTTTGTGTGTTCTCATGATTAATCTACTGTATTAATAATGTATTATAGCTTTTTTTCAATAAAGTGCCAAGTAAGACCTTTGGGAAGACTTGGGTGAAAGTTAATGTGATCTTGCTGTAAAAAACAGAAACTTTGCGCTCACAAGATTGCTGCCATTTTTTATTGGAGAGTGAGATTAGGTTGATTCGTTTTGCAGAAGATTAATAGACAAATTCCTCACGCCCACCAATTTATTTCATAATTTTTGGAGTAGCAGAAGTATGGTTAGTGTTCAGATCATTACAGAATTTTCTGTTTATGGCAGATTCTTTTTTCATTGCATAGTTTGCTTGTTTTTTAGTTTCTATGACTTATATTTCTCAATATAAATTGTAGAAATGATATGGTACGGTAGGAATTGTGTGAGAACAATTATGAACCTTGTCTTTTATAGTACCAAAGTGAATGGTTTACTCTTTATCATACTAACCTATCTCACGAAGTTCCGTTAAGTTTTGTGTGATTGAAGTTTTCAAGCTTTGGGTGAGATATCGATATGAGGAGAATAAGGAGTGGAAAGACCCTAAGCTTTGGGATGCCCGAGGCACCCCAAGGTAATATTAAAGGAAGACTCAAGCGCCTAAGCTTGGGGATGCCCCGAAAGGCATCCCCTCTTTCGTCTTCAAAACTATTGGTATGCCTTACTCGGAGCTATATTTTTATTCGTCACATGATATGTGTTTTTCTTGGAGCGTATTTTCAATTTTACTTGCTGTTTGAATAAAATCATTGGATCTGAATTATTAAATGAAAAAGAATCCTCCCATGGCTAGTTAATTATTTGACTACTCAGTGTCCTTCACTATTATCTTTTGGAGTAGTTTGTCATTTACTCACGCGCTTCATGTATATCCTATGAGTAAATGGTTGAATAATTGAATATCATAAATCTGAATTTATATATGTTTCATATGCTTATACCATGGGGAGTAATGACTTCACATAGAATAAGTATAGGTAGTAAACTTATTGAAAGTTAGCAAACGTAGAATTGGTCACTTGAACAATTCATGAAAGAATATTGAAGAAAGAGAGGTTTCACATATAAATATACTATCTTGGACATCTTTTGTAATTGTGAGCACTCATTAAAATATGACATGCTAAAAGGTTGATGTCGGACAAGGAAGACAACGTAATGGGTTATGTTTTCTTATATCCGAAATAAAGTATATTGTCTTGGATCATCCAACATGTTGAGCTTGCTTTCCCCCCTCATGCTAGCCAAATTCTTTGCACCAAGTAGATATACTACTTGTGCTTCCAAACATTCCTTAAACCAGTTTTGCCATGAGAGTCCACCATACCTACCTATGGATTGAGTAAAATCCTTCAAGTAAGTTGTCATCTGTGCGTGCAATAAAAATTGCCCTCTAAATATGTATGATCTATTAATGTGGAGAAAATAAGCTTTATACAATCTTGTGATGTGGAAGAAATAAAAGCGAGGGACTGCATAATAAAGTTCCATATCACAAGTGGCAATATAAAGTGACGTTCTTTTGCATTAAGATTTTGTGCATCCAACCATAAAAGCGCATGACAACCTCTGCTTCCCTCTGCGAAGGGCCTATCTTTTTACTTTTATCTTCTTCCTTATGCAAGAGTCATGGTGATCTTCACCTTTCCTTTTTACATTTTATCCTTTAGCAAGCACATTGTGTTGGAAAGCTCATGATATATATCCAATTGGATGTAAGTTATCATGAACTATTATTGTTGACATTACCCTTGAGGTAAAAGTTGGGAGGCGAATCTATAAGCCCCTATCTTTCTCTGTGTCCGATTAAAACTTTGAACCCATAAATATCATGTGAGTGTTAGCAATTGTGGAAGACTAAATGATAGTTGAGTATGTGGAGTTTGCTAAATCGAAGCTCTGACCTAGACCCTTCCTGAAAATAAGATGAATTGCAATTATTTGATGACTGAGAATATAGTTTGTTAGTTTCAAGAGAGTTTATGATATATACTTTAACATGTGAATAGCTTGTTACTTGATCATCAAAAGTTTTATGAAAATGCGCTACTATTATGATATATAATGATGCTAGAAAAAGTGATTGGAACTATCATTGATGAAACTTATGCACTTGCAAGCATTCACACTTCATAAATTATTTCTTTTATCATTTACCTACTCGAGGACGAGCAGGAATTAAGCTTGGGGATGCTGATACGTCTCCAACGTATCTATAATTTATGAAGTATTCATGCTATTATATTATCAACCTTGGATGTTTTATACGCATTTATATGCTATTTTATATGGTTTTTGGGATTAACCTATTAACCTAGAGCCCAGTGTCAGTTTCTGTTTTTTCCTTGTTTTTGAGTTTTACAGAAAAGGTATATCAAACGGAGTCCAATTGATGTGCCAATTTTTGATGATTTTTTATAGATCAAAAGAAGACCCCGGAGTAAAAGAGTTGGGCCAGGAGAGTCCCGGGGCGTCCACGAGGGTGGGGGCGCGCCCACCCCCCACAGGCGCGTGGGCCTGCCTCGTGGACGCCTCGGGCACCTCCTTGACGTGAGACCGACGCCAAAAATTCCTATAAATACAGAAACCTCGGAAAATTAACCTAAATCAGGAATTCCGCCGCCAGAAGCCTCCGTAGCCACCGAAAACCAATCTAGGTCCTCTCCGGCACCCTGCCGGAGGGGGCCATCATCACCGGAGGGCATGGAGGAGGATCCTGGAGGGGCCATCATCACCATGAAGGCCAAGGACCAGAGGGGGAACCTCTCCCCATCCAGGGGGGAGGCCATGGAGGAGGAGGCACAAGGGGGAGAACCTCTCCTCCTCTCTCTTGGTGGCTCCGGAGTGCCATCGAGAGGGGAATCATCGCCGCGGTGATCGTCTTCATCAACATCACCATCATCATCACCATCCTCATCTCTTTTATGCGGTCCACTCTCCCGCACGCCGCTGTAATCCCTACTTGAACATGGTGCTTTATGCCACATATTATGATCCAATGATGCGTTGCCATCCTATGATGTTTTGAGTAGATATCCTTTGTCTTTGGGTTGATTGATGATCTAGATTGGTATGAGTTGTATGTTTTACTTTGGTGCTATCCTATGGTGCCCTCTGTGTCGCGCAAGCGTGAGGGGTTCCCGCTGTAGGGTGTTGCAATACATTTATGATTCGCTTATAGTGGGTTGCGTGAGTGACTGAAACACAAACCCGAGTAAGGGGGTTGTTGCGTATGGGATAAAGAGGACTTGATGCTTTAATGCTATGGTTGGGTTTTACCTTAATGATCTTTAGTAGTTGCAGATGCTTGCTAGAGTTCCAATCATAAGTGCATATGATCCAAGTAGAGAAAGTATGTTAGCTTATGCCTCTCCCTCATATGAAACTGCAATAGTGATTACCGGTCTTGTTAACGATTGCCTAGGACAATTCCGCACACCGATCCACCATTATTCCACACTCGCTATTTATAATATTTAGTAATATATTCTAACTTCATGATAACATCACCTACTTTTATATTTTAGCTCTCCGATATCATACAAAGTTATCCTCTTCATACCCACAACATAGTTTTATTTCTCGTTGCTAGTTGGAAGCAAACGTTCGGTGTACATAGAGTCGTATCAGTGGAAGATAGGGCTTGAGAGAATATTGATATTACCTTTAGCTCCTTGTGGGTTCGGCACTCCATACTTATCACTTCCACCTTTGGAAATTGCTACGATGATTCCTTGCACTTGGGGATTATATATCAAGCTCTTTTCTGGTGCCGTTGCCGGGGAGCAATAGCGTGGGGTTGATATTCTCGTGTATGCCTGTTTGCTTTCTTCAGTAAGTAGATTTTCTTTTTTCCTTCTTTGTTTCTGTTTAGTTGTGGGTGTGATACGTCTCCAACGTATCTATAATTTTTTATTGTTCCATGCTATTATATTACCTGTTTTGGATGTTTATGGGCTTTATTATGCACTTTTATATTATTTTTGGGACTAACCTATTAACCCAGAGCCCAGTGCCATTTTTGTTTTTTCCTTGTTTTAGAGTATCGCAAAAAAGGAAAATCAAACGGATTCCAATTGACCTGAAACTTCACAGAACTTACTTTTGGACCAGAAGAAGCCCACGGAGTATCGTGGATGGACCAGGAGAGTCCCGGGCTGCCCACGAGGGTGGGGGGCATGCCCACCCCCCTGGGCGCGCCCCCCTGCCTAGTGGACAGCCCGGAGGTCCACCGACGTACTTCTTCCTCCCATATATACCCATATACCCTAAAAACTCCCGGGAGCACAATAGATCGGGAGTTCCGCCGCCAGAAGCCTCTGTAGCCACCGAAAACCAATCTAGACCCGTTCCAGCACCCTACCGGAGGGGGAATCCCTCTCCGGTGGCCATCTCGATCATCCCGGCGCTCTCCATGACGAGGATGGAGTAGTTCTCCCTCGGGGCTGAGGGTATGTACCAGTAGGTATGTGTTTGATCTCTCTCTCTCTCTCTCTCTCTCTCTCTCGTGTTCTTGATTTGGCACGATCTTGATGTATCGCGAGCTTTGCTATTATAGTTGGATCTTATGTTTCTTCTCCCCCTCTACTCTCTTGTAATGGATTGAGTTTTCCCCTTGAAGTAATCTTATCGGATTGAGTCTTTAATGATTTGAGAACACTTGATGTATGTCTTGCCGTGCGTATCTGTGGTGACAATGGGATATCACGTGATTCACTTGATGTATGTTTTGGTGATCAACTTGCGGGTTCCGCCCATGAACTTATGCATAGGGGTTGGCACACGTTTTCGTCTTGGCTCTCTGGTAGAAACTTTGGGGCACTCTTTGAGGTTTTATGTGTTGGTTGAATAGATGAATCTGAGATTGTGTAATGCATATCGTATAATCATACTCACGGATACTTGAGGTGACATTGGAGTATCTAGGTGACATTAGGGTTTTGGTTGATTTGTGTCTTAAGGTGTTATTCTAGTACGAACTCTAGGGCTGTTTGTGACACCTATAGGAATAGCCCAACGGATTGATTGGAAAGAGTAACTTTGAGGTGGTTTCGTACCCTACCATAATCTCTTCGTTTGTTCTCGCTATTAGTGACTTTGGAGTGACTCTTTGTTGCATGTTGAGGGATAGTTATGTGATCCAATTATGTTATTATTGTTGAGAGAACTTGCACTAGTGAAAGTATGAACCCTAGGCCTTGTTTCCTAGCATTGCAATACCGTTTACGCTCACTTTTATTACTTGTTACCTTGCTGTTTTTATATTTTCAGATTTCAAAAACCCATATCTACCATCCATATTGCACTTGTATCACCATCTCTTTGCCGAACTAGTGCACCTATACAACTTACCATTGTATTGGGTGTGTTGGGGACACAAGAGACTCTTTGTTATTTGGTTGCAGGGTTGTTTGAGAGAGACCATCTTCATCCTACGCCTCGTACGGATTGATAAACCTTAGGTCATCCACTTGAGGGAAATTTGCTACTGTCCTACAAACCTCTGCACTTGGAGGCCCAACAACGTCTACAAGAAGAAGGTTGTGTAGTAGACATCAAGCTCTTTTCTGGCGCCGTTGATGGGGAGGTGAGTGCTTGAAGGTATATCTTTAGATCTTGCAATCGAATCTTTTAGTTTCTTGTTTTATCACTAGTTTAGTTTATAGAAGAAAACTACCAAAAAAATGGAATTAAGGGTACCTCATATGCTTCATCTTTTTAATATCTATCATGAAAATAAGGATTCCAATAATTGTGCTCAAGTGCTAGAAGAAGAATGCATTAGAATGTTTGGAACTAAATATTTGAATGATGAGCATGATTGCAATGTTGTTAGTATGAATTCCTTGAATATCTATGATGCTAATGATATGCAAAGCCACAAGCTTGGGGAAGCTATGTTTGATGAAGATGATATTTTTTGTCCCCCAAGCTTTGATGAGCAAATTTACTATGATGAAATCATGCCTCCTATCTATGATGATTATTTTGATGACACGTATGCTTTAAAGAATAATGATAACCATGAAACTTGTCATCTTGATCTTAATTTTCAATCACATGATAGTTACTTTTTTGAGTTTGCTCCCACTACTATTCAAGAGAAGAAATTTGGTTATGTGGAGAGTAATAAAAATTCTATGCTTGTAGATCATGAAAAGAATGCTTTGTGTGATAGTTATATTGTTGAATTCATTCATGATGCTACTGAAAATTATTATGAGGGAGGAACATATGCTTGTATGAATTGCAATGATATCAAGTTTCCTCTCTATGTGCTTAAAGTTTTGAAGTTATATTTGTTTTACCTTCCTATGAAAGTTGATTCTTGTTTCCATAAGTTGTTTGCTCACAAAATCCCTATACATAGGAAGTGGGTTAGACTTAAATGTGATAGTCATATTCTTCATGATGCTCTCTTTATATTTCAATTCTATTCTTTTATGTGAGCATCATTGAAATCATCATGCCTAGCTAGGGGCGTTAAACGATAGCGCTTGTTGGGCGGCAACCCAATTTTATTTTTGTTACTTGCCTTTTGTTCCTGTTTAGTAATAAATAATTCATCTAGCCTCTGTTTATATGTGGTTTTATGTCTTTAATTAGTGTTTGTGCCAAGTAGAACCTTTGGGAAGACTTGGGGAAAGTCTTGTTGGTCTTGCTGTAAAAAACAGAAACTTTAGCGCTCACGAGAATTGCTGCCTTTTTTTATTGGAGAGCGATATTTAATTAATTATTTTTTCAGATGATTAATAGATAAATTCCTCACGTCCAGCAATTCATTTTCGAATTTTCGGGGTTCCAGAAGTATACGTTTGATACAGATTACTACAGACTGTTCTGTTTTTGACAGATTCTGTTTTCTATGCGTTGTTTGCTTATTTTGATGAATCTATAAGTAGTATCGAAGGGTATGAACCATAAAAAAGTTGGAATACAGTAAATATTACACAAAGATAAATAAAGAATGAGTTCATTACAGTACCTTATGATGGTGATTTGCTTTCTTATACTAACGGAGCTTACGAGTTTTCTGTTAAGTTTTGTGTTGTGAAGTTTTCAAGTTTTGGGTAAAGATTCGATGGACTATGGAATAAGGAGTGGCAAGAGCCTAAGCTTGGGGATGCCCAAGGAACCCCAAGGTAATATTCAAGGACAACCAAAAGCCTAAGCTTGGGGATGCCCTGGATGGCATCCCCTCTTTCGTCTTCGTTCATCGGTAACTTTATTTGGAGCTATATTTTTATTCATCACATGATATGTGTTTTGCTTGGAGTGTCATTTTATTTTGTTAGGATTTGCTTGCTGTCATTTAGAACAATGTTTTGCATCTTTTATTTCAATAAAAGTGGCATCGATAGCCCTTACCATGCTTATTTTACAAGTCTTCATGTTGCTGTTTGAAAACAGAAAGTTTACCGCTGTTGCAATAATTCCCTAGAAAAGTCAGAATGTGATAAAATGTTGAAACATTTTGAATATTAAGCTCTGATAAATTTACTACAGTGGGAATTTTCTTTCATAACTGTTGGAGTTAGGGAAGTATGGATCTTGCTGCACTCTTTACAGACCGTCCTGTTTAGGCAGATTGTTGTTATGTTTGCATTGTTTGCATATGTTTGCTTCTTTAATGATTCTATTTGAGGATAGGACTATTAAATATGCAGAGGCATTTAGTATGCAATTCTGAATAATAATTTTAGTGTTTTACTACATTAGAGTATGATAAGGTTTTTGCAATGGTTTATACTAACTTATCTCACGAATCCTTGTTGAGTTTTGTGTGGATGAAGCTTTTGAGATTTAGGGAGACCGTGACATGAGAGGAATTAAGGAGACACAAAAGCTCAAGCTTGAGGATTCCCAAGGCATCCGAAGATAATATTTCAAGAAGTCTCAAGCGTCTAAGCTTGGGGATGCCCCGGTTGGCATCCCACCTTTCTTCTTCAACAACTATCGGTTAGTTTCGGTTAATCCTAAGTTTTTGCTTCTTCACATGATGTTTGCCATTCTTAGAATGTCATTTTATTCATTTTTGCTTGCTACTTGAATAAAATACCAAGATATGAAATTATTAAAGTTTAGAGAGCCTTCACATAGTTGCATAATTATTCAACTACTCATTTATCTTCACTTATATCTTTCAGAGTAGTTTGTCATTTGCTCTAGTGCTTCACTTATATCCTTTTAGAGCACGGTGGTGGTTTTATAGAAATAGATGAACTCTCATGCTTCACTTATATTATTTTGAGAGTCCTAAACAGCATGGTAATTTGCTTTGCTTATCAAACTAGTCCTAATATGATGGGCATCCAAGAAGGATATAATAAAAACCTTCATATAAAGTGCATTGAATACTATGAGAAGTTTGATACTTGATGATTGTTTTAAGATATGAAGATGGTGATATTAGAGTCATGCTAGTTGAGTAGTTGTGAATTTGAGAAATACTTGTGTTGAAGTTTGTGATTCCCGTAGCATGCACGTATGGTGAACGGTTATGTGATGAAGTCGGAGCATGATTTATTTATCGATTGTCTTACTTATGAGTGGCGGTCGGGGACAAGCGATGGTCTTTTCCTACCAATCTATCCCCCTAGGAGCATGCGCGTAGTACTTTGTTTCGATAACTAATAGATTTTTGCAATAAGTATGTGAGTTCTTTATGACTAATGTTGAGTCCATGTATTATACGCACTCTCATCCTTCCACCATTGCTAGCCTCTCTAGTACCGCACAACTTTCACCGTTACCATAAACCCACCATATATCTTCCTAAAAACAGCCACCATACCTACCTATTATGGCATTTCCATAGCCATTCCGAGATATATTGCCATGCAACTTTCCACCGTTCCGCTTATTATGACACACTTCATCAATGTCATATTGCTTTGCATGATCATGTAGTTGACATCGTATTTGTGGCAAAGCCACCGTTCATAATTCTTTCATACATGTCACTCATGAGTCATTGCACATCCCGGTACACCGCCGGAGGCATTCATATAGAGTCATATCTTGTTCTAAGTATCGAGTTGTAATTGTTGAGTTGTAAGTAAATAAAAGTGTGATGATCATCATTATTAGAGCATTGTCCCAGAGAGGAAAGGATGATGGAGACTATGATTCCCCCACAAGTCAGGAGGAGACTCCGGATGAAAAAAAGGAGGCCAAAGAAGCCCAAATAAAAAAAGGAGGCCATAAAAAAAGAAGGCCCAAATAAAAAAATGAGAGAAAAAGAGAGAAGGGACAATGCTACTATCCTTTTACCACACTTGTGCTTCAAAGTAGCACCATGATCTTCATGATAGAGAGTCTCCTATGTTGCCACTTTCATATACTAGTGGGAATATTTCATTATAGAACTTGGCTTGTATATTCCAATGATGGGCTTCCTCAAAATGCCCTAGGTCTTCGTGAGCAAGCAAGTTGGATGCACACCCACTGGTTTCTTTTGTTGAGCTTTCATAGACTTATAGCTCTAGTGCATCCGTTGCATGGCAATCCCTACTCACTCACATTGATATCTATTGATGGGCATCTCCATAGCCCGTTGATACGCCTAGTCAATGTGAGACTTTCGTCTCCTTTTTGTCTTCTCCACAACCACCACTCTATTCCATCTATAGTGCTATATTCATGGCTCACACTCATGTATTGCGTGAAGATTGAAAAAGTTGGAGAACACCAAAAGTATGAAATAATTGCTTGGCTTGTCATCGGGGTTGTGCATGATTTGAATACATTGTGTGGTGAAGATGGAGCATAGACAGACTATATGATTTTGTAGGGATAACTTTCTTTGGCCATGTTATTTTGAGAAGACATGATTGCTTTGTTAGTATGCTTGAAGTATTATTATTTTTATGTCAATATGAACTTTTATCTTGAATCTTATGGATCTGAATATTCTTGCCACAACAAAGAGAACTACATGGATAAATATGTTAGGTAGCATTCCACATAAAAAATTCTGTTTTTATCATTTACCTACTCGAGGACGAGCAGGAATTAAGCTTGGGGATGCTGATACGTCTCCAACGTATCTATAATTTTTGATTGTTCCATGCTATTATATTATCTGTTTTGGATGTTTATGGGCTTTATTATGCACTTTTATATTATTTTTGGGACTAACCTATTAACCCAGAGCCCAGTGCCAGTGCCAGTTTCTGTTTTTTTCCTTGTTTTAGAGTATCACAGAAAAGGAAAATCAAACGGAGTCCAATTGACCTGAAACTTCACGGAACTTATTTTTGGACCGGAAGAAGCCCACGAAGTATCGGAGATGGACTAGGAGAGTCCCGGGCTTCCCACGAGGGTGGGGGGGGCGCCCACCCCCCTGGACGCGCCCCCCTGCCTCATGGACAGCCCAAAGGTCCACTGACGTACTTGTTCCTCCCATATATACCCATATACCCTAAAAACTTCCGGGAGCACAATAGATCGGGAGTTCCGCCGCCAGAAGCCTCTGTAGCCACCGAAAACCAATCTAGACTCGTTCTGGCACCATGCCGGAGGGGGAATCCCTCTCCGGTGGCCATCTTCATCATCCCGGCGCTCTCCATGACGAGGAGGGAGTAGTTCTCCCTCGGGGCTGAGGGTATGTACCAGTAGCTATGTGTTTGATCTCTCTCTCTCGTGTTCTTGATTTGGCACGATCTTGATGTATCGCGAGCTTTGCAATTATAGTTGGATCTTATGTTTCTTCTCCCCCTCTACTCTCTTGTAATGGATTGAGTTTTCCCCTTGAAGTAATCTTATCGGATTGAGTCTTTAATGATTTGAGAACACTTGATGTATGTCTTGCCGTGCGTATCTGTGGTGACAATGGGATATCACGTGATTCACTTGATGTATGTTTTGGTGATCAACTTGCGGGTTCCACCCATGAACTTATGCATAGGGGATAGCACACGTTTTCGTCTTGACTCTCCGGTAGAAACTTTGGGGCACACTTTGAGGTTCTATGTGTTGGTTGAATAGATGAATCTGAGATTGTGTGATGCATATCGTATAATCATACCCACGGATACTTGAGGTGACATTGGAGTATCTAGGTGACATTAGGGTTTTGGTTGATTTGTGTCTTAAGGTGTTATTCTAGTATGAACTCTAGGGCTATTTGTGACACCTATAGGAATAGCCCAACGGATTGATTGGAAAGAATAACTTTGAGGTGGTTTCGTACCCTACCATAATCTCTTCGTTTGTTCTCCGCTATTAGTGACTTTGGAGTGACTCTTTGTTGCATGTTGAGGGATAGTTATGTGATCCAATTATGTTATTAGTGTTGAGAGAACTTTCACTAGTGAAAGTATGAACCCTAGGCCTTGTTTCCTAGCATTGCAATACCGTTTACGCTCACTTTTATTACTTGTTACCTTGCTGTTTTTATATTTTCAGATTTCAAAAACCCATATCTACCATCCATATTGCACTTGTATCACCATCTCTTCGCCGAACTAGTGCACCTATACAACTTACCATTGTATTGGGTGTGTTGGGGACACAAGAGACTCTTTGTTATTTGGTTACAGGGTTGTTTGAGAGAGACCATCTTCATCCTATGCCTCGTACGGATTGATAAACCTTAGGTCATCCACTTGAGGGAAATTTGCTACTGTCCTACAAACCTCTGCACTTGGAGGCCCAACAACATCTACAAGAAGAAGGTTGTGTAGTAGACATCAGGGTGAAATATAATTGTTTTTTAAAGAATGAAAATACCAAAAAAAAAATACTTGCCTCTCATGCCTAAAAAGTTTTTCAAAAAGAGAAGTGATTGGAAAGTTATGCATTAAAGAAGTGAGGGTCGACCTTGAGCACTTGTGTTCATGCTCACGGAAACAATGTATAATTTTTCATGGAAGTTTCTGTGTAAATAATTATCCCCTTATATATATATCCATTATATTACAAAAATAATGTGCCGAGCTTTGGTTTTAGGATGATTAGATTGCTTGTTTACTATGTGCAGAACAAAAATAGAAACTTTGGCTGTAGCGGGTGATTTTACATTTTTTACTGAAAGTCAAATGGGTCTGAAAATTTTTGCAATTTATTTCTGTACAAATTTTTCAAATTTTAAAATTTATTTCATAATTTTTGGAGTTACAGAAGTTTACTAAACCTTCAGTTTACCACAAACTGTCCTATTTTAGACAGATTCTGTTTTTCGTGTGTTGTTTGCTTATTTTGATGAATCTATGGGTAGTATCGGGGGATATGTACCATGGTGAAGTTGGAATACAGTATATATAGTTCTAATATGAAATTGGAATGAGTTTGCAACAGTACCTAAAGGTAGTGATTTGCTTTATTATACTAACGGATCTCACAAAGTTTTTGTTAAAGTTTTTTGTGGATGAAGTGTTCGAAGAACGAGGAGTTACCGATGTGAGAAGAATAAATAGAGGCAATATCTAAAGCTTGGGGATGCCCAAGGCACCCCAAGTAAATATTCTAAGGATACTCAAGCATCTAAGCTTGGGGATGCCCCGGTTGGCATCCCATCTTTCTTCTTCAACAATTATCGGTATACCTCGGTTTTTGTTTCGTTCACATGATTTGTGTCTTTTGTTTTTTTGTTCTTCCTTTATGAGATATCCCTTCATTTATTTATATAATGCTTCATGTGCTTCACTTATATCTTTTAAGTATGATCTTATAGAATTGCTCTTTGTGCTTCACTTAAATCTTTTGAGTATGGTTTTATAGAATACTTCGTGTGCTTCACTTATACATTTTCAGCTTGGACATTGGTTAGTTTATATTAAATATAGAATGCTCCATGAACTTCACTTATATCTTTTGGAGTATGAATAATACTATCATCTAAAGCGGGTTTAGTGTCAACTCTAGGAATTAGTGATCCCGCTATTCCGGATGACAATAATTTTGCTTATGTGGAGAGTAGAAAATTTTCTATGCTTGTAAATCATGAAAAGAATGCTTTATGTGATGGTTATGTTGTTGAATTCATTCATGATGGTACTGAAAATTATTATGAGGGAGGAATATATGCTTGTAGGAATTTCAATAATATCATGTTTCCTCTCTATATGCTTAAAGTTTTGAAGTTATCCTTGTTTTTCCTTCCTATGCTAGTTGATTCTTGTTCCCATAAGTTGTGTACTCACAAAATCCCTAGGCCTAGGGATCCTAGAAAAAAAAGAAATACTAAACGGACTCCAAAAATCACGAAATAAATTTTCCCGGGCCTCTAAAATCAAGCCCGAAAAAGTGAACGTTTATTTGGGCCCTAAATGAAATTTTGAAAAACGCGCATTTTTCCTAAATTCAAATAAAAATACCGAAAAACTCCGAAATAAATCTTATTTGATTTTTTTATTAAATCCTCAATATTTCTATATTTTGGAAAAGTCATTTTATTCCCTCTCTCATATTTTTGTAATAGAAATAATTGATGATAAAATAAATAAAATCAAATGATCCTGTTTACATAATTTGAGAAAACTCAAATATGTAAATAACGAAATCCCCAACTCTCTCCGTGGGTCCTTGAATTGCTTAGGATTTTTCTAGGATCAAAACCAAAAGCAAAATAAAATATGATATGCATGATGACCTAATGTATAACATTCCAAATCGAAAATTTGGGATGTTACATATACATTTTGAGCTTGGACATTGGTTAGTTTATATTAATTGTAGAATGCTCCATGAACTTCACTTATATCTTTTGGAGTATGAATAACACTATCATCTAAAGCGGGTTTGGAAGAGTGTCAACTCTAGGAACTAGTGATCCCGCTATTCCAAATGAGAAGAATTTTGCTTATGTGGAGAGTAGAAAAATTTCTATGCTTGTAAATCATGAATAGAATGCTTTATGTGATGGTTATGTTGTTGAATTCATTGATGATGCTACTTAAAATTATTATGAGGGAGGAATATATGCTTGTAGGAGTTGCAATAATATCAAGTTTCCTCTCTATGTGCTTAAAGTTTTGAAGTTATCCTTGTTTTTCCTTCCTATGCTAGTTGATTCTTGTTCCCATAAGTTGTGTACTCACAAAATCCCTAGGCATAAGTAGTGGGTTAGGTTTAAATTTGCTAGTCATATTCTTCATGATGCTCTCTTTATGTTTCAATTCTTATCTTTTATGTGAGCATCATTGAAATCATCATTCCTAGCTAAAAGGCATTAAAGAAAAGCGCTTGTTGGGAGACAACCCAATATTTACCCTTAATGTTTTTGTGTGTTCTCATGATTAATCTACTGTATTAATAATGTATTATAGCTTTTTTCAATAAAGTGCCAAGTAAGACCTTTGGGAAGACTTGGGTGAAAGTTAATGTGATCTTGCTGTAAAAAACAGAAACTTTGCGCTCACGAGATTTGCTGCCATTTTTTATTGGAGAGTGAGATTAGGTTGATTCGTTTTGCAGAAGATTAATAGACAAATTCCTCACGTCCACCAATTTATTTCATAATTTTTGGAGTAGCAGAAGTATGGTTAGTGTTCAGATCATTACAGAATTTTCTGTTTATGGCAGATTCTTTTTTCATTGCATAGTTTGCTTGTTTTTTAGTTTCTATGACTTATATTTCTCAATATAAATTGTAGAAATGATATGGTACGGTAGGAATTGTGTGAGAACAATTATGAACCTTGTCTTTTATAGTACCAAAGTGAATGGTTTACTCTTTATCATACTAACCTATCTCACGAAGTTCCGTTAAGTTTTGTGTGATTGAAGTTTTCAAGCTTTGGGTGAGATATCGATATGAGGAGAATAAGGAGTGGAAAGACCCTAAGCTTTGGGATGCCCGAGGCACCCCAAGGTAATATTAAAGGAAGACTCAAGCACCTAAGCTTGGGGATGCCCCGGAAGGCATCCCCTCTTTCGTCTTCAAAACTATTGGTATACCTTACTCGGAGCTATATTTTTATTCGTCACATGATATGTGTTTTTCTTGGAGCGTATTTTCAATTTTACTTGCTGTTTGAATAAAATCATTGGATCTGAATTATTAAATGAAAAAGAATCCTCCCATGGCTAGTTAATTATTTGACTACTCAGTGTCCTTCACTATTATCTTTTGGAGTAGTTTGTCATTTACTCACGTGCTTCACGTATATCCTATGAGTAAATGGTTGAATAACTGAGTATCATAAATCTGAATTTATATATGTTTCATATGCTTATACCATGGGGAGTAATGACTTCACATAGAATAAGTATAGGTAGTAAACTTATTGAAAGTTAGCAAACGTAGAATTGGTCATTTGAACAATTCATGAAAGAATATTGAAGGAAGAGAGGTTTCACATATAAATATACTATCTTGGACATCTTTTGTAATTGTGAGCACTCATTAAAATATGTCATGCTAAAAGGTTGATGTCGGACAAGGAAGACAACGTAATGGGTTATGTTTTCTTATATCCGAAATAAAGTATATTGTCTTGGATCATCCAACATGTTGAGCTTGCTTTTCCCCCTCATGCTAGCAAAATTCTTTGCACCAAGTAGAGATACTACTTGTGCTTCCAAAAATTCCTTAAACCAGTTTTGCCATGAGAGTCCACCATACCTACCTATGGATTGAGTAAGATCCTTCAAGTAAGTTGTCATCGGTGCATGCAATAAAAATTGCCCTCTAAAGATGTATGCTCCATTAATATGGAGAAAATAAGCTTTATACGATCTTGTGATGTGGAAGAAATAAAAGCAACGGACGACAATGATGCCATGTGGCAGGTCCCTGTAGAGCCTGGGGGCTGTCCTATTTGGTTACTTTGTCGTCCGCTGGCTGACGGCAACGGTGCAATGGTCTTTGCCGTCCGCCAGCTGACGACAAAGCTCACCGTTAGCCCCCTAATGGCTAGACGTTGTCATGTGTGCCGTCCAGGACCTTTGCCGTCAGCCGGTTGATGGCAAAGACTGTTTCATCTTTGCCGTCCGCCAGCTGATGGCAAAGAAGCCTTTGCCGTAGCCTATTCAGCCGGACCTATTGTCGTCAGCTGGCTGATGACAAAGAACTTTGCCGTCCGCCATCTATGCCTTTGCCGTCTGCCATGGCGGACGGCAAAGAAGCTGATTCCAGTAGTGTTTGAAGTTCATTGTGTTGGTTGAATAGATGAATCTGAGATTGTGTGATGCATATCGTATAATCATACCCACGGATACTTGAGGTGACATTGGAGTATCTAGGTGACATTAGGGTTTTGGTTGATTTGTGTCTTAAGGTGTTATTCTAGTATGAACTCTAGGATAGATTGAACGGAAAGAATAGCTTCGTGTTATTTTACTACGAACTCTTGAATAGATCAATCAGAAAGGTTAACTTTGAGGTGGTTTCATACCCTACAATAATCTCTTCGTTTGTTCTCCACTATTATGACTTTGGAGTGACTCTTTGTTACATGTTGAGGGATAATTATATGATCCAATTATGTTATTATTGTTGAGAGAACTTGCACTAGTTAAAGTATGAACCCTAGGCCTTGTTTCCACGCATCGCAATACCGTTTCCGCTCACTTTTATTATTAGTTACCTTTCTGTTTATATATTTTCAGATTACAAAAACCTATATATATCATCCATATTGCACTTGTATCACCATCTCTTTGCCGAACTAGTGCACCTATACAATTTACCATTGTATTGGGTGTGTTGGGGACACAAGAGACTCTTTGTTATTTGGTTGCCGGATTGCTTGAGAGAGACCATCTTCATCCTATGCCTCCCACAGATTGATAAACCTTAGGTCATCCACTTGAGGGAAATTTTCTACTGTCCCACAAACCTCTGCACTTGGGGGGCCAACAACGTATACAAGAAGAAGGTTGTGTAGTAGACATCAAGCTCTTTTTTGGCGTCGTTGCCGGGGAGGTTAGTACTTGAAGGTATATCTTTAGATCTTGTAATCAAATCTTTTAGTTTCTTGTTTTATCACTAGTTTAGTCTATAAAAGGAAACTACAAAAAAGGAATTGAGGGTGCCTCATATCCTTCATCTTTTTAATGTCTTTCGTGAAAATAAGGATTCCGATAATTGTGCCAAAGTGTTAGAAGAAGAATGTATTAAAATGTTTGGCACTAAATCTTTGGATGATGAGCTTGATTGCAATGTTGTTAGTATTAATTCTTTGAATACCCATGATGCTAATGATATGCAAAGCCGCAACTTGGGGGTGCTATGTTTGATGAAGATGATATTTTTTGTCCCCCAAGTTTTGATGAGCAAATTTATTATGATGAAAGCATCCCTCCTACTTATGATGATTATTGTGATGACACTTATGCTATAAAAAGTAGTGATGATTATATTTATGAAACTTGTCATCTTGATTTCAATTTTCAATCACAAGATAGTTATCTTGTTGAGTTTACTCCCACTATTCCGAATGAGAAGAATTTTGCTTATGTGGTGAGTAGTAAAATTTCTATGCTTATGCATCATGAAAATAATGCTTTATGTGATGGTTATATTGTTGAATTCATTCATTATGATACTGAAAATTATTATGAGACGGGAACACATGCTTCTACATATTGCAATAATATCAAGTTTCCTCTCTATGTGTTGAAAATCTTGAAGTTTTGCTTGCTTTACCTTCCTATGCAAGTTGATTCTTGTTCCCATAAGTTGTTTGCTCACAAAATCCCTATGCACAGGAAGTGGGTTAGACTTAAATGTGCTAGTCATATTCTTCATGATGCTCTCTTTATGTTTCAATTCTTATCCTTTATGTGAGCATCATTGAAATCATCATGCCTAGCTAGGGCGTTAAACGATAGCGCTTGTTGGGAGGCAACCCAATTTTATTTTTGTTCTTTACTTTTTGTTCCTGTTTAGTAATAAATAATTCATCTAGACTCCGTTATGATTGTGTTTTTATGTTTAGTTAGTGTTTGTGCCAAGTAAAGCCTTTAGGATCTTCGTGGGTGATTGTTGTTTGATCTTGCTGAAAAACCAGAAAGTATGCACTCACGAGAATAATTGTCATTTTTTACCAGAGAGCGATAAAATACCAATTCTAACTGCAGTAGATCAATATACAAATTATTTAGGTCGTCCTAATCTTTCAGAATTTTTGGAGTTAGAGAAGTATTTGAATTCTCCAGATTACTACAGACTGTTCTGTTTTTGACAAATTCTATTTTCGATGCATAGTTTGCTTGCTTTCTAGTTTCTATGGCTTATATTGCTTAATATAAATTGTAGAAATGGTATGGTACAGTAGGCTTCATGTGAGAAAAATTATGAATCTTGTCTTGACAGTACCTAAGTGGTGATTTTTCTTTCTTATACTAACGGAGCTTATGAGTTTTCTGTTGAGTTTTGTGTTGTGAAGTTTTCAAGTTTTGGGTAAAGATTCGATGGACTATGGAATAAGGAGTGGCAACAGCCTAAGCTTGGGGATTCTCAAGCCACCCCAAGGTAATATTCAAAGATAACCAAGAGCCTAAGCTTGGGGATGCCCCGGATGGCATCCCCTCTTTTGTCTTCGTATATCAGCAACTTTACTTGAGGCTATATTTTTATTCACCACATGATATGTGTTTCTCTTGGAGCGTCATTTTATTCTCTTTTGTTTTGCTTGCTATTTGAATAATATACCAAGATCTGAAATTCTTAAATGTTAGAGAGTATTCACATAGTTGCATAATTATTCGACTACTCATTGATCTTCACTTATATCTTTTGGAGTACTTTGTCATTTGCTCTAATACTTCACTTATATCTTTTTAGAGCATGGCGGTAGTTTTATTTTGAAGAAATTGTTGAACTCTCATGCTTCACTTATATTATTTTGAGAGTCTTTTAGAACATCATGGTAATTTGCTTTGGTTATGAAATTAGTCCTAATATGATGGGCATTCAAGATGGATATAATAAAAACTTTCATATGGAGTGCATTGAATACTTTTATACTTGGTAGTTGTTTTGAGATATAAAGATGGTAATATTAGAGTCGTGCTAGTTGAGTAATTGTGGAATTGAGAAATACTTGTGTTGAGGTTTGCAAGTCCCGTAGCATGCACGTATGGTAAACATTGTGTGACAAATTTGACGCATGAGGTGTTCTTTGATTGCTTTCCTTATGAGTGGCGGTCGGGGACGAGCAATGGTCTTTTCCTACCAATCTATCCCCCTAGGAGCATGCGCATAGTGCTCTGTTTTGATGACTTGTAGATTTTTGCAATAAGTATGTGAGTTCTTTATGACTAATGTTGAGTCCATGGATTATACGCACTCTCACCCTTCCATCATTCCTAGCCTCTTCGGTACCGTGCATTGCCCTTTCTCGCCTCGAGAGTTGGTGCAAACTTCACCGATGCATCCAAACCCCGTGATATGATACGCTCTATCACACATAAGCCTCCTTATATCTTCCTCAAAACAGCCACCATACCTACCTATTATGACATTTCCATAGCCATTCCGAGATATATTGCCATGCAACTTTCCATTGTTCCGTTTATTATTACACGCTCCATCATTGTCATATTGCTTTGCATGATCATGAAGTTGACATCGTATTCGTGGTAAAGCCACCTTCATAATTCTTCATACATGTCACTCTTGATTCATTGCACATCCTGGTACACCGCCGGAGGCATTCACATGGAGTCATATTTTGTTCTAAGTATCGAGTAATTCTTGAGTTATAAGTAATAAAAGTGTGATGATTTTCATTATTAGAGCATTGTCCCATGTGAGGAAAGGATGATGGAGACTATGATTCCCCCACAAGTCAGGATGAGATTCCGGACAAAAAATTTTAAAAAAATAAGAGGCCAAAGAAGCCCAAATAAAAAGAAGAGGCCATAAAAAAGAGAAAAAAGGCCCAAATAAAAAAGTGAGAGAAAAAGAGAGAAGGGGCAATGTACTATCCTTTTTCCACACTTGTGCTTCCAAGTAGCACCATGATCTTTGTCGGTGTCAAACCGGCGGATCTCGGGTAGGGGGTCCCGAACTGTGCGTCTAGGCCGGATGGTAACAGGAGGCAAGGGACATGAAGTTTGACCCAGGTTCGGGCCCTCTTGATGGAGGTAAAACCCTACGTCCTGCTTGATTAATATTGATGATATGGGTAGTACAAGAGTAGATCTACCACGAGATCAGAGAGGCTAAACCCTAGAAGCTAGCCTATGGTATGATTGTTGTTTTGTATGTTGTTCTACGGACTAAAACCCTCCGGTTTATATAGACACCTGAGAGGGTTAGGGTTACACAAAGTCGGTTACAATGGTAGGAGATCTGCATATCCGTATCGCCAAGCTTGCCTTCCATGCCAAGGAAAGTCCCTTCCGGACACGGGACGAAGTCTTCAATCTTGTATCTCCATAGTCCAGGAGTCCGGCTGAAGGTATAGTCCGGCCATCCGGACACCCCCTAATCCAGGACTCCCTCAGTAGCCCCTGAACCAGGCTTCAATGACGACGAGTCCGGCGCGCAGTTTGTCTTCGGCATTGCAAGGTGGGTTCCTCCTCCAAGTACTTCATAGAAGATTTTGAACACAAAGATAGTGTCCGGCTCTGCAAAATAAGTTTCGACATATTGCCATAGAGAGAATAATATTTACACAAATCTAATCTGCTGACGTATTCCGTGGTGCGACATCGCACCACGGCCAAGCCTTTACTCGAATCGTTTTATTATCCCACCTCAGCGCGTCATGCGAGGCGGTTTCCTTGGCACGTCTTGTTAAAGCAGAGATCGTGTCCCCTTATTCTGGGATTCTCATCAATACGGGCGTGGGTAACCCAACCGCTTCTAGGACTCCTAGACTATAGGCAAGTCCAAACGGCCACGAAGAGGACGCTTGATATTCACCCTCTTTATAAAGGGACAAGGCTTTTATTTTTTCCCTCCCGTGCTCAATCGAATCCTTCCCCCACCTCAAGCTTAAACACCCAAAGTTCAGGTCAGGTGCTCCGAACCTTCAATCATGTCCGGATCTAGCCTTCAAGGCCGATGGGTGCCTTCCTCCGTCACGGAAGAAGACATCAAAAGTTGAGGGAGGCCAGATATCTGACCGCCGAGGTTGTGCATTGGCTGCCTGCCCGAGGGTAGGCCGTCCCCTCCGCCAAACCCAACGAGAGCGTCGTGTTCGTCTCCCACTTCCTCCAAGGTCTAGGCCTTGCTCTGGATCCTTTCGTCAGGGGTTTGATGTTTTATTACGGGCTAGACTTCCATGATCTAGCTTCGGACTCCTTTCTTCATATCACGACATTTATTGTCGTGTGTGAGGCCTTTCTCCGGGTTACCCCTCACTTTGGCTTGTGGCTCAAGACCTTTGAAGTAAAGCCGAAGATGATCGAGGGGCAACATGTAGCGTGTGGAGGTGCCTCAATATGCAAGATGACGGGAGCTCCGTGGCCCAAAGGTTCCATTCTAGAGGTGTCTGAATTGTGGCAACAGGAGTGGTTCTACATCACGGCTCCTAGAAGTGCCAAGTGGGCGGCCGCCCCTGTTTTCTGCTCGGGCCCTCCACCACAACTGATGTCATGGATCAGGAGAGGTCTGAGCTGGGGTCCAGCCAAGGACGTGCCTATACTGCAAAGCCGCATTCGAGATCGCTTCAATGGAGATTTTAGTTTGGTTGTGGTAATACAAGTTATGCTGGTTCGTCAAGTCCAGCCTTGCAAATGCCGGCGCTTGTGGGAGTTCAATCCCGAGGGACCGCGTGTCATCCAAAATTTCCTCGGCCTGACGCACAAGGAGATGTACAACTCATTCTTCGGACCCCAAGTAGAGTGTCCGGAAATCACCGAGGACGTGGGCTTGAGCAGTAACCGCGCCGCCGAACAGGTAAGGAATCTTCCGGCCGAACATACTACCTCTCATTTGTTACAAAGTTATTTCTGAGAGTTCGCTTTTTGACCAGGACTGGCTAACAAAGGCTAAGTTGATTCGGTGTTCGGCCCCCCTCCCTGAGGGTTTGGACAATCTGGTAATGGAAAAGATGCTCCAGGTCGCACCTTGCCCGAAGCCCTTGAAGGAAGATACTGGGAAGGATAATACGGGCGGACGTGGGCCCGCAACGCTGCCCATTCTAACCGAGGGAGCAAGCGTCTCCATGAAGGAAGACGACTGGAGGAGGAAAAGGACTGCGCCCGGGGATTCGGACGCCGAAGCTTCCAAACGGGAAATGAAGTCTCCCACAGAGGGTCCCACCTTGGGGGGTGCTTTTGCCGCACAAAGTCCGCGGGGGGATCAATTCTCCAGCGAGTCGTAAGTGACCTGAAATACTTTAATAGTACAGGCATGCCGTCTTTTTCTTCTGAGAAAATAACCACCACATATATCTTTGCAGTTTGGGCTTTAGCCCCACTCAAATGAGCTCGTCTTCGGGGGATCTTCTTCCAGAGATGATGGAGAGCGAAACGCCCCCTCCTGACTCCTCCGCTCCGGAAGCAAGCGACCCCGAAGTGTCATCGCGGAGGGCCTCTCCGGGTCCGGTGAGGCCAGAAGATAATCCCATTGACCCCCGAAGCTCCCAGTGTCTGGCTCCCGAAGAGAGCGGAAAAAGAGTCCGGCATCGTCTGGTGTGCGATCGGATGTTCTGAGGGAGTTGGTGGGGCGAGCGGCCATCTCAGATGAACACCGTGTGCTGATGAATACGGTGATGGAGAGAATCTTGTCTGCCGAAAGCGGATTGCATGAAGCTTTTATGAGTCTACTGACAGGCTTTGAGGTACGTAAAGTAACATATGATAGTCCTGCACATGCTAGGTGTGCCCTGTGTAGATAGTAGCCCCTGAGACTCTGGTTGTCGTCGGAAACGACGACGAACAGAGGATCATATTCCCAGGTAATAACCATATTGCCTCTATGTGCAGGTGATGGAAGCTCCGGTGGCTAGCCGGACTAGCGAGTTTGCCCATTTAAAATGGCAGTTGGATGCGGCAGACGCCGACATCGAGCTTGTTAACAAAAGGCTTGATGAGGCACATGGTAAGTGTCATTATCTGGTAAACGCCACATAGGAAGAGCAGCATGATGCCAGTATCTTTAATATGTTGTGACTGCAGATGGAGCTACCACTGTTGAAGCCTTGCGGGCAGAACTTGCCCGAGCCAAGGAACAAGCGAGGTTTAGTAATGCGGCTGCTTTGAAGGCGGCTGAAGAGTTGAAAACCGAGAAGGCCGCGCGTGGCGAGAGCCGAGATAAGATGGCCAAGATGGCCATAGAATTAAAAGCCGCCGCCGACCGTTGCCGGGTTCTTGAAAAGGACAAACCTAGCGAAGGCATCGGACCTTGAGAAGGCTGCTGCGACGAGAAAAGACATCCGCTCTGCTATGAGGGCGAAGAAGGAGGAGCTGCGGGAAGCCGGGGATATTGTAGCTGGGAAATCCTTTATGTTGCAGAGGAAGTTCGGAGATCCACGGTATGCCTCTTTGGATCGTCTGTGGAGTTCGGAGGATGTGTATATGGATTTGGCGGCGAGCGCTGCCGATGCAGCCATGTACTTCCAGGTTCAGACGGACCGTGAAGTGGACCAGCTGTTTTGGACACAATTCCATTCTCCCGAGCATCCACTTTCATTGACTGACCAATTAGCCGAATGGGCCGAACTGAATAGGTTGTCCGGACTCGCCATGAGGTCTATTGTGGATCAGCTATGGTCGGAAAGGCCAAAACCGAACAACTATTTCAGCTTAGTGCAGCAGCTCCTTGACGTGGTGCCGCGCATTAATGCGATGAAGAGGTCGGCGTGGATAGAGGGCTCACGGATGGCCTTTGCCCATGTTAAAGCATACTGGGCGGAGATGGATGCTACCACTGTTGCAGCACAGGATTCGGCCATAGGTCGAATGGCTGCTGAGCACTACTTTGAAGAAGTTCTTGAGGGTGCTCGTTTGATAGAGACCCAGTGCTCAAAAAATATTATGTTTGAGTGATATGTAATCTCATTGTAAGCGAAATGCTTTTATAAATGTTTATGGGGCTATTTTTATACTTTTGCCTGAAAGTAATATGATGCCTCCTGGGCGGCCGTTTATGTATCCATGTGTATAACCTGAAAGATTGCAGCTGTCGGCTTCAACCCCCACGCATAATGTGAAGAGGTGCTCACAAAAAACACACGTTCACACTTAACCCAACGTCTTGGTCCTATTAAGGAGGTGACAGCGGAGCGAGCGAGGCAACCGGACTATAATGCTTTAGCACTTTCACTTAGCCATAGGAGTTTGACAGTGGGGCTACTAGATAGCCCCTGGTGGCTCCGCACTCTCCCGATCCCGGGGTGCGTACATGCCTGGCCGGAAAACGGCCCTTCGTTAAGGCGGAGGAATTCTAACATTCCAACAGGTCATCGAGTGGTTGATCAGTCTCACACTATATCATGACAGTCAGTTTTCGGCTTTCTCTACTGAGGTGCTCGTCCGGATGAACCAAGGCACAATCGCAGTAGTTCTCCTGGTGCTACCTTAGCCGGTAAAGCGGAACGTAAGGCACCAAAACACAGGACTCGGGCAAACCCAACATTTGACCAAAGACAATGATTCGAAGTTGATGCATATAAGGCCAAACTCGCGACGCCGAACACTCCCTAAGGTATTCGGTCTTTGTGGTATAAACCGGGCCTAAATAATGGCCTTTGTAAGAAGCCCCTTGTGTCCAGGTACGTGCATTGTTCTGGCGTGGCCACATGCCAAGACGTCAGCATCCTTCTCAACGGTGGATATGTATCAACAAGAGACAGTAAAAAAGGTTTACGCAGGGTCTTAATCTAAAAAGAATCCTTGGAGCGGGTCCCTGCTGCACGCTGCGCCTGTGCCTCCGTTGTGCCGTATCCTGGACGGGTGTAGCACGATGATCGTCTGTAAAAGAGAGGAATTTAGGTGAAAAAGTTGTCGTGCAAAAAGATAGTTTTTAAAGAAACCATGTATGATTCAAGATGAGAAAAAAATGCCACTTGTCTGTGCGCGTTGAGCCCCTTGTATTGACAAATAGGGGTGTGACCACTTATTCGGTATAAATAGCGGCGCCGGACTTGATTAATTGTGTCTGAGGTCTTGACGACCTATTGGATGCTTTCGCTAGTCCGGGCGCCTTTAGTGTGCGGCTTCCAAGGCAGCCGCACTCTCTTCGGCGCGCAGAGATCGCTTGATATTTCCTTTCACTGAAATTATGCCACATGGACCGGGCATCTTGAGTGTGAGGGGGTGTAGTGTGGTATTGCATGAAAGCGAGCGAAAGCTTCGCGTCCGAGCAGTGCTTGATAGCCACTTTGGAATGGAGTGATGTGGAAGGTTAAATGCTCGTGACGGAAGTTATCGGGGGAGCTGAATATAACTTGTAGTAGGAGGGAGCCCGTATAACGAGCCCCTGGGCTTGGCGTTACTCCTTTAAAGGTAGTATTGCTATGGCGAATTTTTGTTGGGTCTAACCCCATCCCGCGGATTGTATCCTAATATATTAGGTTTGGACTACTGCCACCGTCAATCAAGACTCGTGTGAAGTGATGTCCGCCAATTATTGGGTCTAATACCAGGGCGGCCCATCCTGCATGTCGGATACTTGCTGAGTAATCACGATGGTCGAAAGTGATCGGTTGAGACGACCAGTGGCAGGACTTCGTGGTGACAGGCACTTGGGTATATTTTCCTGGGAGTGCCGCGTTGTTTTTTCCCTTGATCACGTGTAACAAGTTTACTATTTTGACTTTTGGTGGAAATTTCTTTTGTTCCCCAGTGTCTTGCTTGGGAGGCTCGTCCTCGTCTTCACTTGGTGTATCCTCCCCCTTGTGCACGGCGTTGAGCTTTGCCAGACTGCTTGAAGACCCAACATTCTCTGTGGGTATGATTAGCCGGTTTACCAGGGGTACTATGGGTCTGACATACTTGGTCCAGAATTTTGTTGAGGCTGGGCAGTTCATCCCTGGTGCCTTTAGAGGGCGGCTTTTGCTGACCTGGCCGAGAGTTTTTGAATCCGGCGTTTACTGCCGCGCCCTTCGTGTTGTCTTCTTTATTCCGGCGTTTGTTATTGTTGCACCGTGATTTCCCATTTCCATCTCTAACTTCAGATGTACTGGGGTTGCTGGTGCTGCATCTGGCTAGCCAGCTGTCCTCACCCGCGCAAAAGCGGGTCATGAGGCTTGTTAATGCGGCCATTGTTCTCGGCTTATTTTGGCCGAGGTGTCTGGCGAGCCATTCGTCACGGACGCTATGCTTAAAAGTTGCCAAGGCTTCGGCGTCCAGACAATCGACAATCTGGTTCTTTTTTAGTAAGAAACCTATTCCAAAGCTTTCAGGCTGACTCTCCGGGATGTTGAGTTATATGACTCAAATCGTCCGCATCCGGAGGTCGGACATAAGTCCCTTGAAAATTTGCCCGAAAGGCGTCTTCGAGCTCTTCCCAACTTCCAATGGAGCTTTCGGGGAGGCCTTTAAGCCAGTGACGAGCTGGCCCTTTGAGCTTGAGGGGTAAGTACTTGATGGCGTGGAGATCATCTCCTTGAGCCATATGGATATGAAGGATGTAGTCCTCAATCCAGACCCCAGGGTCTGTTGTTCCGTCGTATGTCTCTATGTTTACGGGTTTGAATCCCTCTGGAAATTCATGGTCCAGCACCTCATCGGTGAAACATAAGGGGTGTGTGGCACCCCTGTAGCTGGGTGTACCGCGTTGTTCGGATGTTTGTTGTGTTGCATTGTATGCTGGGGCGCGCTTGCGTGGTCCATACATGGATCTTGCTGCGCCGTCCTTTGGGTGCGAGCTCTCGCCTGGGTCGCGTGTTGTATTGTGAGTGGCGTTGTATACCGCTCTGTGTTGGTAGAGGGGTCGTTTATCCGGCCAGGTGGCTGCTTTGATATTTGGTTGTGGGGGGTCTGAGGCCTCCTCATCGAATTCAGGTAGCAGCTTCCGCTTTGGGTAGCTCTTGGAGGGGCGATTGTCGCCGTACCTCGCTGCAGTGTTGAGTATTTTACTCCATCTGATTTGGAGTGTGTCTTGCGCAGCCTTGAGCCTTTGCTTCTGTTTTTTAAGACTCCTCGCGGTGGCAACAAGCCTTTTACGGGCATTCTGCTGCTCCGGGTGCCTGTCCGGCGTTATATCGTCCGGACCATTATCCTTGATAGAATTTGTTTGTTCGGGTTGATTATCCGGATTGCCGCTGTCCGGCAGCGGTTCGCCCTACTCCAGCGCTGGGTCTGTGTGATCGTTATTTTTGTCGAGGCGGGATTTGGGGCCGCGCTTGCGTCGCCGCTTTGATTGCTTCTCGAGGGAACAAGCCTTCGGTGCGTCCTTCCGCTCCTCGTCGTGATCTTTTGGTGCGTCCACCATGTATACGTCATATGACGAGGTGGCTTTCCAGGGCCCAGTAGGCACTGGTTCTTCATCGTCTCCTTCATCGGCGTCCATACCGTCGATGTCTTCAGAGTCGAAGTCAAGCATGTCGGTTAAATCGTCGACAGTGGCTACAAAGTGGGTGGTGGGTGGGCTTTGAATTTCTTCATCGTCTGTATCCCAACCTTGCTGATCGTAGTCCGGCCAGGGCTCTCCTGATAAAGAGAGAGACTTTAGTGTCTTCAGAATATCACCAAATGGCGAGTGCTGAAAGATGTCCGCGGTAGTAAACTCCATGATCGGCGCCCAATCGGATTCGACCGGCAGGGGCGCGGAAGGTTCAGAGTCCGGAGAGGAGTCCGGCTCCTTGGAGTCACGAGTCTCGCGGAGTGCGGGGCTGGTGTTCCGCTCGATCGCTGTTGGGATCGCAGACCCCGAGGCGGCGTCCAACCACCCATCCTCGATCGGCGCAGTTGGCTCCAAATTAAGGGTCGAAGCCGATGCGGGTGCGGCCTCCAGGGCACTGTTCGGCGGTAGAGCTATATCATGCTCGTCGTGACAGTGCGGCGCGCTCGGCAGTGGCTTGAATCCGTCGAGGATCAAGTCCCCGTGGATGTCAGTCGTGTATTTTAAACTTCCAAATCTGACATGACAGCCAGGGGCATAGCTTTCGATCTGCTCCATATGGCCAAGTGAATTGGCCCGTAGTGCGAAGCCACCGAAGACGAAGATTTGTCCGGGGAGGAAGGTCTCACCCTGGACTGCATCGCTATTGATGATCGTAGGAGCCATCAGGCCTAACGGCAACGACACAGAGGAACTCTCAATGAAAGCACCAATAATGGGCTCTCAAACTTCATGATAGAGAGTCTCTTATTTTGTCACTTTCATATAGTAGTGGGAATTTTTCATTATAGAACTTGGCTTGTATATTCCAATAATGGGCTTCCTCAAATTTCCCTAGGTCTTCGTGAGCAAGCAAGTTGGATGCACACCACTTAGTTTCTTTTGTTGAGCTTTCATACACTTATAGCTCTAGTGCATCCGTTGCATGGCAATCCCTACTCACTCACATTGATATCTATTGATGGGCATCTCCATATCCCATTGATACGCCTAGTTGATGTGAGACTATCTTCCACCCTTTTATCTTCTCCACAACCACCATTCTATTCCACCACTACTGCAGGATGCTGCTAATGCGACACTACGATCAGAGACCCTTTGAGAAACTGTGTGCGATGCAATAATCGCAAAACGGTGGTGTAGGAAAACCGTCCGAAATATATAAAAAGTTTGCGATGACGGATGCATCAAACACGGTTCAGGTTTTAGTTGTGTGTGCGATGAAGGGCATACGGTTCAGTTCAATTAACTGTTTGCGATGAGGAGGAACAAAAGAAACGGGTAGCCAGATGAAGGTGTGTGCGATGTACAACATACGATTCACTCAAATGAACTGTTTGTGATTAGGCAACACAAAAGAAACGGGCAGCCCGATCAAGGTGTGTGCGTTGTACAACATACGGTTCACTCGGATGAACTGTTTTTGATTAGGCAAGAGAACAGAAACGGTTCAATATACCAAGATGTGTGTGATACGCGGAAAACAGGTCTGTAATCGGAAATGTGTGTGAAGACCGATAATAACGCAGACGATTGCTTCTAATAAGACGTATGTGATATGCTCTCTCTACACAACATCTATTGGCCATTGTGGGACGGGTGGTCATCCGGATACGTGGCATACAGTTGATCCATCTGACCTATTTGTGATGGAATATGCCGTGTGTGTTGTGGGCAAACGCTTGCTAGTATTCAACCGTTTGGGATTGATGAATTCATTACCGACGGGATCCCTAGTGTGGTCTGTGTTCATCCGATCATCATCTACTTCTTGTGCTAGCTTGATGCTAAGTTTCCATTAATTGATGGAGTTTTATGAACACGCCACCATTTCCCGCCATTTCCGCACCTGTTTCCCGCCACCCTGCTATATTGCACATAGGGGGAGCGCGACGCACGGAGGCGAGAAGCGCAGCCTGTAGCACATCCACCATTTCCAAGCATGCCAACCCACCAAAGCGCCACCTCTGCCATCAACCTCGTCAACGAGGAAAACGAGCAGGCGCCACGACCTGTCGAGGCCGAGGCGCTCCCCGGCAACGCGATGGACGATGTTGTGATGCGCGTCATCGCCAGGGTTGAGCAGACCTTTGGCGCATGGCGCTTGAGTGCCACGGATCAAGATAGGCATGTCAGCACCGACAGGCTGCAGCTCGCCGCACAACATGAGCGATGGCGCGCCGCAGAGCAAGCTAGGCGCGTCTGATGACCCACAAGTGTAGGGGATCTATTGTAGCCTTTTCGATAAGTAAGAGTGTTGAACCCAACGAGGAGCAGAAGGAAATGATAAGCTGTTTTCAGCAAGGTATTCTCTGCAAGCACTGAAATTATCGGTAACAGATAGTTTTTGTGATAAGATAAATTGTAACGAGCAACAAGTAATAAAAGTAGATAAGGTGCAGCAAGATGGCCCAATCCCTTTCGTATCAAAGGACAAGCCTGGACAAACTCTTATATGAAGTAAAGCGCTCCCAAGGACACGTGGGAATTATCGTCAAGCTAGTTTTCATCATGTTCATATGATTCTCGTTCGGTACTTTGATAATTTGATATGTGGGTGGACCGGTGCTTGGGTACTGTCCTTACTTGTACAAGCTTCCCACTTATGATTAACTCCTATTGCAAGCATCCACAACTACAAAATAAGTATTAAGGTAAACCTAAACATAGCATGAATCATATGGATCCAAATCATCCCCTTACGAAGCAAGCCATAAACTAGGGTTTAAGCTTCTGTCACTCTAGCAATCCATCATCTACTTATTACTTCCCAATGACTCCCTCTAGGCCCAAACAATGGTGAAGTGTCATGTAGTCGCCGTTCACATGACACCACTAGAGGGATGACAACATACATCTCATCAAAATATCGAACGAATACCAAATTCACATGACTACTAATAGCAAGACTTCTCCCATGTCCTCAGGAACAAACATAACTACTCACAAAGCATATTCATGTTCATAATTATAGGGGTATTAATATGCATGTTGGATCTGAACATATGATCTTCCACCAAGTAAACCAACTAGCATCAACTACAAGGAGTAATCAACACTACTAGCAACCCACAGGTACCAATCTAAGGTTTGGATACAAAGATTGGATACAAGAGATGAACTAGGGTTTGAGATGAGATGGTGCTGGTGAAGTTGTTGATGGAGATTGACCCCCTCCCGATGAGAGGATCGTTGGTGATGATGATGGTGATGATTTTCCCCTCCTAGAGGGAAGTTTCCCCGGCAGAACAGCTCCGTCGGAGCCCTAGATTGGTTCCGCCAAGGTTCCGCCTCGTGGCGGCGGAGTTTCATCCCGTAAGCTTGCTTCTGATTTTTTCTCGGACGGAAGACCTCATATAGCAGAAGATGGGAATCGGAGGGCTACCAGGGGGCCCACGAGGCAGGGGGCGCGCCCAGTGGGTAGGGCGCGCCCCCACCCTCATGGCCAGGGTATGGGCCCCCTCTGCTATTTTCTTCACTCAGTATTTTTTATTATTTCCAAAAATAACTTCCGTGGAGTTTCAGGACTTTTGGAGTTGTGCAGAATAGGTCTCTAATATTTGCTCCTTTTCAAGCCTAGAATTCCAGCTGCCGGCATTCTCCCTCTTTATGTAAACCTTGTAAAATAAGAGAGAATAAGCATAAGTATTGTGACATAATGTGTAATATCGATATAAAAGCATGATGCAAAATGGACATATCAACTCCCCCAAGCTTAGACCTCGCTTGTCCTCAAGCGAAAGCCGAAATCGAAAAATATGTCCACATGTTTAGAGATAGAGGTGTTGATAAAAATAAAATACAGACATGAGGGCATCATGATCATTCTTAGGATTCATATGATCTCTTATGCTAAAGTAACAATTCAATCACAATTTCAAGTATGAATCCTAAACTTCGTTGAGAACCAACAAACTCTAATCTCAGTCATTGAGGCAATTGCAATTTATCATAACATAGGAAAGAGTCAATATAAGAGCTTTTCAGCAAGTCCACATACTCAACTATCATTTAGTCTTTCACAATTGCTAACACTCACGCAATATTTATGGGTATGGAGTTTTAATCGGACACAGAGAAAGATAGGGGCTTATAGTTTTGCCTCCCAACGTTTTACCTCAAGGTTAATGTCAACCATAATAGTTCATGAAAACTCACATCCAATTAGCTATATATATCTAGATCTTTCCAACACATTGTGCTTGCCAAAGGATAAAATATAAACGGAAAGGTGAAGATCACCATGACTCTTATATAAGGTAGAAGATAAAAGTTAAAGATAGGCCCTTCATAGATGGAAGCATAGGTTGTCATGCGCTTTTATGGTTGGATGCACAAAATCTTAATGCAAAAGAACGTCACTTTATATTGCCACTTGTGATATGGACCTTTATTATGCAGTTTGTCGCTTTTATTTCTTCCACATCACAAGATCGTATAAAGCTTATTTTCTCCACATTAATAAGTCATACATATTTAGAGAGAATTTTTTTATTGCTTGCACTGATGACAACTTACTAGAAGGATCTTACTCAATCCATAGGTAGATATGGTGGAATCTCATGGTAGAACTGGGTTTAGGGATATTTGGAAGCACAAGTAGTATTTCTACTTGGTGCAGATAACTTGGCTAGCATGAGAGGGAAAGGCAAGCTCAACATGCTGGATGATCCATGACAATATACTTTATCTCAAATATAAGAAAACATGACCCATTACATTGTCTTCCATGTCCAACATCAACTCTTTAGCATGTCATATTTTAGTGAGTGCTCACAATCATAAAAGATGTACAAGATAGTATATTTATATGTGAAACCTCTCTTTCTTTATTACTTCCTATTAATTGCAACGATGACCAAAAGTATGTTTGTCAACTCTCAACAACTTTTAATCATCATACTCTTTATATGTGAAGTCATTACTCTCCATAAGATCAATATGATCTCTTTTTATTTCTTTTTATTCTTTCTTTTTCTTTTATTCACTCATAATCATAACAAGATAATCAAGCACTTGACTCAACACTAATCTTTATTATATAGCTCACGGACTCAATTACATAGAAGGATCATAAAGCAAAACTCACAACTAGATCATACTAAAAATTTATTCTACTAGATCAAGATATTACCAAAAGGATCGAACTAAGAAAAACGGTAAAGATAAAAGTGATGGTGATACGATACTGGGGCACTCCCCCAAGCTTGGAAGTTGCCAAGGGGAGTGCCCATACCCATGTGTTTATATCTTCTTCTTTGTTGGTGAAGAAGATGATGGTTTTGTTGATGGCGCAGGCTTCTTCCTTAATTTGCGCTTGAGGACAGAATTTTGATTCCTTAGATCATCAATCTCCTGCTCCAAGCTTAATATCTTTTTGCATAATTCCTGCTTGTTTTCCTGCAAGAGGCAAAAAGGGATAAACCCGATCTTAAGTTTCTTTGCTCTATCAGGAGGCTTGACTTTTTGAACTCCACATGCATGTCCCCAGGTTGAGGTAATGGGTCTTCATCTTCATCTCAGCTCGTCTCCTCCTTTCCCTTGGGTTCATAGTCCTCTTCTTCTTCCGTAGTCCAACCACAATGCTCCGCATCCCCATAGACCTTAGGATCTGCAAGGTAATCAGCCACATAGCTTTCTCCTTCCGAATCCTGGGACGACATGTTGCTCTAATCTGTAGCAGGACAACTCGAAACAAAGACATGAGATATTTGCGTGATACGGTGGTCAAAACCTTTGGGAGATTATATAATGAATTTTTACCGACCAAGAGGAGTATCTTGCCAGAAAACAGAGTCCGGAGAGCGCACGAGGTGCCCACGAGGCAGGGGTGCGCCCAGGGGGGTAGGACGCGCCTTCCACCCTCGTGGAAGCCTCGTGTCCTTCCCGGACTGCTTCTTATTTTTCTATTTTTCTAAATATTCGAAAACGGAGAAAAATTGCCATTAGAACCGTTTTGGAGCCGGTTTACTTACGCACCACATACCTATTCCTTTCCGAGGTCTGAAACGTTCTGGAAAGTGTCCCTTATGTATTCCTCCGGGGTTACAGTTTTGATAATATTATTTAAACATTTATAGGATTACCTGAGATATAATGTTTAATTCTTTGACCGTTCACCACCTTCGGATTTGTGCCTTCGAAGTTGTTGATTTTTATGGCACCGAAACGATAGACCTCCTCGATAACGTAAGGACCTTCCCATTTAGAGAGAAGTTTGCCTACAAAAAATATTAAATGAGAGTTATATAGCAATACATAATCACCTACATTAAACTCACGCTTTTGTATCCTTTTGTCATGCCATCTTTTAACCTTTTCTTTAAACAGTTTGGCATTCTCATAGGCCCGGGTTCTCCATTCATCAAGTGAGCTAATGTCAAATAACCTCTTCTCACCGGCAAGTTTGAAATCATAATTGAGCTCTTTAATGGCCCAATATGCCTTATGTTCTAGCTCAAGAGGTAAGTGACATGCTTTGCCATAAACCATTTTATACGGAGACATACCCATAGGATTTTTATATGCAGTTCTATAAGCCCATAATGCATCATCAAGTTTCTTGGACCAATTCTTTCTAGATCTATTAACAGTCTTTTGCAAAATTAATTTGAGCTCTCTATTACTTAATTCTACTTGACCACTAGACCGTGGGTGATAAGGAGATGCAATTCTATGATTAACATCATACTTAGCAAGCATTTTACGAAAAGCACCATGAACAAAATGTGAACCACCATCAATCATTAAATATCTAGGGACTCCAAACCTCGGGAAAATAACTTCTTTAAGCATCTTAATAGAGGTGTTATGATCAGCACTACTAGTTGGAATAACCTCTACCCACTTAGTAACGTAATCAACAACAACTAAAATATGTGTATACCCATTAGAGGAAGGAAAATGTCCCATATAATCAAAGCCCCAAACATCAAATGGTTTAATAACAAATGAATAATTCATATGCATTTCTTGACGTCTACTAATATTACCAATTCTTTGACATTCATCACAAGACAAGACAAACTTACGGGCATCCTTGAAGAGAGTAGGCCAATAAAAACCGGATTGCAATACCTTATGTGCAGTTCTATCTCTAGCATGGTGTCCTCCATAGGCTTCGGAGTGACACTTGCGTAGGATCTGTTCCCGTTCATCCTCAGGTACACAACGTCTAATAACACCATCTACTCCTTTATAAAGATGTGGGTCATCCCAAAAGTAATGCATTAAATCATAGAAGAACTTTTTCTTTTGCTGGTATGTGAAACTAGGTGGTATAAATTTAGGAACAATGTAATTAGCATAATCAGCATACCTTGGAGCAGTACGACAAGCATTTATGACACTTAATTGTTCACAGGAAAGCTATCATCAATAGGTAGTGGGTCAATAAGAACATTCTCTAACCTAGACAAGTTGTCTGCAACGGGGTTCTCAACTCCCTTTCTATCAATGATATGCAAATCAAATTCTTGTAGCAGGAGAACCCATCTAATAAGTCTAGGTTTAGCATCTTTATTTTCCATAAGATATTTAATAGAAGCATGATAAGTGTGAATAGTTACTTTAGAATCAACAATATAAGCACTAAACTTATCACATGCAAATACAACTGCTAAAAATTCTTTTTCAATAGTAGCATAATTTCTCTGGGCATTATCTAGAGTTTTACTAGCATATTGAATAACATTTAATTTCTTATCAACTCTTTGTCCTAGAACAGTCCCTATAGCATAATCACTAGCATCACACATAATTTCACAGGGTAAATTCCAATCAGGTGGCTGAACAATAGGTGCAGAAATCAAAGCTTTCTTAAGTATTTCAAATGCTTCTACACAATCATCATCAAAGACAAAAGGAATATCTTTTTGTAATAGGTTAGTCAGAGGCCGAGAAATTTTTGAGAAGTCCATAGTGAGCCTTCTATAAAAACCGGCATGACCCAGAAAACTTCTTATACCTTTGATGTCCTTGGGACATGACATCTTTTCAATAGCATCAACTTTAGCTTTATCAACTTCAATACCTCTTTCAGAAATTTTATGCCCCAAGACAATACCTTCATTAACCATAAAGTGGCACTTCTCCCAATTCAATACAAGGTTAGTTTCTTCACATCTCTGCAAAACTCGATCAAGGTTGCTCAAGCAATCATCAAAAGAGGATCCATAAACGGAGAAATCATCCATGAAAACCTCACAAATATTTTCAAAAAAGTCAGAGAATATAGCCATCATGCATCTTTGAAAGGTAGCAGGTGCATTACATAAACCAAAAGGCATACGTCTATAAGCAAAGGTATCGAAAGGGCAAGTAAAAGTGGTCTTAGCTTGATCATCAGCTGACACAGGTATTTGAGAGAAACCAGAGTAACCGTCTAGAAAGCAAAAATGTGTATGTTTGGATAATCTTTCTAGCATTTGATCAATAAAAGGCAAAGGGTAATGATATTTTTTAGTAGCTTTATTTAATTTGCAGAAATCAATTACCATCCTATAACCTATAATAATTCTTTGCGGGATCAATTCGTCTTTATCATTAGGAACAATGGTAATACCTCCCTTCTTAGGGACACAATGGACAGGACTTACCCACTGACTATCAGCAACGAGATAAATTATACCTGCCTCAAGGAGCTTTAATATTTCCTTTCTTACCACTTCCTTCATCTTAGGATTTAGCCGTCGTTGGTGATCAATAACTGGTTTGGCATCCTTCCAAATTTAATTTGTGTTGACTTAGAGTGGGACTAATGCCCTTAAGATCATCAAGAGTATATCCAATAGCAGCACAGTGCTTCTTCAGAGTTTTCAATAATTTCTTTTCTTCATGCTATGAAAGGTTAGCACTAATAATAATAGGATACATCTTCTTTTCATCAAGATAAGCATATTTAAGAGTATCAAGTAACGGTTTAAGCTCAAACACGAGATCACCCTTGGGTGGAGGAGGATCCCCTAGGATTTCAACAGGCAGTTGTGTTTAAGAATAGGTCCTTGTTTAAAGAATACTTCATCTATTTCCCTTCTTTCATTCATGAACATATCGTTTTCATGGTCAAGAAAATATTGTTCTAAAGGCTCATTAGGAGGCACAACAATAGAAGCAAGACCAATAATTTCATCCTTACTAGGTAATTCCTCATCACGGGGTTGTCTACAAAATTTAGAGAAGTTAAACTCATGATACATATCACCCAAACCAATAGTAACAACATCCTTTTCGCAGTCTATCCTAGCATTAACAGTATTTAAGAAGGGTCTACCAAATATAATGGGACAAAAGCTATATTGTGGGGAACCAAGAACAAGAGAATCAGTAGGATATTTAACCTTCCCACACAAGACTTCAACATCTCTAACAATCCCAATCGGTGAAATAGTATCTCTATATTGGCAAGTTTAATTGTAACACTGATATCTTCTATCTCAGTAGGTGCAATATCCTGCATAATTTCTTTGTATAAGGTATGAGGTATTGCACTAGCACTAGCACCCATATCACATAAGACATGATAACAATGATCTCCTATTTTAACAGAAATAATAGGCATGCCTATAACAGGTCTATGTTTATCCTTAGCACCAGGCTTAGCAATTCTAGCAGTTTCTTCACAGAAATAGATAACATGCCCATCAATATTATCGGCCAAGAGATCTTTAACCATAGAAATATTAGGTTCAACTTTAATTTGCTTAGGGGGTTTGTGTGTCCTAATATTACTCTTGTTGACTACAGTTGAAGCTTTAGCATGATCCTTAATTCTAACAGGGAAAGGTGGTTTCTCAACATAAGTAGTGGGAACAACAGGATCATCATAAGTGATAGTTTTTTCTTCAACTTTAATAGGTGCAACTACTTTTGTTTCGATGGGATGATTATATTTAAACCACTTCTCCTTAGGGAGATCAACATGCGTAGCAAAAGATTCATAGAAAGAAGTTACTATCTCAGAGTCAAGTTCATATTTAGTGCTAAACTTACGGAAAACATCAGTATCCATAAAAGATTTAACACAATGAAACTTAGGTGTCATACCTGACTCCTTACCTTCGTCGAGATCCCAATCTTCAGAGTTGCGTTTAATTCTCTCCAATAAATCCCATTTGAATTCAATAGTCTTCATCATAAAGGAACCAGTACAAGAAGTATCGAGCATGGAGCGCTTGTTGTCAGAAAGCCGAGCATAAAAGTTTTGAATAATCATTTCTCTTGAGAGCTCATGATTGGGGCATGAATATAACATTGACTTAAGCCTCCCCCAAGCTTGAGCGATGCTTTCTCACTCGTGAGGCCAAAAATTATATATATAATTACGATCACGATGAACAAGATGCATAGGATAAAACTTCTGATGGAATTCCAATTTCAACCGTTTGTAGTCCCATGATCCCATATCATCACATAGCATATAGCATGTCAATGCATCTCCCTTCAAAGATAAAGGGAAGACCTTCTTCTTGATAATATCATCGGGCATACATGCAAGCTTAAATAATCCACAAACTTCATCCACATAGATTAAGTGCAAATCGGGATGTAATGTTCCATCTCCTGCAAAAGGATAGCTAGCAGTTTCTCTATCATACCCGAAGGAATTTCAAAGTAAACATTTTCAGTAGGTTGAGGAGCAACTATTTGCTCTACCGATCGGGGTGAAGATACCCCGAACAAGCCCCTCAAAGGATTACTTCCATAGTAACAAGTGATAGTAAATTTCAGCACACTATATAATTTTTTCCTTACCAAATTCCACCTACCAAAGGCGCTTCACTCCCCGGCAACAGTGCCAGAAAAGAGTCTTGATGACCCAAAAGTGTAGGGGATCTATCGTAGCCTTTTCGATAATTAAGAGCGTCGAACCCAACAAGGAGCAGAAGGAAATGATAAGCGATTTTCAGCAAGGTATTCTCTGCAAGCACTGAAATTATCGGTAACAGATAGTTTTGTGATAAGATAAATTGTAACGAGCAACAAGTAATAAAAGTAAATAAGGTGCAACAAGATGTCCCAATCCTTTTTGTAGCAAAGGACAAGCCTGGACAAACTCTTATTTGAAGGAAAGCGCTCCCGAGGACACATGGGAATTATCGTCAAGCTAGTTTTCATCACGTTCATATGATTCACGTTCGGTACTTTGATAATTTGATATGTGGGTGGACCGGTGCTTGGGTACTGTCCTTACTTGGACAAGCATCCCACTTATGATTAACTCCTATTGCAAGCATCCACAACTACAAAACAAGTATTAAGGTAAACCTAACCATAGCATGAAACATATGGATCCAAATCAGCCCCTTACGAAGCAACGCATAAACTAGGGTTTAAGTTTCTATCACTCTAGCAACCCATCATCTACTTATTACTTACCAATGCCTACCTCTAGGCCCAAACAATGGTGAAGTGTCATGTAGTCGACGTTCAAATGACACCACTAGAGGGATGGCAACATACATCTCATCAAAATATCGAACGAATACCAAATTCACATGACTACTAATAGCAAGACTTCTACCATGTCCTCAGGAACAAACGTAACTACTCACAAAGAATATTCATGTTCATAATCAGAGGGGTATTAATATGCATGTTGGATCTGAACATATGATCTTCCACCAAGTAAACCAACTAGCATCAACTACAAGGAGTAATCAACACTACTAGCAACCCACAGGTACCAATCTAAGGTTTGGATACAAAGATTGGATACAAGAGATGAACTAGGGTTTGAGATGAGATGGTGCTAGTGAAGATGTTGATGGAGATTGACCCCCTCCCGATGAGAGGATCGTTGGTGATGACGGTGGTGATGATTTCCCCCTCCCGGAGGGAAGTTTGCCCGGCAGAACAGCTCCGCCGAAGCCCTAGATTGGTTCCGCCAAGGTTCCGCCTCGTGGCGGCGGAGTTTCGTCCCGTAAGCTTCCTTCTGATTTTTTTCTCGGACAAAAGACCTCATATAGCAGAAGATGGGCATCGGAGGGCCACTAGGGGCCCACGAGGCAGGAGGGCGCGCCCAAGGGGGTAGGGCACGCCCCCCACCCTCATGGCCAGGGTGTGGGCCCCCTCTGCTATTTTCTTTGCTCAATATTTTTTATTATTTCCAAAATAACTTCTATGGAGTTTCAGGACTTTTGGAGTTGTGCAGAATAGGTCTCTAATATTTGCTCCTTTTCAAGCCCAGAATTCCAGCCGCCGGCATTCTCCCTCTTTATGTAAACCTTCTAAAATAAGAGAGAATAGGCATAAGTATTGTGACATAATGTATAATAACAACCCATAATGCAATAAATATTGATATAAAAGCATGATGCAAAATGGACGTATCAGCGTCCACGCCGATAGGCTGCGGATCGCCGCACGGCGAGACCGTTGGAGCGCCGCAGAGCGAGAGGCGCGGCACGCCGCACAGCAAGAGCGGATCCATCGGTGCTTGCCTGCTATCGACACGACATCGCAGCTGGGTACATGTCCCGTCAGTACCCCCATTCCTCGCCCGGAGTGGGCAGAGGCCCTCAGCGCCGTACTTGCACCAGATGCCGGCCACGCCGTATGTCCACCGGACGCCCGCCGTGCCGTTCACATGGGTGTCGCCGTTCGCCTTGTCCGCGGCCCGCTGGATGCCAACGCGTTGGTCCATAGGCTCGACCGCCTCCTTGGCCGAGGTGTCCACCTGGGCGCGGTAGAGGAACATGGCCGTCGCATCCTCGAGCTGGTGACCTCCATTGAAATAGACAACTTGGAGCTCGAGATCGCGCTCCAGATGTACCGCGAGCGTGTCGACCGCTTGGACGAATGCATGCACGAGTTAAGGCAGAGCCAAGAGCTACCCTAGGCAAGGGCTACTGGTCATGTGTCTCATGGAAGCGTTTTATTTTGAAAAGTTGTTTCGATGTGGATAGCTTTGTATTCACATCAATCATAGTATTGCTCTGTTTCAATGTGTGTACTTTGTTTTTCCATTCTTATATGTTCTGTTTCAATGTGTGTATATACACTTTCCATTATGTATATGTGGATGATAACAGCTAGATTCAAATTAGTATGCAAAAACAGATAGAAAATGGAATTCATAATACACACACACACCCATATATATATTAATTGTTCATTAGATCATCACAGAATATATATATATATATAATATCATCACATATACGTGATGATACTTAACTACTAGGTACAATGCATAAAATTGAAAACGAACAATACTAAAACTAATAATCCCTCCTAGGGCCAGTATTCCAGCAGCCCCTCGCCAGCAGCTCCCTGGTGCGCGGCGCCTTCCCAGACGGAGGCAGTACTCCGACTTCTCCGCCTCGCAGTGCTTGACGTACCGATCTGCCTCTTGCTGGTGGACGCGCGCGACCGATCTTGCCATTTCGTTGGGTGCCCACCGGACCTCCTCGTCGGTGGCACGCTGGAGCTTATCGGCCCACCTCCATGCAATGACGAGGCACCCAGCGCCTATGACCTTCCTCGCGAAGTACCCGTCTCCGTACACATCCTCGGCACGACGACGCGCCCGCCCCCAAAGCTCCGCCGCATCCTTTTTCCATGCGGCATCATGGGCTTCACAGGCCGCCTGGTACCTGGCTTCCTCCTCAGCCATCTCCTTCTTGAATGCTACTTGCCTGGCTTTCTCAGCCGATGGCAGCGACTTCCATAGACAAAGATTGTACTGGCCCCAAAACCAATCCAAAGTTGGGGGGTACGACGCAGCCTCGTCAGGCGGCGCGTAGGAGTCCTCGTCGCTGCTAATTGAGTGAGCGTCCTCGGGGGGCGGCGACTCCTCGTTGGCGCGTGGGCAGACCGGTGGTGCCATGGCAGAGATTTGAGAGAGAGAGAGAGGGCAAGCGAGGGGAGGATGTAGATGAGAATGCAGGCGGGACGACATGAGCAAGGTAGTATTTATTGGCAGCCGGAATATAGATCGACGGGGACAGTACAAACGTCGGTCACTAGAATTTATGAGTACTGTAGTTTGAATTACACACGATTCCCGCAGCAAAATCCATGTGTGAACATAATAGCTGACGGTTTCCAATATAGAACCGTGTCTGATTAATGATCCCCGCCATTCACCTACCAAACCTCGAGCCGCGAGATAGACTGCCAATCGTGTGGGGGCCGGTTGTCTTGTCAGATCTTTACATTTTATTTTTTAAACACCAGATATTTACATCGTCTAATGATTTTTTAACTCGCGCACAATTACACAAAAATATGATTTTTCAAACCGTTTAGGTTAGGCATTGCATATAGATGTAGTTCAAATTTGAATTACGGTCATTAAATGGTTAGAAAATCACTTAAATGTCTTTAAAAGGTCAAATGACCCCTGAAAATTTCCAAATTTTCACATGGCAGTTATATTAGTGCATGTTAAACGTAGGGAAAATTTTGAAGGCCGTAAGAGGAAGCTATCTCCCGTCCGTCAGCAAACATGCATTGTTCCCTCCCTCTCGGAACCACGAACCTTCTAGTGAGTTGCTCCGATTTTTGAGGGGTGTGTGTGTGTCCAAATTTTCGTCAAACAGGCCAATTTTTTTACCACATCATCTTGGTGGCATGACATTAAATCAAGCAAGGTTTCATGTTTTTCTGATCATTTTTTTTGAATTAAAATGCCATGGCATGCACTCCATGCACGTGCCCATGCCTTGACACCAATATGTTTGAAAATTCATTCGAATTTACCGCACATGGAATTAACTCGCACACAAGTACACAAAAATATGATTTTTCAAACCGTTTTGGTTAGGCATTGCATGTAGATGTAGATAAAATTTGAATTACGCTCATTAACTGGTTAGAAAATCACTTAAATGTCTTTAGAAGGTCAAATGACCCCTGAAATTTACCAAATTTTCACATGACAGTTGTATTAGTGCACGTTAAATGTAGGAAAAAAATTTGAAGGTCGTAAGAGGAAGCTATCTCCCGTTCGTCATCAAACATGCATTGTTCCCTCTCAGAACCACGAACCTTCCAACGAGTTGCTCCGGTTTGTGAGGGGCGTGTGTCCAAACATTCGTCAAGCATGCCAATTTCTTTACCACATTATCTTGGTGGCATGACATTACATCAACCAAGGTTTCATGTGTTTCTGATCATTTTTATATGTTTTTGAATTAAAATGCCATGTCACTCCATGCATACGTATGCATGTGTCCATGTCGTGAGACCAATATGTTTGAAAATTCCTTCGAATTTACTGCACATGGAATTAACTCGCACACAAGTACACATATATGATTTTTTAAACCGTTTTGGTTAGGCGTTGCATGTAGATGTAGTTCAATTTTGAATTACGGTCATTAAATGGTTAGAAAATCACTTAAATGTCTTTGAAAGGTCAAATGACCCCTAGAATTTTCCAAAATTTCACATTACAGTTGTATTAGTGCACGTTAGACGTTGAAATTTTTTGAAGGCCGTAATAGGAAGCTATCTCCCGTTCGTCATCAAACATGCATTGTTCCCTCTCGGAACCGCGAACTTTCAAGCGAGTTGCTCCGGTTTGTGAGGGGTGTGTGTCCAAACTTTCATAAAACATGCCAATCTCTTTACCACATCATCTTGGTGGCATGACATTAAATCAAGCAAGGTTTCATGTTTTTCTAATCATTTTTTTAATTTTTGGGAATTAAAATGTCATGGCATGCACTCCATGCATGTGCCCATGCCTTGACACCAATATGTTTGAAAATTCCTTGAAATTTACTACACATGGAATTAACTCGCACACAAGTACACAAAAATATGATTTTTCAAACCGTTATGGTTAGGCGTTGCATGTAGATGTAGTTCAAATTTGAATTACGATCATTAAATGGTTAGAAAATCACTTAAATGTCTTTAAAAGGTCAAATGACCCCTGAAATTTACCAAATTTTCACATGAAAATTGTGTTAGTGCAAGTTAAACGTAGGAAAAAAATTGAAGGCCGTAAGAGGAAGCTATCTCCCGTTCGTCATCAAACATGCATTGTTCCCTCTCGGAACCACGAACCTTCTAGCGAGTTGCTCCGGTTTGTGACGGGTGCGTGTCCAAACGTTCTTCAAACATGCCAATTTTTTTACCACATCATCTTGGTGGCATGACATTACATCAACAAAGGTTTCATGTGTTTCTCATCATTTTTCTATTTTTTGAATTAAAATGCCATGTCACTCCGTGCATATGTATGCATGTGTCCATGTCGTGAGACCAATATGTTTGAAAATTCCTTCTAATTTACTGCACATGGAATTAACTCGCACACAAGTACACACATATGATTTTTCAAAACGTTTTGGTTAGGCGTTGCATGTAGATGTAGTTCAAATTTGAATTACGGTCATTAAATGGTTAGAAAATCACTTAAATGTCTTGAAAAGGTCAATTGACCCCTAGAATTTTCCAAAATTTCACATTACAGTTGTAGTAGTGCATGTTAGACGTAGAAACAAATTGAAGGCCGTAAGAGGAAGCTATCTCCTATTCGTCATCAAACATGCATTGTTCCCTCTCGGAACCACGAACCTTCTAGCGAGTTGCTCCGGTTTGTGAGGGGTGTGTGTCCAAACTTTCGTCAAACATGCCAATTTCTTTACCACATCATCTTGGTCGCATGACATTACATCAACCAAGGTTTCATGTGTTTTTGATTTTTTTGGAATTAAGATGCCATGCACACATACTCATGCATATGTGTCCATGTCGTGATACAAATATGTTTGAAAATTCCTTCTAGTTTACTGCACATGGAATTAACTCGCACACAAGTACACAAATATGATTTTTCAAACCGTTTCGGTTACGTGTTGCATGTAGATGTACTTCAAATTTGAATTATGGTCATTAAATGGCTAGAAAATCACTTAAATGTCTTTAAAAGGTCAAATGACCCCTAGAATTTTCAAAAATTTCACATTACAGTTATAGTAGTGCACTTTAGACGTAGAAATTTTTTTTAAGGCCGTAAGAGGAAGCTATCTCCCATTCGTCACCAAACATGCATTGTTCCCTCTCGGAACCACAAGCCTTCTAGTGAGTTGCTCCGGTTTGTGAGGGGTGTGTGTCCAAACTTTGTTCAAACATGCCAATTTTTTACCACATCATCTTGGTGGCATGACATTACATCAACCAAGGTTTCATGTGTTTCTGATTTTTTTTGATTTTTTGGAATTAAAATGCCATGTCGCACCATGGTTAATTGTGTCATAGCCGTTAGACCAATATGTTTGAAAATTCCTTCCAATTTAGTGCACATGGAATTAAATCGCACACAAGTACATGAAATGTGAGTTTTCAAACCGTTATGGTTAGCTGTTGCATGTACATATAGTTCAAATTTCAATTACGGTCATTAAATGGCTAGAAAATTACTTAAATGTCTTAGAAGGTCAAATGACCCCTGAAATTTTCCAAAATTTGACATGACAATTGTATTAGTACTACAAAATTTCTCGTTCATTTAAAACACCATCCGTTGGCACTTTATTCCAAATTCGTCTTTTAGAACTAACAAAAATATCTACAACATCACACAAAGTTGTTTTCTAGGAACCGTTTGCGATGAAAATATCTGGGTCTATTTAAGTCTCCCTCCTTAAGCTTCGTCGGCTCGTCTGCTCTAGTACCGGCAACCCCCGAATCCATGAATCCCGATCCCCATTCCCGCACCCCCTTCTTGCAAAGATGACGCCATGGAAACGCTTCGTGAAGGCCCGTACGATGGCCGCATCCCCTCCGAGCGCCGCCGCCTATGCCGAGAGTGCCGCCGCATCCACATTAAGCACGGCCGCTTCCACGGAGAGGGTGTCTACGGTAGCCGACAGGGCAGCTGCAGCAGCCGAGACGGCTGCAGCTGCTGCTGCGATGGCGGCTGCAAACGCCAAGAGCACTTGAGCTGCCATCCGTGCCGCTGATGTCGCCGTGGCCCGGGTCGAGGCCATCCACGCCAAGATCGAGGATGCACACACCAAGATATTCCAGGCCACCTCGGACTCCAGCATGCAACCCACGTCTGAAAAGGCGGCGGTGGCCACGGAGCACCTGCTTCCTCATGAGGTCTCCGAGCGGGAGCTGGAAATGCAGGAGGCGGCGGAGATCGAGGAGCGCCGGGAGGAGGAGTTGCGCGTGGCCGAGGTCGAGGTAGAGAAGAGTCTGTCCATCGAGGAATCAGTGGTGGAGTACCAACGCGAGCTCTGGCGCAACCACTACTACGAGTACTACAACCTTGAGGGCGGCGCCGAGGACGAGGACGAGGACGCGGTCGACTTCAGCAGGGGGGACGCGGAGTCCACCAACGGCGGCATGTCTCCAGGACAAGTCATCGACGTCTCACCTCACACCGGCGATGCATAGGCCGACACGGGGGTGGATTTTTAATTATGCGTACTTAGGCTTTGTTTTTAATGCTGATCTTTTGTTAGAGCAATGTTTAGGTCAACTGGCTCTGTTTAATTACTGAAATTGCTCGATTTGGTTAGTGTGGTCTGTTTGCTGTACGCTCTTTTCTGTGCCCAAATTAGCAAGCGATGTTAAATTATGCAATGACGTACCCGGGGAAATTTCCACCAAAAATTGAATTATCAAACTCATCCCATGCGCGTAAAGCAGTAGAATCATTTGCGATGCACACAATCATTCAAAGTGAATGGTCCGGCGGCACGTGCACGTTCAAAGTGAATGTGCCCATGCCTTGAGACCAAAATTTGAATTATCAAACTCATCCCATGCGCGTAAAACATAAGAATCGTTTGCGATGCACACAATCGTTCATAGTGAATGGCCCGGCGGCACCGCACGCAAAGTTTCCCTCCATATTTCCAAAATTTTGGCCTACCGCCAAAATATCTACCCCGCCCCCCTTCCCCACCCTCTTTTTTCCCCGATCACAAGTCACATTTCCCCTGTTTCCTCCTTCCTTCCTTCCTTGCTAAGCTATAGCCGCTTCCTCGCTCTCGCCGTCTCGCATCCTACCGCCAGGGTCGCCATGGTCTTCTTCAAAGGCATCTCCAGCGGTTCCTCCTCCGGCGACTACTCCTTCACCACCCGGGTATGCCTCTCTTCTCTCTCTCAGGCTATGACTTGGAATGAAGGATTTTTACCCGGAGGTTGATTTGAGTCATTTCTTCCTCTTGTGGCTCCCTAAAACCATCAGTGGCAACAAATGGAGCGGGGTGGCTGAAGATCTATCTGCTCGTTGTCACCATTAATCTCCATGCGTGAAGCTACTTGTGTTTGATTCTATGGACACTGGGAGGAAGTTTCTGGCACGTGCAGAGAAGGTTAGACCGTATTCCGTTGTACAAATCATTTGTTAGATGTGATTCAGACACTGTCACGGTCCCAACCCATTCATATCACACCTTTAACCAAACGCATCCTAAGACAGTGTCATAGTTTGTACCTAGTATCTTAAATTGTTGCCATCTCATCAGCGGTGCCATTAGAAAATAATTTGGCACCGCTTCAGCAGTTTGTGCAGCCAAATATGGTCCACACATCCGAGCAGCCAAGCAGTAAAATACTAAATCTTTATGGCACGAAGGAACTGGGCATCAAAGCAACTACGTGCTCCGGAGTCCGGGTCCCTGATTATTTTTCCGCTGCATCGGCTCGCCAGTTTAGGGCACCGGTGCGAGATGTAGCAACATTTGTCTTTACACCAGTTTTGGCATACATAGTGGACGACCTTAGTGCTATTAGTTCCATGTTACTAAATTTGTGCATGTACACACATGTTAGTATCAATTTGCTGTCATCCAAACACTGTCGCTATGCTATTGCAGTTATATTTACCTTCCTCATAAAATGTTCAATTTGTTATTTATTGTACACGAGTAAGAACTTCTAGCATCGTTGTAGTTAATTATAGCTTCTGATGTTCCAGAATTTGGTTGTTGTCTCAGTACCAATTATTTCATTTGCACATTGATCTTTTTGAGAAGATATGTCATAATTAACATGTTTCTTCAGTTTTTCAAAATAAGCATTTGTGATTTTCTATGTTGCTATAAACCCATTTACCCTACAAATGTTACTGATCTAGTTTTAAATATTATAGGATGAACAGAAGTGTTCTTACTTGGAGTGGGTTGATCAAGAGTGGCCACAGTCTTTGTAGATGTGCCTAACGAAGCTTTGGAGCATGTATGAGGAAGTGAACACAGCTAGGCTTAGAGAAAGTCTTGCCAACGCTGAAACATATTTCAAGATGCGGGATAAAAAGTTGAAGGTGGAGAATGAGCTCAGATTTAAAAAAAGACTTTGCTAAGATGGTGTTGGCGAAGGAGGAGGCACTTTCTCAGTTGGCCCATGCAAAACGGGTTCTTACTGAACTGAAAGCAAATGTGTATAAGACGAGCCTGGATGATCTCGATTAGGTAAATGAATATATTGTTCTTATGAAGTTGAACTAGCTATATGTTGTACTGTGTTGTTTTCATGTAGCTGCCGTACTGTGATGTTATAATATATTTATGTGCCTGATATGAAATTGGCAAACATCTGTTCGATATGAAATGTGAATTTGCGTAATACTAGAATTATTAATTGTAAACTAATAAACCTGCTAAATGTGTCATGGACCTTTGCAAACAGTTCTAGCAGTAAAAGCGGTTGCGATGGATAGCCCAATGCCACACAATTTTCTTCATCAAATCATGTGTGATATAGTTGATAAAAGCAAATAGTTAACCAAGGAAGACCGTGTGTGATAGTTACACCTTTAACACACGAGCCTACACATAAAACTGTGTGGGATTTGCGTCCAAACGAAAACGTTTTCCCTAGATTGACTGTGTGGGATGTACATAAGAACATATTCCTTGGATTGACTGTGTGTGATATACATATGAACAGAAATATTTTTCTGGGATTCATCGTGTGGGATGTACATATCTATGGAAATGATTTTCTCGGATTACCGTGTAGGCTGTACATACCTACGGAAATGATTTCTGGGATTCACTGTGTGGGATGTACATACCTACAGAAATGATTGGGTTTCGATGCTTCGCCCGATCGACACGGCCCCAACCTGGGTCCCAGGAGGGCCTATCCTCGACGATTTCTAGGCCTGTGGGAAGGACACCCTACCGCACACACTCACTTAGCGACGGTTCCAAATGCCGTCGCGGAAAAGGGTAAAAAACCATTTGTTTAGGACCGACGCGCACCAGTGCACCCATAGTGCTATGTCCATGGCTCGGCTCATATATTGTGTGAAAGTCGAAAGAGTTTGAAAAGGCTAAGTATGAAACAATTGCTTGGCTTGTCATCAGGGTTGTGCATGATGGGAGCATTTTGTGTGACGAAAATGAAGCATAGCCAAACTATATGATTTTGTAGGGATGAGCTTTCTTTGGCTATGTTATTTTGAGAAGACATAATTGCTTGGTTAGTATGCTTGAACTATTATATTTTATGTCGATATTAAACTTCTGTCTTGAATCTTTCGGATCTGAACATTCATGCCACAATAAAGAAAATTACATTAAAAATTATGTTAGGTAGCATTCCACATCAAAAATTCTGTTTTTTATCATTTACCCACTCGAGGATGAGCATGAATTAAGCTTGGGGATGCTGATACGTCTCCAACGTATCTATAATTTTTTATTGTTCCATGCTATTATATATCTAGGATGTTTTATATGCATTTATATGTTATTTTATATGATTTTTGGGACTGGCCTATTAACCTAGAGCCGAGTGCCAGTTTCTGTTTTTTCCTTGTTTTTGAGTTTTACAAAAAAGAAATACCAAACGGAGTCCAATTGACGTGCCAATTTTTGATGATTTTTTATGGACCAAAAGAAGCCCCCAGAGTAAAAGAGTTGGGCCAGAAGAGTCCCGGGCCGTCCATGAGGGTGGGGGGTGCGCCCTACCCCCCCGGGCGCGCCGCCCTATCTCTTGGACGACTCGGGAACCCACTGACTTGTTCCCCACGCCAAAAATTTCTATAAATACTGAAACCTCCAGAAAATAACCCAGATCGGGAGTTCCACCGCCGCAAGCCTCTGTTGCCACCAAAAACCAATCTAGACCTATTCCGCCACCCTGCTGGAGGGGGGAATCCCTCTCCGGTGGCCATCTTCATCATCCCGGCGCTCTCCATGACGAGGAGGGAGTAGTTCACCCTCGGGGCTGAGGGTATGTACCAGTAGCTATGTGTTTGATCTCTCTCTCTCTCTCTTTCTCTCTCTCTCTCTCTCTCTCTCTCTCTCTCTCTCGTGTTCTTGATTCGGCACGATCTTGATGAATCGCGGGCTTTGCTATTATAGTTGGATCTTATGTTTCTTCTCCCCCTCTACTCTCTTGTAATGGGTAGAGTTTTCCCTTTGAGGTTATCTTATCAGATTGAGTCTTTAAGGATTTGAGAACACTTGATGTATGTCTTGCATGTGTTTATCTGTGGTGACAATGGGATATCACGTGATCCACTTGATGTATGTTTTGGTGATCAACTTGCGAGTTCCATGACCTCGTGAACTTATGCATAGGGGTTGGCACACGTTTTCGTCTTGACTCTCCGATAAAAACTTTGGGGCACTCTTTGTAGTTCTTTGTGTTGGTTGAATAGATGAATCTAAGATTGTGTGATGCATATTGTATAATCATGCCCACAGATACTTGAGGTGACATTGGAGTATCTAGGTGACATTAGGGTTTTGGTTGATTTGTGCCTTAAGGTGTTATTCTAATACGAACTCTAGGATAGACTGAACGGAAAGAATAACTTCGTGTTATTTTACTACGGACTCTTGAATAGATCGATCAGAAAGGATAACTTTGAGGTGGTTTCGTACCCTACAATAATCTCTTTGTTTGTTCTCCACTATTAGTGACTTTGGAGTGACTCTTTGTTGCATGTTGAGGGATAGTTATATGATCCAATTATGTTATTATTGTTGAGAGAACTTGCACTAGTGAAAGTATGAACCCTAGGCCTTGTTTCCATGCATTGCAATACCATTTTCGCTCACTTTTATTATTAGTTAGCTTGTTGTTTTTATATTTTCAGATTATGAAAACCTATATCTATCATCCATATTGCACTTGTATCACCATATCTTCGCCGGACTACTGCACCTATACAATTTACCATTGTATTGGGTGTGTTGGGGACACAATAGACTCTTTGTTATTTGGTTGCAGGGTTGCTTGAGAGAGACCATCTTCATCCTATGCCTCCCACGGATTGATTAACCTTAGGTCATCCACTTGAGGGAAATTTGCTACTGTCCTACAAACCTCTGCACTTGGAGGCCCAACAACGTCTACAAGAAGAAGGTTGTGTAGTAGACATCAGTGCTGAACAGATTTGAAGAGGCCATGGAGAAGATAGATGGCATTGAGAAGGCGTTCGAAACAAAGCTCGATAACAAGTTTAATGAATTGCTTGCGCGTCTCCACAACAACAGCCCGCTGCACCTGTCGCACCTCTACAACAACAACAACATCGCCTTCCAAATCAAGTTGGACGAGCACAACACGTTCCCCTTGAGTCTGGTCAAACTTCTGGTGCCGCTGTACCTACTATTGATGCTTCTGTAGCTCCTGCGGCTACTACAGAGGTGGAGGACCATTCCAAGGATGAGGTTGATCAAAATCAGAAGTACGTGCAACCACCATCACCACCACCACCAGGTCGTCCTCATGCATATCATCGCAACAGTAGGGATGCACGACCTGAGATACGAGATCATGAGCATCTTCCTAAACTAAAATTGAATATTCCACCATTTGGGGGTAGATATATTCCTGATATATATCTTACTTGGGAGTTAGAAACTGAACAACGATTTACATGTTTACAATATTCCGAGGAGAGGCGTGTTCCTGCTGCTGTTTGTGCTTTCACTAGCTTTGCATGTGTTTGGTGGTCTAAACATTGTATATTATATCCTATTCCAGCTACTTAGGCTGCTTTGAAAACGGTTATGCGTACTCATTGTGTTCCACCATATTATCAACGTGAATTACTTCAAAAACTGCAACATTTAAGACAAGAAAAAAATTCTGTAGAAGAATATTATCAGGAATTACAAACTGGCATGATTAGATGTGGTATTGTTGAGGAGAATGAAGCTATGCTTGCATGTTTTATGGGTGGATTAAATAGAGAGATTCAGACCATTCTAGAGTATAAGAAGTATAATAATATCACTCATTTATTCCATCTTGCTTGTAAAGCTGAACATGAAGTGCAAGATCGACAAGCATTGGCGCGAACTAACTTTTCTATAGGTCGACCTTCATCATGGACACCACGTGCATCCTATACTTCCAGTGCACCAGCACCTCCGTCAGGTGCCACCTCCAGCCGTGATACAAGAAAGCAGGCACAACCACCACTATCCGCCAAGAGCACACCTGCCGGGCCTGCATAGAACTCTTCTTCTTCGATGGCATCAACAGGGCACACACGTGATATTATTTGTCGTCGTTGTAATGGAAGAGGTCATTATGCAAGAGAATGCAAATATGAGCATGTGATGATTGCTACTGAGGATGGTGGGTATGAGTCCGCTAGTGACTATGATGAGGAGACTTTGGCTCTTATTACACGTGAAGAACACGGTGGAGATGATTCTGATCATGAGACGCAATACATGGCTCCTGAAGACGCTGACAGGTATGAATGTTTAGTTGCTCAACGTGTTTTGAGTGTGCAGGTCACACAAGCTGAGCAAAATCAGAGGCATAATTTGTTCCATACAAAGGGAGTTGTGAAGGAATGTTCTGTTCGCGTCATCATAGATGGAGGGAGCTACAACAACTTGGCTAGCATGGAGATGGTGGAGAAGCTATCTCTCACCACAAGACCATATCCACATCCTTACTACATCCAATGGTTCAACAACAGCGGCAAGGTTAAGGTAACACGTACTGTTCATGTGCATTTTAGTATCTCTACATATGTTGATTATGTTGATTGTGATGTGGTACCCATGCAAGCATGTTCGTTATTACTTGGTAGACCATGGCAATTTGATAAAAATTTTGTACACCATGGTAGAAACAATCAGTATACTCTTGTTCATAAGGATAAACATATTACTTTGCTTCATATGTCTCCTGATTCCATTTTGAAAGATGATATTAATAGAGCTAATAAAGCAAAACAAGAGAAAAATAAGAGTGAAAATTAGATTGTGGCAAAAGAATTTGAGCAACAAGTGAAGCCTAATAACAAACCATCTAGTGTTGCTTCTGAAATTAAATTGAAAAGTGCATGTTTACTTGCCACCAAATCTGATATTGATGATCTAGATTTCAGCAAATCTGTTTGCTATGCTTTTGTGTGCAAAGAGGCATTATTTTCATTCGAGGACGTGCCTTCCTCTTTGCCTCCCACTTGATACGTCTCCGTCGTATCTACTTTTCCAAACACTTTTGCCCTTGTTTTGGACTCTAACTTGCATGATTTGAATGGAACTAACCCGGACTGGCGCTGTTTTCAGCAGAATTGCCATGGTGTTATTTTTGTGCAGAAATAAAAGTTCTCGGAATGACCTGAAAATCAACGGAGAATTATTTTGGAATATATAAAAAATACTGGAAGGAAGATCCACGCCAGGGGGGGCTCCACCTCTCCATGAGGGTGGGGGCGCGCCCTACCCCCTGGGTGCCCCCTGCCTCGTGGGCCCCCTGACGCTCCACCGACCTCAACCTTGACTCCATATGTTCACTTTCGGGGAGAAAAACCAGAGAGAAGGATTCATCGCGTTTTACGATACGGAGCCGCCGCCAAGCCCTAAACTCTCTCGGCAGGGCTGATCTGGAGTCTGTTTGGTGCTCCGGAGAGGGGAATCCGTCGCCATCGTCATCATCAACCATCCTCCATCACCAATTTCATGATGCTCACCGCCGTGAAAGAGTAATTCCATCGTAGGCTAGCTGGATGGTGATGGGTTGGATGAGATTTATCATGTAATCGAGTTAGTTTTGTTACGGTTTGATCCCTAGTATCCACTATGTTCTGAGATCGATGTTGCTATGACTTTGCTATGCTTAATGCTTGTCACTAGGGCCTGAGTGCCATGATTTCAGATCTGAACCTATTATGTTTTCATCAATATATGAGAGTTCTTGATCATATCTTGCAAGTCTATAGTCACCTACTATGTGCTATGATCCGGCAACCCCGAAGTGACAATAATCGGGACCACTCCCGGTGATGATCGTAGTTTGAGGAGTTCATGTATTCACTATGTGTTAATGCTTTGGTACAGTACTCTATTAAAAGGAGGCCTTAATATCCCTTAGTTTCCAATAGGACTCCGCTGCCACGGGAGGGTAGGACAAAAGATGCCATGCAAGTTCTTTTCCATAAGCACGTATGACTATATTCGAAATACATGCCTACATTACATTGATGAACTGGAGCTAGTTCTGTGTCACCCTAGGTTATGACTGTTACATGATGAACCGCATCTGTTGCTATTGTTCTTTGCTTATTTACTTTTCCGTTGCTATTGTTATCATCACTACAAAATACCAAAAATATTACTTTTGCTACCATTACCTTTTACCACCGTTACCACTACTATCATATTACTTTGCTACTAAATACCTTGCTGCAGATATTAAGTTTCCAGGTGTGGTTGAATTGACAACTCAACTGCTAATACTTGAGAATATTCTTTGTCTCCCCTTGTGTTGAATCAATAAATTTGGGTTGAATACTCTACCCTCAAAATCTGTTGCGATCCCCTATACTTGTGGGTTATCAAGACTATTTTCTGGAACCGTTGCTGGGGAGCATAGCTCTATTCTTTGAGTCACTTGGGATTTATATCTGCTTATCATTATGAAGAACTTGAAAGATCCAAGAACAAAAATTTATCCCTCAACTATGAGGGGAGGTATGGAATTGCCATCTTGCTCTGCACTTGATTCACCTTCTGTTTTGAGTAAGCTTGCGACACCTAAACCTGCTTCTGCTATTAATTCTGATATGTCACATGTTATTGATGATGCCACTTCTGCTATGCATGATACTTATGATAAAACTACTTCTATGCTTGATACTACTGTGCCACTTGGTGAATTTCTTGGTGAACAACTTGCTAGGGCTAGATAGAATGAAATTATTGAAACTGATAATATTGATGAAAGTGATGATGAAGATTCTCCCCTAGATATGAATTGCCTGTTGTGAGTGAGGGCTATGTTATGGATGATGAAACTGCTAGATATTTTCTTGCTTGCAATGATAGGAGTGATCTTAAGAAATTATTAGCTAAGCTGAAACGAAAAACTCTGAATGCTAGAATGAAATATGATCCTGCTTATGCTACTTCACCTATCTTTGTTACTGATAAGGATTATGATTTCTTTGTTGATCCTAAGATAATTACTTTAGTTGAATCTGATCCTTTCTATGGCTATGAATCTGAAACTGTTGTAGCACATCTTACTAAATTAAATGATATAGCCACCCTATTCACTAATGATGAGAAAACTCGCTACTATTATATCCTTAAACTATTTCCATTCTCATTAAAGGGTGATGCTAAGATATGGTTTAATTCTCTTGATCCTGGTTGTGTACGTAGTCCCTAGGATATGATTTATTACTTCTCTGCTAAATATTTCCCCGATCATAAGAAACAAGCTGCTTTAAGGGAAATATATATTTTTTTGCAAATTGAAAAAGAGAGTCTCCCACAAGCTTGGGGGAGGCTTCTCCAATTACATAATGCTTTGCCTGATCATCCTCTTAAGAAAAATGAAATACTTGATTTATAATGGACTAACCGATGCTTCCAGAGACCACCTGGATAGTTGTGCTGGTTGTGTTTTCAGGGAAAGAACACCAGATGAAGCTGAAATTATATTGAATAATCTGTTGACTAATGAAAATAATTGGACACTTCTTGATCCAATCCCTGATCCAATTCCTGAACCAACTCCTAAGCCAACTCCGAAGAAAAGGGGTATTCTATTTCTCAGTCTTGAAGATATGCAAGAGGCAAAGAAATCTATGAAAGAAAAAGGTATTAAAGCTGAAGATGTTAAGAATTTACCTCCTATTGAAGAAATACATGGTCTTAATTTACCGCATGTTGAAGAAACACATGGTCTTGATAACCCGACACAGGTAGTAAAGGTAAATTCTCTCTATAGATATGATAAAGCTAAAATCCCATTTACTAAGTTTGTTAGCCCATGCTTGGATGAGTTTGATGACTTTATGGTTAAACAAGAAAACTTCAATGCTTATTTTGGTAGAGAATTAAAACGCAATGCTGATATGCTTGAACACTTGGGTGATTATATGGCTAATATTAAAGGTGAACTTAAACTTATTAGTAAACATGCTTCTATGGTTACCACTCAATTAGAACAAGTACTTAAAGCTCAGAATGATTTGCTTAATGAATTAAATAGTAAGAAAAATGATAATGATGTTAGAGTTATGACTAGAGGTGATAAAATGACTCAGGAACCCTTGTATCTTGAGGGCCATCCTAAGAGAATTGAGCAAGATTCTCAGAGAAATAACATTGATGCACCTAGAACTTCTAAGAGGAAGAAAAAGAAAAATGATAGGACTTTGCATGCTTCTAGTGAACCTGTTATTGACACACCGGAGAATCCTAATGATATCTCTATTTCTGATGCTGAAACACAATCTGGTAATGAACATGAACCTAGTGATAATGTTAATAATGATGTTCATGTTGATGCTCAACCTAGTAATGACAATGGAGTAGAGATTGAACCTGCTGTTGATCTTGATAACCCACAATCAAAGAATCAACGTTATGATAAGAGAGACTTTGTTGCTAGGAAGCACGGTAAGGAAAGAGAACCATGGGTTCAGAAACCCATTCCTTTTCCTCCTAAACCATCCAAGAAAAAGGATGATGAGGATTTTGAGCGCTTTGCTGAAATGATTAGACCTATCTTTTTGCGTATGCGTTTGACTGATATGCTTAAAATGAATCCTTATGCTAAGTACATGAAAGATATTGTTACTAATAAAAGAAAGATACCGGAAGCTGAAATTTCCATCATGCTTGCTAATTATAATTTTAAGGGTGGAATACCAAAGAAACTTGGAGATCCCGGAGTATCAACTATACCATGCTCCATTAAAAGAAACTATGTTAAAACTGCTTTATGTGATCTTGGAGCCGGTGTTAGTGTTATGCCTCTCTCTTTATATAGTAGACTTGATTTCAATAAGTTGACACCTACTGAAATATCTTTGCAAATGGCTGATAAATCAACTGCTATACATGTCGGTATTTGTGAGGATGTGCCTGTTGTGGTTGCAAACGTTACTATTTTAACGGACTTTGTTATTCTTGATATTCCCGAGGACGATAGTATGTCTATTATTCTTGGAAGACCCTTTTTGAATACTGCAAGGGCTGTTATTGATTGCACCAAAGGCAATGTCACTTTTCATGTTAATGGCAATGAGCATACGGTACACTTTCCGAGGAAACAACCTCAAGTTCATAGTATAAACTCTATTGGAAAAATTCCATCAATTATTTTTGGAGGTTTTGAATTTCCTCTTCCTACTGTCAAGAAGAAATATGATATTCTTATTGTTCGGGATGTTCATATCCCCGTTGAGGTAACCTAGTGTTATTCAAAAATTCTCCGGTTCCATGTTATTCGGAATGAGTTTGTTAACAAGACCTGATCAACCTTGTTAGTGGATTCCTTTTGATGAGCATGAGATGGATGAATTTAGAAAACACAACTCTCTGTCCCCTCTTTTTACTTTCTGTTATTTAGTTGAAATAAAGCAACAATAGTATTTTTCTGTCTGTTTTCTGAATTATCAATGCAATAAAAAAATACCCCGAAAATAAAAGTTCTCCAAATGCCCTGAAATTTAAATATGATTTTTTTCTGAAATATTTGAGAATATCTGACACTGAGAACACAGCAGGGGGAGCAAGCACCTGGCCACGAGAGTGGAGGGCGCGCCCTACCCCCGTGGGCGCGCTCCCTGCCTTGTGGGCCCACGATGGCTCCCCTCCACTTATTGCAGCTACCACACACTCCTTCCTCCCACAAACATCACTAACTAGCTCAAACCCAAGTCCAAGCTCATTTTGCTGCCATTTTCGATCTCCTTGCTCAAAGCTCCATTCAAAAACTGCTTTGGGGGATTGTTCCTTGGTATGTGACTCCTCGGTCCAATTAGTTTTTGTTCTAGTGCTTTATTCATTGCATTTTTTTGCTGCTTAGGTGACCCTGTTCTTGAGCTTGCATGTCAAATTTATGTGGTCAAAAGTAGTTTTGATGCGTGATATTGTCTCTAGGCACTTGTGGGAGTAGTTGCTATCAATTTTGTTGAGTTTGGTTCATTTTTATTTGAAGTTACTAAAATTTCAGAAATTAAATATGTTTAGGAAAATGTACCAAGGTGGTCCTTCAAGGAAGCAAGGACCCAGGCTCGCGATACGCGATGCCGATGATGAACCACCAAGGGAAGCTCAAGTGCGGGCTTGTGAATGGCCATTAGAGGACTTTATGGATTGAGCAGGAATCAAGGAAGAATTTAACGCGTATGTGCGTAATGCCGATCTTGAGAGCTTCGAGGCAGATAAGTGCCGCCAATACCACTATCTCATTGAATTTTCATCATCACGCAATTCTCAAGTTGTCCTATTTGATCTTTATGAAAATTCTTATACTATGGACTTAGAGGATTTTAATACTGCTTGTAAACTTCCACAATGGGGCAACACTAGTGAGCCTCGCAAATCTGAGTTTAGAGATTTCCTTGCTAGTATAACTGTGGGGGAATCTAGAGATATAACACAAGCTACCATAGGGAGCATTCATTTTCTTGCTATAAATTATTTTGCTCTCTTCATAGGTAGATGCATTAATGGTAAAGATGAAGCGTGTCACATGTGTGTGCCTGATCTTAGCGTTCTCAGAAGCACTGTTTTAGGAGATAAACAATACAACTTGGGGGCTATCGTTGCACGTAGGTTGCATAATAATCGTATTCATGGAGATTTATTTGGTGGAATTTATGCAACCCGTCTAGCTAATTTTCTTGATATACCCATACGTGGGTATGATATTGAGTTGCCTCCTGTTTATTTAGATTATGAGGCCATGGTTCGTCATCAGTTTGTTGAGAGGAACGATCAGTTCCTCCAGTACCGACTAATCTTTGACAGACGACGCACCTATCACGTTGCTCTCCCTGCTCCTGCTTTCTTTGACTCTCAGGCAAAAGAGAGATATATTATAACCAGGGAGGAGGCGACCGAGTACGAGAGGAGGGCGGAGACAACTCGTCTCCAAGATGCAGCTCATTAGGCAATTGCCGCTGCATCTCAGTACGACCCCAGCTACAACTTTGGATATCCGCCAGGCCAGCCGTGGCCATAGACCAACTTAGGCCAAAAGCCTAAGCTTGGGGGAGTACGTATTTCTCACCGACATTACATTCATGTTCACACACTCATTGCTAGTTGTCGGTGCTCATACTTTTTCATTGTAATATCCATGCTAGTTTATTTTCCTTTTTTGTTATGCTTTCTTCTTGTGTGTTTAATAAACCTTAAGAAAAACAAAAAAAATTGTTGTAGCTCTCAGCTAGTTTACTTTCCATGCCTGTAGTAGTAATTTAAAAGAAAACCCAAAAATATTTTTTTGTTCTTCTTTTGCTTGTTGGCAGCTTTCCCGTGTAAATAGTTTTATTTCTTTTCTTGTTCTTTGGGGGTCAAGAGGAGAAGACCATGATTAAAATGATTGAGTGGCTCTCATATGTATTATTGTTGATCTAACAAAGAGCCCATATTACCTTGTCTTCTCTCTTGAATTGAATGCTTGCAGATTCTAGCTTAGTCCAATGCACGTGCACTATTATTATTATTCACACTATTCGGTCGTGCAAGTGAAAGGCAATAATGATGATTGTATGATGATCTTATTGAGATGAGAAAAGCTGGTATGAACTCGACCTCTCTTGTTTTTGTAAATATGATGAGTTCATCATTCCTGATTCAACCTATTATGAATAAACATGTTTGCAATGACAATTAGAGATTATAGTTGCTTATGCCATGCTTAATTAGCTAGGAGCTTGTAATGGTTTACCTTGCGTGCCAACATGCTATTAAAATGGTTGTGATGTGGTATGATAGGGTGGTATCCTCTTTTGAACTATTCGAGTGGCTTGACTTGGCACATGTTCACGCATGTAGTTGAAACAAAATCAACATAGCCTCTACGATATTTATGTTCATGGTGCATTATATCCTACTCATGCTTGCATTCGGTGTTGATTAATTTTAATGCTTGTTCATGACTGTTGTCGCTCTCTAGCTGGTCGCTTCCGAGTCTTTTGCTAGCCTTCACCTGTACTAAGCGGGAATACTGCTTGTGCATCCAATTCCATAAACCCCAAAGTTGAGTCCACCATACCTACCTATATACGGTATCTACCTGCAGTTCCAAGTAAATTTGTATGTGCCAAACTCTAAACCTTCAAATAAACATTCTATTTTGTATGCTCGAATAGCTCATGTATCAACTAGGGCTGTCCGTATCTTCCATGTTAGGCGGGTTATTCTCAAGAGGAGTGGACTCTGCTCCTCACTCACAAGAAAATGGCTGGTCACCGGGATGCCCAGTCCCATGCTTTATGCAAATCAAATCAAAATAATTGCAAACAAAACTCCCCCGAGACTGTTGTTAGTTGGAGGCACTCGTTGTTTCGAGAAAGCCATGGATTGATGCTTGTTGGTGGAGGGGGGGTATAAACTTTACCATTCTGTTTGGGAACCGCCTATAATGTGTGTAGCATGGAAGATATCGCCATCTCTTGGTTGTTTTGTTGACAATGAAAGTATACCGCTCAAAATATTATTCATATCTATTTCAAAACCGAGCTCTGGCACCTCTACAAATCCCTACTTCCCTCTGCGAAGGGCCTATCCATTTACTTTTATGTTGAGTCATCATCCTCTTATTAAGAAGCACCAGCTGGAGAGCACCGCTGTCATTTGCATTCATTAGTGTTAGTTTACATTGAGTATGACTTGACTGGATCTCTTTTACCATGAATTACAATGTCTAGTCAGTCCTTGATCTTTAAAGGTGCTCTGCATTTATGTTTTGCGGTCTCAGAAAGGGCTAGCGAGATACCATCTTGTTATATCATAACATGATTGTTTTGAGAAAGTGTTGTCATCCGAGATTTATTATTATTGCTCGCTAGTTGATTATGTCATTGATATGAGTAAACATGAGACCTAAATGTTATTGTGAATATGGTTAGTTCATAATCTTCGCTGAAATCCTGAATGTTGGCTTCACATATTTACAACAACAAGAGCAAATAGAGTTTGTAAAAGTTTTTCTTTATCACTTTCAGTTTATCAACTGAATTGCTTGAGTACAAGCAAAGGTTTAAGCTTGGGGGAGTTGGTACGTCTCCGTCGTATCTACTTTTCCAAACACTTATGTTCTTGTTTTGGACTCCAACTTGCATGATTTGAATGGTACTAACCCGGACTGACGCTGTTTTCAGCAGAATTGCCATGGTGTTATTTTTGTGTAGAAATAAAAGTTCTGAGAATGACCTAAAAATCAACGGAGAATTATTCTGGAATATACAAAAAATACTGGAAGGAAGATCCACGTCAGGGGGGCCTCCACCTGTCCATGAGGGCGGGGACGTGCCCTACCCCCTAGGCGCGCCCCCCTGCCTCGTGGGCCCCCTGACGCTCCATCGACCTCAACCTTGACTCCATATATTCACTTTCGGGGAGAAAAAAACCAGAGAGAAGGATTCATCGCGTTTTACGATACAGAGCCGCCGCCAATCCCTAAACTCTCTCGGGAGGGTTGATCCGGAGTCCGTTCGGGGCTTCAGAGAGGGGAATCCGTCGCCATCATCATCATCTACCATCCTCCATCACCAATTTCATGATGCTCACCGCCGTGCAAGAGAATTCCATCGTAGGCTGGCTGGACGGTGATGGGTTGGATGAGATTTATCATGTGATCGAGTTAGTTTTGTTACGGTTTGATCCCTAGTATCCACTATGTTCTGAGATTGATGTTTCTATGACTTTGCTATGCTTAATGCTTGTCACTAGGGCCTGAGTGCCATGATTTCAGATCTGAACCTATTATGTTTTCATCAATATATGAGAGTTCTTGATCCTATCTTGCAAGTCTATAGTCACCTACTATGTGTTATGACTATATTCGGAATACATGCCTATAAGCACGTATGACTATATTCGGAATACATGCCTACATTACATTGATGAACTGGAGCTAGTTCTGTGTCACCCTATGTTATGACTGTTACATGATGAACCGCATCCGGCATAATTCTCTATCACCAATCCATTGCCTACGAGCTTTCCATATATTGTTCTTCGCTTATTTACTTTTCCGTTGCTATTGTCATCATCACTACAAAATACCAAAAATATTAGTGTTGCTACCATTACCTTTTACCACCGTTACCACTACTATCATATTACTTTGCTACTAAATACCTTGCTGCAGATATTAAGTTTCCAGGTGTGGTTGAATTGACAACTCAGCTGCTAATACTTGAGAATATTCTTTGGCTCCCCTTGTGTTGAATCAATAAATTTGGGTTGAATACTCTACCCTCGAAAACTATTGCGATCCCCTATACTTGTGGGTTATCACCACTGTTACTAACATTTTGCAGGAGTTCACTGACGTCTTTCCACAAGATGTGCCACCGGGATTACCACCTATTCGAGGGATTGAACATCAGATTGACTTAATTCCCGGTGGTTCGCTACCCAACCATGCACGATACCGTAATAATCCAGAGGAGACGAAGGAGATTATGCGTCAAGTCCAGGAGCTGCTCGACAAAGGTTATATACTCGAATCCCTTAGTCCTTGTGTAGTTCCTATTATTCTAGCACCGAGAAAATGGTACATCGCGTATGTGTGTTGATTGTAGAGGCATTAATAATATTACTATTTGTTATCGTCATCCTATTCCTAGGCTAGATGATATGCTTGATGAATTGAGTGGCTCTACAATATTCTCCAAAGTTGATTTGCGTAGTGGATACCATCAAATTCGTATGAAAGTGGGAGATGAATGGAAAATGACATTTAAAACTAAGTTTGCTTTATATGAGTGGTTAGTCATGCCTTTTGGGTTAACTAATGCACCTAGTACTTTCATGAGATTAATTAATGAAGTTTTACGTGCTTTCATTGGACGATTTGTGGTAGTCTATTTTGATGATATACTAATTTATAGAAAATCTTTGGAAGAACATTTGGAGCATTTACGTGTTGTTTTTATTGCTCTACGTGATGCACGTTTGTTTGGTAACCTTGGGAAGTGCACCTTTTGCACCGACCGAGTATCTTTTCTTGGCTATGTTGTTACTCCACAGGGAATTGAAGTTGATAAAGCCAAGATTGAAGCTATTGAGAGTTGGCCGCAGCCCAAAACGGTCACACAAGTGAGGAGTTTCCTTGGCCTCGCTGGTTTCTATAGGCGTTTTGCGAGAGATTTCAGCACCATTGCTGCACCTCACAATGAGCTTACAAAGAAGGATGTGCCTTTTATTTTGGGTTCCGCACAGGAAGAAGCCTTCACGGTATTGAAATATAAGTTGACACATGATCCTTTACTCCAACTTCCTGATTTTAATATGACTTTTGAGCTTGAATGTGATGCTAGAGGAATTGGATTAGGAGGTGTGTTATTACAAGATGGCAAACCTGTTGCATATTTTTCCAAAAAATTGAGTGGGCCTAGTCTGAACTATTCTACTTATGATAAAGAATTATATGCTCTTGTTCGGACTTTAGAAACATGGCAACATTATTTATGGCCCAAAGAATTTGTTATACATTCTGATCATGAATCGTTGAAACATATTAAATGGCAAGCTAAACTGAATCGTAGACACGCTAAATGGGTTGAATTCATTGAGACTTTCCCTTATGTCATTAAACACAAGAAGGGTAAAGAAAATGTTATTGTTGATGCATTGTCTCGTCGCTATACTATATCACAACTTGATTCCAAAATATTTGGTTAGGAGACCATCAAAGATCGATATGTGCATGATGCTTATTTTAAAGATGTAATGTAGAATTGTAAAGAAGGAAGAATGTGGAACAAGTTCATTGTTAATGATGGATTTGTGTTTCGTGCTAACATGCTATGCATTCCATCTAGCTCCGTTCGTATTTTGTTGTTATAGGAGGCGCATGGAGGAGGATTAATGGGACACTTTGGCATGAAGAAGACGGAGGATGTACTTGCTACACATTTCTTTTGGTCAAAAATGAGACGGGATGTTGAGCGTTTTGTTGCTCGCTACACTACATGTCAAAAAGCTAAGTCACGACTCAATCCTCATGGTTTATATATGCCTTTGCTTGTACCTAGTGTTCCTTGGGAGGATATACCAATGGACTTTGTTTTAGGTTTACCTCCAACAAAGAAGGGGAGGGATGACATATTTGTTGTCGTGGATAGATTCTCGAAAATGGCACACTTTATACCATGTCATAAAAAGTGATGATGCTGTTAATGTTGTTGATTTGTTCTTTCATGAAATTATTCGCTTGCATGGTGTGCCAAATACTATTGTTTCAGATCGTGATACTAAATTTCTTAGCCACTTTTGGAGATGTTTATGGGCTAAGTTGGGGACTAAACTGCTTTTTAGTACTACTTGTCACCCCGAAACTGATGGTTAAACTGAAGTAGTCAATAGAACATTGTCTACTATGCTTAGTGCTGTTTTGAAGAATAATAAGAAAATGTGGGAAGAATGCTTGCCTCATATTGAATTTGCTTATAATCGTTTATCGCATTCTACTACTGAGATGTGCCCTTTTGAAATTATGTATGGTTTTCTACCTCGTGCACCTATTGATTTGTTGCCTCTTCCATCTCCGGAGAAGGTTAATTTTGATGCTAAACAACGTGTTGAATTGATCTTAAAAATGCATGAGTTAACTAAGGAAAATATTGAGCGTACCAATGCTAAATATAAACTTGCTGGAGATAAGGGTAGAAAACATGTTGTCTTTGCACTTGGAGATCTTGTTTGGTTACATTTGTGTAAGGATAGGTTTCCTAATTTGCGCAAATCAAAGCTAATGCCACATGTTGATGGTCCTTTTAAGGTGTTAGAGAAAATAAATGATAATGCATAAAAACTTGAGCTGCCTGCGGATTTTGGGGTTAGTCCCACCTTTAACATTGCAGATTTGAAGCCTTATTTGGGTGAGGAAGATGAGCTTTCGTCGAGGACGACTTCATTTCAAGAAGGGATGATGACGAGGACATCAATACCATTGTTAAACCCAGCGCCCCTGCTGCAACATATACTGGACCAATTACTAGAGCTCGCGCACGCCAATTAAATTATCAGGTACTTTTGTTTCTTGGTAATGATTCTAATGTTCATGAGAATATGATGCTAACTAAATTGGATACATTTGTTTTTCTTACAAATGAATGGCCTGGCATGGATAAGAGGGATGGACACTGGAGCAAGAGCAAGCATGGAGAGGATGGCATGCGCAAGGGGAACAAGAACGAAGTTACAAGTGATGATTTCAGGACTTTGAAGCCACCATAATGAGTGCATGAAGCCTTGGACGAAATATAGAAGATGCCACTTCATAAATTTTGTCCAGAGGCTATTCTAGGTGTTGTGTCACCTTATTATTGGGCCAGACCCATGTAATTTCAAAATACATAAGTATAGGATGTTTTTAGAGTCTGTATGTGTGGGCAAACAAGAGATAGGGTTGGTTTTGGACCCCTCCACCAAGGGCCACGAAATTGCTCCCCTCTTCCTCCATATATACAGCCTTAGGGCACCGTTTAGACTTTGAGTTTTGTTTAGATTAAAAGTCCGCCATAGCTACAACTTCACGTACTTCGTTTGTGTTCAACGACCAGACCAAGACGTCACAGAACCCCACCTTCATTAATAAAGCTTTCCTCTTTTATTCGCAATATCCAGATTGCAATCTGAGTTTCTTGCTTTTTCTTCGTTTTCTCATAGGAAATAGACCCTCGTGGTCAGGTTGATCGTGCTCCGGCGTGGTCAATAACCGTCGGAAGTTGGTTTAGCGATTGCTAAGGCGCGATGTCTTCGCACGTTCGTAGTCGGATCGTCAAAGTTGACTCCCACATAAAACGATATCTATCTCATCGAAACATTGGGACACCTTTGCCTCTATCACCTATACTTGTGGGTCGTCAAGACTATTTTCTGCCGTCGTTGCCGGGGAGTGAAACGCCTTCGATAAGTGGAATTTGGTAAGGAAACATTTTTATTATGTGCTGAAATTTATTGTCACCTGTTGCTACGGAAAATAATCCTTTGAGGGGATTGTTCGGGGTATCTTCACCTCGACTGGAGGCAATAAGAGTTGCCCCTCAACCTACTAAACCTATCGAAAAATATTTGTTATGAAATTCCTTGAGGTATGTTAGAGAAACTGTTACGGAACATTGCATGGAAAACAAAAAATTTCTACGCACATGCAAGATCTATCCATGGAGATGCATAGCTACGATATGGGAGAGTGTGTCTACGTACCCTCATAGTGTTGGGGAACGTTGCAGAAAATTAAAATTTTTCCTACGGTTTCACCAAGATCCATCTATGAGTTCATCTAAGCAACGAGTCAAGGGAGAGAGTTTGCATCTACATACCACTTGTAGATCACGAGCGGAAGCTAGCCAAGGGGATGGTGATGATGGAGTCGTACTCGAACGTGATTCGGATCACCGATGTCCAAGTGCTGAATGGACAGCACCTCCGCGTTCAACACACGTACGGGACGGGAGACGTCTCCTCCTTCTTGATCCAGCAAGGGGGAAGGAGAGGTTGAGGAAGATTGCTCCAACGGCAGCACGACGGCATGGTGTAGTTGGTGCAGCAGTACTCCGACAGGGCTTCGCCAAGCATATACGGAGGAGGAGAGGTGTTGGGGAGGGGAGGGATTGCGCCTTGGCTTGTGTTAAGCTCCCATGCGCCTCCCCACTATATATAGGGGTGGAGGGGCTGGTTTCTTGCCCTCCAAGTCCATTGGGGCGTTGGCCAAGGTGGGAGGAAAGAAATCCCATCATTTCCTTCCCCACCGATTGTTATCCCCCTTTTTTAGGGATCTTGATCTTATCCCTTCGGGATATGATCTTATTCCTTCTAAGGGGGGATCTTGGTGCGCCTTGACCAGGGGTGTGGGGCCTTTCCCCCACTACTCACGTCCATGTGGGTCCTCCCATGCAGGTGGGCCCCACTCCGGAACCTTCTAGAACCTTCCCGGTACAATACCGAAAAATCCCGAACATTTTCCGGTGGCCAAAATAGGACTTCCCATATATAAATCTTTACCTCCGGACCATTCCGGAACTCCTCGTGACGTCCGGGATCTCATCCGGGACTCCGAACAACATTCGGTAACCACATACAAACTTCCTTTATAACCCTAGCGTCATCGAACCTTAAGTGTGTAGACCCTACGGGTTCGGGAGACATGTAGACATGACCGAGACGTTCTCCGGTCAATGACCAACAGCGGGATCTGGATACCCATGTTGGCTCCCACATGCTTCTCGATGTTGTCATCGGATGAACCACGATGTCGAGGATTCGATGAAACCCTGTATACAATTCCCTTTGTCAATCGGTACGTTACTTGCCCGAGACTCGATCGTCGGTATCCCAATACCTTGTTCAGTCTCGTTACCGGCAAGTCACTTTACTCGTACCGTAATGCATGATCTCGTGGCCAACACTTTGGTCACCTTGAGGTCATTATGATGATGCATTACCGAGTGGGCCCAGAGATACCTCTCCGTCATACGGAGTGACAAATCCCAGTCTCGATCCGTGTCAACCCAACAGCTACTTTCGGAGATACCTGTAATGCACCTTTATAGTCACCCAGTTACGTTGTGACGTTTGATACACCCAAGGCACTCCTACGGTATCCGGGAGTTACACGATCTCATGGTCTAAGGAAGAGATACTTGACATTGGCAAAGCTCTAGCAAACGAACTAAACGACCTTTGTGCTATGCTTAGGATTGGGTCTTGTCCATCACATCATTCTCCTAATGATGTGATCCCGTTATCAACGACATCCAATGTCCATAGCCAAGAAATCATGACTATCTGTTGATCACAACGAGCTAGTCAACTAGAGGCTCGCTAGGGACATATTGAGGTCTATGTATTCACACGTGTATTACGATTTCCGGATAATACAGTTATAGCATGAATAAAAGACAATTATCATGAACAATGAAATATAATAATACTTTTATTATTGCCTCTAGGGCATATTTCCAACAGTCTCCCACTTGCACTAGAGTCACCAATCTAGTTACATTGTGATGAATCGAACACCCATAGAGTTCTGGTGTTGATCATGTTTAGCTCGCGAGAGAGGTTTAGTCAATGGATCTGCGACATTCAGATCCGTATGTACTTTGCAAATTTCTATGTCTCCATCTTGAACATTTTCACGGATGGAGTTGAAACGACGCTTGATGTGCCTGGTCTTCTTGCGAAACCTGGGCTCCTTGGCAAGGGCAATAGCTCCAGTGTTGTCACAGAAGAGTTTGATTGGCCCCGACGCATTGGGTATGACTCCTAGGTCGGTGATGAACTCCTTCACCCAAATCGCTTCATGCGCTGCCTCCGAGGCTGCCATGTACTCCGCTTCACACGTAGATCCCGCCACGACGCTCTGCTTGCAGCTGCACCAGCTTACTGCTCCACCATTCAACATATACACGTATCCGGTTTGTGACTTAGAGTCATCCGGATCTGAGTCGAAGCTAGCATCGACGTAACCCTTTACGACAAGCTCTTCGTCTCCTCCATAAACGAGAAACATGTCCTTTGTCCTTTTCAGGTACTTCAGGATATTCTTGACTGCTGTCCAGTGTTCCTTGCCGGGATTACTTTGGTATCTAGCTACCAAACTCACGGCAAGGTTTACATCAGGTCTGGTACACAGCATGGCATACATAATAGATCCTATGGCTGAAGCATAGGGAATGACACTCATCTCTTCTTTATCTTTTGCCGTGGTCGGTGACTGAGCCGAGCTCAATCTCACACCTTGTAACATAGGCAAGAACCCCTTCTTGGACTGATCCATTTTGAACCTTTTCAAAATCTTATCAAGGTATGTGCTTTGTGAAAGACCTACGAGGCGTCTCGATCTATCTCTATAGATCTTGATGCCTAATATGTAAGCAGCTTCTCCAAGGTCCTTCATTGAAAAACACTTATTCAAGTAGGCCTTAATGCTGTCCAGAAATTCTATATTATTTCCCATCAAGAGTATGTCATCTACATATAATATGAGAAATGCTACAGAGCTCCCACTCACCTTCTTGTAAACGCAGGCTTCTCCATAAGTCTGCATAAACCCAAACGCTTTGATCATCTCATCAAAGCGAATATTCCAACTCCGAGATGCTTGCACCAGCCCATAAATGGATCGCTGGAGCTTGCATACTTTGTTAGCATTCTTAGGATCGACAAAACCTTCCGACTGCATCATATACAGTTCTTCCTTAAGATGCCCGTTAAGGAATGCTGTTTTGACGTCCATCTGCCATATCTCATAATCATAGTATGCGGCAATTGCTAACATGATTCGGACGGACTTTAGCTTCGCTACGGGAGAGAATGTCTCGTCGTAGTCAATCCCTTGAACCTGTCGATAACCCTTAGCGACAAGTCGAGCTTTATAGATGGTGACATTACCATCCGCGTCTGTCTTCTTCTTAAAGATCCATTGGTTTCTATCGCTCGCCGATCATCGGGCAAGTCTGTCAAAGTCCATACTTTGTTTTCATACATGGATTCTATCTCGGATTTCATGGCTTCAAGCCATTTGTTGGAATCTGGGCCCGCCATCGCTTCTTCATAGTTCGAAGGTTCACCATTGTCTAACAACATGATTTCCAGGACGGGGTTGCCGTACCACTCTGGTGCGGAACGTGTCCTTGTGGACCTACGAAGTTCAGTAGCAACTTGATCCGAAGTACCTTGATCATCATCATTGGTTTCCTCTTCAGTTGGTGTGGGCATCACAGGAACATTTTCCTGAGCTGCACCACTTTCCCGTTCGAGAGGTAGTACTTCATCGAGTTCTACTTTCCTCCCACTTACTTCTTTCGAGAGAAACTCTTTTTCCAGAAAGCATCCGTTCTTGGCAACAAAGATTTTTGCCCTCGGATCTTAAGTAGAAGGTATACCCGACAGTTTCCTTAGGGTATCCTATGAAGACGCATTTTTCCGACTTGGGTTCGAGCTTTTCAGGTTGAAGTTTCTTGACATAAGCATCACATCCCAAACTTTTAGAAACGACAGCTTAGGTTTCTTCCCAAACCATAATTCATACGGTGTCGTCTCAACGGATTTAGACGGTGCCCTATTTAAAGTGAATGTAGCTGTCTCTAGAGCGTATCCCCAAAATGATAGCGGTAAATCAGTAAGAGACATCATAGACCGCACCATATCCAACAGAGTGCGATTACGATGTTCGGACACACCGTTTCGCTGAGGTGTTCCAGGCGGCGTGAGTTGTGAAACGATTCCACATTTCCTTAAGTGTGTGCCAAATTCGTGACTTAAATATTCTACTCCACGATTTGATCGTAGGCACTTTATCTTTCGGTCACGTTGATTCTCCACCTCATTCTGAAATTCCTTGAACTTTTCAAAGGTCTCAGACTTGTGTTTCATTAAGTAGACATACCCATATCTACTTAAGTCATCAGTGAGAGTGAGAACATAACGATATCCTCCGCGAGCCTCAACGCTCATTGGACCGCACACATCGGTATGTATGATTTCCAATAAGTTGGTTGCTCGCTCCATTGTTCCAGAGAACGGAGTCTTGGTCATCTTGCCCATGAGGCATGGTTCGCACGTGTCAAACGATTCATAATCAAGAGACTCTAAAAGTCCATCGGCATGGAGCTTCTTCATGCGCTTGACACCAATGTGACCAAGGCGGCAGTGCCACAAGTATGTGGGACTATCGTTATCAACTTTACATCTTTTGGCATCTACACTATGAACATGTGTAATATTACACTCGAGATTCATTAAGAATAAACCATTGACCATCGGAGCATGACCATAAAACATATCTCTCATATAAATCGAACAACCATTATTCTCAGACTTAAATGAGTAGCCATCTCGTATTAAACGAGATCCAGATACAATGTTCATGCTCAAACTTGGCACTAAATAACAATTATTAAGGTTCAAAACTAATCCCGTAGGTAAATATAGAGGCAGTGTGCCGACGGCGATCACATCGACTCTGGAACCATTCCCGACGCGCATCGTCACCTCGTCCTTCGCCAGTCTCCGTTTATTCCGCAGCTCCTGCTGTGAGTTACAAATATGAGCAACGGCACCGGTATCAAATACCCAGGAGTTACTACGAGTACTGGTAAGGTACACATCAATTACATGTATATCAAATATACCTTTGGTTTTGCCGGCCTTCTTATCTGCTAAGTATTTGGGGCAGTTCCGCTTCCAGTGACCCTTCCCCTTGCAATAAAAGCACTCAGTCTCAGGCTTAGGTCCATTCTTTGACTTCTTCCCGGTAACTGGCTTACCAGGCGCGGCAACCTCCTTGCCGTCCTTCTTGAAGTTCTTCTTACCCTTGCCCTTCTTGAACTTAGTGGTCTTATTGACCATCAACACTTGATGTTCTTTCTTGATTTCAGCCTCTGCTGACTTCAGCATCGAGAATACTTCAAGAATGGTCTTTTCCATCCCCTGCATGTTGTAGTTCATCACAAAGCTCTTGTAGCTTGGTGGAAGCGACTGGAGGATTCTGTCAATGACCGCCTCATCTGGGAGGTAAATGTTCAGCCGGGTCATACGGTTGTGCAACCCAGACATCTTCAGGATGTGCTCACTGACAGAACTGTTTTCCTCCATCTTACAACTGTAGAACTTGTCGGAGACATCATATATCTCGACCCGGGCATGAGCTTGGAAAACTAGTTTCAGCTCTTCGAACATCTCATATGCTCCGTGATGCTCAAAACGCTTTTGGAGCCCCGGTTCTAAGCTGTAAAGCATGCCGCACTGAACGAGGGAGTAATCATCAGCGCGAGTTTGCCAAGCATTCATAATGTCTTGGTTCTCTGGGACGGGAGCGTCACCTAGCGGTCCTTCTAGGACATATTGTTTCCTGGCAGCTATGAGGATGATCCTCAGGTTCCGGACCCAGTCCGTATAGTTGCTGCCATCATCTTTCAGCTTGGTTTTCTCTAGGAACGCGTTGAAGTTCATGTTGACATGAGCGTTGGCCATTTGATCTACAAGACATATTTGCAAAGGTTTTAGACTAAGTTCATGATAATTAAGTTCTAATCAAATTATGAACTCCCACTCAGATTAGACATCCCTTTAGTCATCTAAGTGTTACAGGATCCGAGTCGACTAGGCCGTGTCCGATCATCACGTGAGACGGACTAGTCATCATCGGTGAACATTCTCATGTTGATCGTATCTTCCATACGACTCATGTTCGACCTTTCGGTCTCCGTGTTCCGAGGCCATGTCTGCACATGCTAGGCTCGTCAAGTTAACCCTAAGTGTTTTCGCTGTGTAAAACTGTCTTACACCCGTTGTATGTGAACGTAAGAATCCATCACACCCGATCATCACGTGGTGCTTAGAAGCGACGAACTGTAGCAACGGTGCACAGTTAGGGGAGAACACTTCTTGAAATTTTTTGTAAGGGATCATCTTATTTACTATCGTCGTCCTAAGTAAACAAGATGCATAAACATAATAAACATCACATGCAATTATATAGTTGTGACATGATATGGCCAATATCATATAGCTCCATTGATCTTCATCTTCGGGGCTCCATGATCATCTTGTCACCGGCTTGACACCATGATCTCCATCATCATGATCTCCATCATCGTGTCTTCATGAAGTTGTCACGCCAACGACTACTTCTACTTCTATGGCTAACGCGTTTAGCAATAAAGTAAAGTGAGTTACATGGCGTTCTTCAATGACACGCAGGTCATACAAAAAATAAAGACAACTCCTATGGCTCCTGCCGGTTGTCATACTCATCGACATGCAAGTCGTGAATCCTATTACAAAGAACATGATCTCATACATCACAATTCATCATTCATCACAACTTCTGGCCATATCACATCACATGATCAATCGCTGCAAAAACAAGTTAGACGTCCTCTAATTGTTGTTGCATCTTTTACGTGGCTGCAATTGGGTTCTAGCAAGAACGTTTTCTTACCTACGAATAACCACAACGTGATTTTGTCAACTTCTATTTACCCTTCATAAGGGCCCTTTTCATCGAATCCGCTCCAACTAAAGTGGGAGAGATAGACACCCGCCAGCCACCTTATGCAACTAGTGCATGTCAGTCGGTGGAACCGGTCTCACGTAAGCGTACGTGTAAGGTTGGTCCGGGCCGCTTCATCCCACAATACCGCCGAAGCAAGAAAAGACTAGTAGAGGCAAGTAAGATGACAAAATCCACGCCCACAACAAAATTGTGGTCTACTCGTGCAAAGAGAACTACGCATAGACCTAGCTCATGATGCCACTGTTGGGGAACGTTGCAGAAAATTAAAATTTTTCCTACGGTTTCACCAAGATCCATCTATGAGTTCATCTAAGCAACGAGTCAAGGGAGATAGTTTGCATCTACATACCACTTGTAGATCATGAGCGGAAGCTAGCCAAGGGGATGGTGATGATGGAGTCGTACTCGAACGTGATTCGGATCACCGATGTCCAAGTGCTGAACGGACAGCACCTCCGCGTTCAACACACGTACGGGACGGGAGACGTCTCCTCCTTCTTGATCCAGCAAGGGGGAAGGAGAGGTTGAGGAAGATTGCTCCAACGGCAGCACGACGGCGTGGTGTAGTTGGTGCAGCAGTACTCCGACAGGGCTTCGCCAAGCATATACGGAGGAGGAGAGGTGTTGGGGAGGGGAGGGGCTGCACCTTGGCTTGTGTTAAGCTCCCATGCGCCTCCCCACTATATATAGGGGTGGAGGGGCTGGTTTCTTGCCCTCCAAGTCCATTGGGGCGTTGGCCAAGGTGGGAGGAAAGAAATCCCATCATTTCCTTCCCCACCGATTGTTATCCCCCTTTTTTAGGGATCTTGATCTTATCCCTTCGGGATATGATCTTATTCCTTCTAAGGGGGGATCTTGGTGCGCCTTGACCAGGGGTGTGGGGCCTTTCCCCCACTACTCACGTTCATGTGGGTCCTCCCATGCAGGTGGGCCCCACTCCGAAACCTTCTAGAACCTTCCCGGTACAATACCGAAAAATCCCGAACATTTTCCGGTGGCCAAAATAGGACTTCCCATATATAAATCTTTACCTCCGGACCATTCCGGAACTCCTCCTGACGTCCGGGATCTCATCCGGGACTCCGAACAACATTCGGTAACCACATACAAACTTCCTTTATAACCCTAGCGTCATCGAACCTTAAGTGTGTAGACCCTACGGGTTCGGGAGACATGTAGACATGACCGAGACGTTCTCCGGTCAATAACCAACAGCGGGATCTGGATACCCATGTTGGCTCCCACATGCTTCTCGATGTTGTCATCGGATGAACCACGATGTCGAGGATTCGATCAAACCCTGTATACAATTCCCTTTGTCAATCGGTACGTTACTTGCCCGAGACTCGATCGTCGGTATCCCAATACCTTGTTCAGTCTCGTTACCGGCAAGTCACTTTACTCGTACCGTAATGCATGATCTCGTGGCCAACACTTTGGTCACCTTGAGCTCATTATGATGATGCATTACTGAGTGGGCCCAGAGATACCTCTCCGTCATACGGAGTGACAAATCCCAGTCTCGATCCGTGTCAACCCAACAGCTACTTTCGGAGATACCTGTAATGCACCTTTATAGTCACCCAGTTACGTTGTGACGTTTGATACACCCAAGGCACTCCTACGGTATCCGGGAGTTACACGATCTCATGGTCTAAGGAAGAGATACTTGACATTGGCAAAGCTCTAGCAAACGAACTAAACGACCTTTGTGCTATGCTTAGGATTGGGTCTTGTCCATCACATCATTCTCCTAATGATGTGATCCCGTTATCAACGACATCCAATGTCCATAGCCAGGAAATCATGACTATCTGTTGATCACAACGAGCTAGTCAACTAGAGGCTCACTAGGGACATATTGAGGTCTATGTATTCACACGTGTATTACGATTTCCGGATAATACAGTTATAGCATGAATAAAAGACAATCATCATGAACAATGAAATATAATAATACTTTTATTATTGCCTCTAGGGCATATTTCCAACACATAGACCGTTGAGCGGAAGCGTTTATCAACGTAGTTGATGTAGTCGTACACCTTCACGATCCACCCAATCAAGTACCGAATATACGACACCTCCGCGTTCAACACACATTCAGCTCGATGATGTCCTCGCCTTCTTGATCCAGCAAGACGAGCGAAGTAGTAGATGAGTTTCGGCAGCACAACGTCATGGTAACGGTGGTGATGCAACTATCTCCGCAGGGCTTCGTCGAGCACTACGAAAATATGACCGAGGATGAACTAGAGGGAGAGGGGCGCCGCACACGGCAAGGGAATCATGGTGTATGTTGCCCCTCTCCCTCCACACATCGATATAGGTGGGGGAGGAGGGGAGGTAGCCTAGGGAAACCCCAAGGGGGCCGGAGGCCACCCTTGGCCCTTGCCCTAGCTGCAATTCCTTCTTGGGCGCGCGGGGGGTAGGGCAGGAGGGGGTGCCCCCCCTTTCCTTCCTCTCATGAGAAGGGGGGGAGGAGAGGCTAGCCCTCCCCCTTTCCTTCCCTAGGGCCGGCGACCTAGAGGTGGGGCTCGCCAGCCCCTTGTGGGCTAGTGTCCTCCCCTCTTTTGGTCCATATGGCCCAATAACCTCCCGTTGCTTCCCGAAACCCCTTCCGGTGATTCGATGACTACCCGATACATTCCGAAACCTTTCCGGTGACCAAATAGCATCGTCCTATATATAAATCTTTACCTCCGGACCATTCCAGAGCTCCTCGTCATGTCGGTGATCTCATCCAGGACTCTGAACAACATTCGGTCATCAACTCACATAACTCATATAATACTATATCGTTAACTAACATTAAGCGTGCGAACCCTACGAGTTCAAGAATGATGTAGACATGATCGAGACGCCTCTCCGGTCAATAACCAATAGCGGGACCTGGATGTCCATATTGGTTCCTACATATTCTATGAAAATCTTTATCGATCAAACCTTTATGACAACATACGTAATTCCTTTTTTGTCGATATGTTACTTGTCTGAGATTCGATCGTCGGTATCTTCATACCTATTTCAATCTCGTTACCGGCAAGTCTCTTTACTCGTTCTGTAATACATCATCTCATAACTAACTCCTTGGTCACTTTGCTTGTAAGCTTGTTGTGATGTGTATTACCGAGATGGCCCAGAGATACCTCTCCAATACACGGAGTGACAAATCCCAATCTCGATCCATGCTAACTCAACAGACACCTTTGGAGATACCTGTAGAGCATCTTTATGATCAACCAGTTACGTTGTGACATTTGATGGCACACAAGGTATTCCTCCGGTATTTGGGAGTTCCATGATCTCATGGTCGAAGGAATATGTATTTGACATTTAAGAAAGTAGTAGCAATAAACTGAACGATCATATGCTAAGCTAACAGATGGGTCTTGTCCATCACATCATTCTCCTAATGATGTGATCGCGTTATCAAGTGACAACACATGTCCATGGTCAGGAAACCTTAACCATCTTTGATCAACGAGCTAGTCTAGTAGAGGCTCACTAGGGACACATGATACGTCCACTTTCCATCATGTTTTCCTACTGTTATTATGATGCTCTTATGCATAATAATGTTTTATAGAGTAATTCTAATGCCTTTTTCTCTCATAATATGCAAGGTTTACACAAAGAGGGAGACAACCGGCAGCTGGAATTATGGACCTGAAAAAGCTACGTCAAAGTTACCTATTCTGCACATCTCCAAACGTGCTGAAAATTTAAGGAGAATTGTTTTGGAATATATAAAAAAATACTGGAGCAAATAACTACCAAGGGGGCCCCCTGGTGAGCATAAGACACCAGGGCGTGCCTGGTGGGTTGTGCCCTCCTTGGCCCACCTTCGATGCCCATCTTCTGGTATATAGGTCATTTTGACCTAGAAAAAAATAGAGAGAGGACTGTCGGGATGGAGCACCGCTGTCCCGAGGCAGAACTTGGGCAGGAGCATTTTTGCCCTCTGGTGGAGCAATTCAGCCGGGGGAACTTCCCTCCTGGAGGGGGAAATCACCGTCATCGTCATCACCGACAACCCTCTCATCTTTGGGAGGGAAATATCCATCAACATCTTCAACAACACCATCTCCTCTCAAACCCTAGTTCATCTCTTGTGTTCAATCTTTGTACCGGAACCTCAGATTGGTACTTGTGGGTGACTAGTAGTGTTGATTGCATCTTGTAGTTTATTACTATATGATTTATTTGGTGGAACATTATATGTCCAGATCCATTATGACATTTAATACCCCTCTGATCTTGAGCATGATTATTATTTATGAGTAGTTGCTTTTGTTCTTGAGGTCATGGGAGAAGTCATGTTGCAAGTAATCATGTGAACTTGATATGTGTTTGATATTTTGATAGTATGTATGTTGTGATTCCCTTAGTGGTGTCATGTGAACATCGACTACATGGCACTTCATCATATTTGGGCCTAAGGGAATGCATTATGGAGTAGTTATTAGATGATGGGCTGCTAGAGTGACAGAAGCTTAAACCCTAGTTTATGCGCTACTTTGTGAGGGACCGATTTGGATCCAAAAGTTTAATGCTATGGTTAGATTTTATCTTAATACTTTTCTCGTAGTTGTGGATGCTTGTGAGGTGGTTAGTCATAAGTAGGAGGTGTGTTCAAGTAATAACAACACCTAAGCACCGGTCCACCCACATATCAAATTATCAAAGTAGCGAACACAAATCAAACCAACATGATGAAAAAGTGACTAGATGAAATTCCCGTGTACCCTCAAGAACGCTTTGCTTATTATAAGAGATTGTTTTGGCCTGTCCTTTGCCACAAAAGGATTGGGCTACCTTGCTGCACTTTATTTATCGTTACTGTTACTTGCTCGTTACACATTATCTTTCTATCAAAGTACTCATTACCAACAATTTCAATGCTTGCAGAGATTACCTTGCTGAAAGCCACTTGTCATTTCCTTCCGATCCTTGTTGGGTTTGACACTCTTACTTATCGAAAGGACTACAATTGATACCCTATACCTGTGGGTCATCAAGACTCTTTTTTGGCGCTGTTGCTGGGGAGTGAAGCGCTCTTGGTAAGTGGAAATTGGTAAGGAAAAATTATTACTACGTGCTGAAATTTATTGTCACTTGTTACTATGGAGAAATCATCCTTTGAGGGGTTTGTTCGGGGTATCTTCACCTTGATCGGAACCACAATTAGGTTCCCCTCAACCTACTACACCTACTGAAAATATTGGTTATGAAATTCCTTCGGGTATGATAGAACAACTGCTAGCTAATCCTTATGCAGGAGATGGAACCGAACATCCTGATATGCACTTGATATATGTGGATGAAATTTGTGGATTATTTAAGCTTGCAGGTTTATCCAGAGATGAAGATAAGAAGAAGGTTTTCCCTTTATCTTTGAAGGGTAAATCATTGACATGGTATAGGCTATGCGATGATATCGGATCTTAGAACTGGAATCGATTGAAACTGGAATTTGACCAAAAAATTATCCTATACATCTAGTTCATTGTGATTGGAATTATAATATAATTTTTGGCCTCATGAAGGAGAAAGTATCACTCAAGCTTGGGGAGGCTTAAGTCAATGTTATATTCATGCCCCAATCATGAGCTCTCGAGAGAAATTATTATTCAGAATCTTTATGCTTGGCTTTCTCGTGATAATTAATCCATGCTCTATACTTCTTGTACTAGTTCTTTTATGAAGAAGACTATTGAATTCAGGTGGGATCTTTTAGAAAGATTAAACGCAACTCTGAAGATTGGGAACTCGACAAAGGTAAAGAGTCAGGTATTAAGGTTGAATTTGATTGTGTTAAATCTTTTATGAATACTGATGCCTGATACGTCCATTTTGCATCATGCTTTTATATCAATATTTATTGCATTATGGGTTGTGATTACACATTATGTCACAATACTTATGCCTATTCTCTCTTATTTTACAAGGTTTACATAAAGAGGGAGAATGTCGGCAGCTGGGATTCTGGCTGGAAAAGGAGAAAATATTAGAGACCTATTCTGCACAGCTCCAAAAGTCCTGAAACTTCATGGATGATGTTTTCCAAATATATAAAAAACATTGAGCGCAAGAACTTCACCAGGGGGGCCACATCCTGCCCACGAGGGTGGAGGGCGCGCCCTACCCCCCTGGGCGCGCCACCCTACCTCGTGGGCCCCCTGGTGTGTCCCTCCGGTGACCATCTTCCGCTATATGGACTCTTTCGATGGAAAAAAATCATAAGCCATCTTCTCGGACGAAACTCCGCCGCCACGAGGCGGAACCTTGGCGGAGCCAATCTAGGGTTCTGCCGGGGCTGTTCTGCCGGGGAAACTTCCCTCCCAGAGGGGGAAATCATCGCCATCGTCATCACCAACGCTCCTCTCATCGGGAGAGGGCAATCTCCATCAACATCTTCATCAGCACCATCTCATCTCAAAACCCTAGTTCATCTCTTGTATCCAATTCTTGTCTACAAGTTCGGGATTGGTGCTAGTAGGTTGCTAGTAGTGTTAATTACTCCTTGTAGTTGATGCTAGTTGGTTTAATTGGTGGAAGATCATATGTTCAGATCCTATATGCACATTAATACCCCTCTGATTATGAACATGTTTATGCTTTGTGAGTAGTTACTTTTGTTCCTGAGGACATGGGAGAAGTCTTGCTATTAGTAGTCATGTGAATTTGGTATTCGTTCGATATTTTGATGAGATGTATGTTGTCTCTCCTCTGGTGGTGTTATGTGAACGTCGACTACATGACACTTCACCATTGTTTGGGCCTAGAGGAAGGCATTGGGAAGTAATAAGTAGACAATGGGTTGCTAGAGTGACAGAAGCTTAAACCCTAGTTTATGGCTTGCTTCGTAAGGGGCTGATTTGGATCCATATGTTTCATGCTATGGTTAGGTTTACCTTAATACTTTTGTTGTATTTGCGGATGCTTGCAATAGAGGTTAATCATAAGTGGGATGGTTGTCCAAGTAAGGGCAGCACCCAAGCACCGGTCCACCCACATACCAAATTATCAAAGTACCGAACGCGAATCATATGAGCGTGATGAAAACTAGCTTGACGATATTCCCATGTGTCCTCGGGAGCGCTTTACATCCTATAAGAGTTTGTCCAGGCTTGTCCTTTTCTACAAAAGGATTGGGCCACCTTGCTGCACTTTATTTACTTTTGTTACTTGTTGCTCGTTACAAATTATCCTATCACAAAACTATCTGTTACCACTTATTTCAGTACTTGCAGAGAATACCTTGCTGGAAACCGCTTATCATTTCCTTCTGCTCCTCGTTGGGTTCGACACTCTTACTTATCTAAAGGACTACGATAGATCCCCTATACTTGTGGGTCATCAAGACTCTTTTCTGGTGCCGTTGCCGAGGAGTGAAGCGCCTTTGGTAGGTGGAATTTGATAAGGAAAAATTTATATAATGTGCTGAAATTTACTGTCACTTGTTACTATGGAAAGTAATCCTCTGAGGGGCTTGTTCGGGGTATCTTCACCCCGACCAGTAGAGCAAAGAGTTGCTCCTCAACCTACTGAACCTAATGAAAATGAAAATGCTTGCTTTGAAATTCCTTTGGGTATGGTAGAAAAACTGCTAGCTAATCCTATTTTAGGAGATGGAACAAAACATCCTGATGAGCATCTAATATATGTGGATGAAGTTTGTGGATTATTTAAGCTTGCAGGTGTACCCGGAGATGTTCTTAAGAAGAAGGTCTTCCCTTTATCTTTGAGGGGATATGCATCGACATGGTATAGGCTATGTGATGATATGGAGTCTTGGAACTACAAACGATTGAAATTGGAATTTCATCAAAAGTTTTATCCTATGCATCTTGTTCATCGTGATCGCAATTATATACGTATATATAATTTTTGGCCTCGCGAAGGAGAAAGCATCGCTCAAGCTTGGGGGAGTCTTAAATCAATGTTATGTTCATGCCCCAATCATGAGCTCTCAAGAGAAATGATTATTCAAAAATTTTATGCTCGGCTTTCTGGTAACAATCGCACCATGCTTGATACTTCTTGTGCTGGCTCTTTTATGATGAAGAATATTGAATTCAAATGGGATTTATTGGAAAGAATTAAACGCAACTCTGAAGATTGGGACCTCGACAATGGTAAGGAGTCAGGTATGACACCTAGTTTTGATTGTGTTAAATCTTTTATGGATACCGATATTTTTCGTAAATTTAGCACTAAATATGGACTTGACTCTGAGATAGTAGCTTCTTTCTGTGAATCTTTTGCTGCCTATGTTGATCTCCCAAAGGAGAAGTGGTTTAAATATCATCCTCCCATAGAAGTAAAAGTAGCAGCACCTATTAAAGTTGAAGAAAAGACTATTACTTATAATGATCCTATTGTTCCTACTCCTTATGTTGAGAAACCACCTTTCCCTGTTAGGATAAAGGATCATGCTAAAGCTTCAACTGTGGTTCATAAAAGCAATATTAAAACATATACACCTCCTGAGCAAGTTAAAGTTGAACCTAATATTGCTATTGTTAAAGATCTCTTGTCTGATAATATAGATAGGCATGTTATTTATTTCTATAATGAAACTGCTAGAATTGCTAAACCCCGTGATACAGATAAACCTAGACCTGTGGTAGGCATGCCTGTTATTTCTGTTAAAATAGGAGATCATTATTATCATGGCTTGTGTGATATGGGTGCTAGTGCTAGTGCAATACCTATTGACTTATACAAAGAAATTATGCATGACATTGCACCCACTGAGTTAGAAGATATTGATGTCACAATTAAACTTGATAATAGAGATACTATTTCACCAATGGGAATTGTTAGAGATGTTGAAGTCTTGTGTGGGAAAACTAAATATCCTGCTGATTTTCTTGTTCTTGGTTCCCCACAAGATAGTTTTTGTCCCATTATATTTGGTAGACCCTTCTTAAATACAGTTAATGCTACCATAGATTGCAAAAGGGATGTTGTTATTGTCGGTTTAGATGATATGACTCATGAATTTAATTTTTCTAAATTTAGTAGACAACACCGTGAAGAAGAATTATCTAGTAAGGATGAAATTATTGGTCTTGCTTCTATTGCCGTACCTCCTAGTGATCCTTTAGAACAATATTTGCTAGACCATGAAAATGATATGTTTATGAATGAAAGAAGGTAATTAGATGAAGTATTCTTTAAGCAGGAACCTATTCTGAAAAACAATTTACCTGTTGAAATCCTAGGGGATCCTCCTCCACCCAAGGGTGATCCCATGTTTGAGCTTAAACCGTTACCTGATACTCTTAAATATGCTTATCTTGATGAGAAAAAGATATATCCTGTTATTATTAGTGCTAACCTTTCATACCATGAGGAAGAGAGATTATTGAAAACTCTGAAGAAGCACCGTGCTGCTATTGGGTATACTCTTGATGATCTTAAGGGCATTAGTCCCACTCTATGTCAACATAAAATTAAATTGGAAGAAGATGCTAAACCAGTTCGTGATCATCAATGCCGTCTGATTCCTAAAATGGAAGAACTGGTAAGAAAGGAGATACTAAAGCTCCTTGAGGCAGGTATAATTTATCCCGTTGCTGATAGTAAGTGGGTAAGTCCTGTCCATTGTGTCCCTAAGAAGGGAGGTATTACTGTTGTTCCTAATGATAAAGATGAATTGATTCCTCAAAGAATTATTTCTGGTTATAGGATGGTGATTGATTTCCGCAAATTAAATAAGGCTACTAAAAAAGATCATTACCCCTTACCTTTTATCGATCAAATGCTAGAAAGATTATCAAAACATACACATTTTTGCTTTCTAGATGGTTATTCTGGTTTCTCTCAAATACATGTGTCAGCCAAAGATCAATCAAAGACTAATTTTACATGCCCTTTTGTTACTTTTGCTTATAGACGTATGCCTTTTGGTTTATGTAATGCACCTGCTACCTTTCAAAGATGCATGATGGCTATATTCTCTGACTTTTGTGAAAAGATTTGTGAGGTTTTCATGGACGACTTTTCCGTCTATGGATCTTGTTTTGATGATTGCTTGAGTAACCTTGATTGAGTTTTGCAGAGATGTGAAGAAACTAATCTTGTCTTGAATTGGGAAAAGTGCCACTTTATGGTTAATGAAGGTATTGTCTTGGGGCATAAAGTTTCTGAAAGAGGTATTGAAGTTGATAAAGCCAAGGTTGATGCTATTAAAAAGATGCCATGTCCCAAGGACATCAAAGGTATAAGAAGTTTCCTTCGTCATGCCGGTTTTTATAGGAGGTTCATCAAGGACTTCTCAAAAATCTCTCGGCCTCTCACTAATTTATTACAAAAAGATATACCATTTGTCTTTGATGATGATTGTGTAGAAGCACTTGAAATACTTAAGAAAGCATTGATCTCTGCACCTATTGTTCAGCCACCTGATTAGAATTTACCCTTTGAAATTATGTGCGATGCTAGTGATTATGCTGTAGGTGCTGTTCTAGGACAAAGAGTTGATAAGAAACTAAATGTTATTCAATATGCTAGTAAAACTCTAGACAATGCTCCAAGAAATTATGCTACTACTGAAAAAGAATTCTTAGCAGTTGTATTTGCTTGTGATAAGTTTAGACCTTATATTGTTGATTCTAAAGTAACTATTCACACTGATCATGCTGCTATTAAATATCTTATGGAAAAGAAAGATGCTAAACCTAGACTTATTATATGGGTTCTCTTGCTACAAGAATTTGATTTACATATTGTTGATAGAAAAGGAGATGAGAACCCCGTTGCAGACAACTTGTCTAGGTTAGAAAATGTGCTTGATGACCCACTACCTATTGATGATAGCTTTCCTGATGAGCAATTAAATGTCATAAATACTTCTCATACTGCTCCATGGTATGCTGATTATGCTAATTACATTGTTGCTAAGTTTATACCACCTAGTTTCACATACCAGCAAAAGAAAAAAGTTCTTTTATGATTTGAGGCATTACTTTTGGGATGACCCACATCTTTATAAAGGAGTAGATGGTGTTATTAGACGTTGTGTACCTGAGCATGAACAGGAACAGATCCTACGCAAGTGTCACTCCAAAGCTTATGGGGGACACCATGCTGGAGATAGGACTGCACATAAGGTACTGCAATCTAGTTTTTATTGGCCTACTCTCTTCAAGGATGCCCATAAGTTTGTCTTATCTTGTGATGAATGTCAAAGAATTGGTAATATTAGTAGACGTCAAGAAATGCCTATGAATTATTCACTTGTTATTGAACCATTTGATGTTTGGGGCTTTGACTATATGGGACCTTTTCCTTCCTCTAATGGTTATACACATATTTTAGTTGCTGTTGATTACGTTATAAGTGGGTAGAAGCTATTCCAACTAGTAGTGTTGATCATAACACTTCTATTAAAATGCTTAAAGAAGTTATTTTTCCAAGGTTTGGAATCCCTAGATATTTAATGACTGATGGTGGTTCACATTTTAGTCATGGTGCTTTCCGTAAAATGCTTGCTAAATATGATGTTAATCGTAGAATTGCATCTCCTTATCACCCTCAATCTAGTGGTCAAGTAGAATTGAGTAATAGAGAACTCAAATTAATTTTGCAAAAGACTGTTAATAGGTCCAGAAAGAATTGGTTCAAGAAACTTGATGATGCATTATGGGCCTATAGAACTGCATATAAAAATCCTATGGGTATGTCTCCGTATAAAATGGTCTATGGAAAAGCATGTCACTTACCTCTCAAACTAGAACACAAGGCTTATTGGGCTATTAAAGAACTTAATTATGATTTTAAACTTGACAGTGAGAAGAGGTTATTTGATATTAGCTCACTTGGTGAATGGAGAACCCAAGCCTATGAAAATGCCAAGTTGTTTAAAGAAAAAGTTAAAATGTGGCATGATAAAAGAATACAAAAGCGTGAGTTTAATGTAGGTGATTATGTATTGCTATACAACTCTCGTTTAAGATTTTTTGCAGGAAAACTTCTCTCCAAATGGGAAGGACCTTACGTTATCGAGGAGGTCTAACGTTCCGGTGCCATAAAAATCAACAACTTCGAAGGCATAAATCCGAAGGTGGTGAACGGTCAAAGAATCAAACACTATATCTCAGGTAATCCCATAAATCTTGAAACCAATGTTATTGAAACCGTAACCCTGGAGGAATACATAAAGGACACTTTTCGGAACGTTTCAGACTCCAAAAAGGTATAGGTATGTGGTACCGTAAGTAAACCGATTCCAAAACAGTTTTTAAGGCAATATTTCCCTGTTTTGGAATATTTAGAAAAATAGAAAAATAAGCAGCATTCCGGAAAGGACACGAGGGCCCCACGAGGGTGGAGGGCGCGCCCCCTACCTCGTGGGCACCTCGTGTGCTCTCCGGACTCCGTTTTCTTACAGGACACGTATTTTGGCGGTAAAAATTCATTATATAACCTCCCGGGGGTTTTGACTCCCGTATCACGCAAAAATCTCCTGTCTTTGTTTTGAGCTGTTTTCTGTCACGGTTCTCAAGGCCAAGCACTATGTCGCCTCCCTCCTCCTCCAACCATGAGGGGAATTGATGCTTGGCTAATGAAGATAGAGCTGAAGAGAGAAGAACCTATGGAGATCAACAAGGATGAAGGGATCAGAAGGACATGGAGGACCAAGTTCCAGCAACAAAGAACACCCTTCAACTGGATCACAATCTTCTTACTCCAATAGAAATCGAAGCTTTCAAGATGATTGAGTTGGCTCGTATACAAAATAAGTATCTCACACGTGAAAATATTTTGTTGAAGGAGCATATCATCGCACTCAAGGGCATTATCCGCAAGCTAGAAGACCTCCTACGCTCGATGTGCGACTATCCATCATCAACAACTCCACCTTCTTCTCCAACAAAGAAGAATTGAGTATCTGGTATGGGCACTCCACTTGGAAGCTACCAAGCTTGGGGGAGTGCCCCGGTATCGTATCACCATCACTTTTATCTTTACCATTTTTCTTAGTTCGATCCTTTTGGTAATATCTCGATCTAGTAGAATAAAAGTTTTAGTATGATCTAGTTGTGAGTTTTGCTTTATAGTTCTTCTATGTAATCGAGTCTGTGAGCTATAGAATAAAGATTAGAGTTGAGTCAAGGGCTTGATTATTTTTGCCATGATCCCAAGTGAATAAAAGAAAAGAGAAAGAAATAAAAAGAAACAAAAAGATCATGTGACTCTTATGGAGAGTAATGAGCTCACATAGAAAGAGTATGATGAATAAAAGTTGTTGAGAGTTGACAAACATAGTTTTGGTCATCGTTGCAATTAATAGGAAGTAATAAAGAAAGAGAGCTCTTCACATATAAATATACTATCTTGGACACCTTTTATGACTGTGAGCACTCATTAAAATATGACATGCTAAAGAGTTGACATTGGACAATGAAGACAACATAATGGGTTATGTTTTCTTACATCTGAGACAAACTATATTGTCTTGGATCCTCCAACATGTTGAGCTTGACTTTCTCCCTCATGCTAGCCAAATTCATTGCACCAAGTAGAAATACTACTTGTGCTTCCGAATACCCTTAAACCAATTTTGCCATGAGAGCCACCATACCTGCCTATGGGTTGAGTAAGATCCATCAAGTAAGTTGTCATCGGTGCAAGCAATAAAAATTGCTCTCTAAATATGTATGATTGATTGGTGTGATAGAAATAAGCTTTATACAATCGTGTGATATGGAAGTAATAAAAGCGACACACTGCATAATAAAGGTCCATATCACAAGTGGCAATATAAAGTGATGTTCTTTCACATTAGGATTTTATTCATCCAACCATAAAAGCGCATGACAACCTCTGCTTCCCTCTGCGAAGGACCTATCTTTTACTTTTATCTCCTATACTGCAAAAGAGTCAAGGTGATCTTCACCCTTCCTTTTTACATTTTATCCTTTGGCAAGCACAATATGTTGGAAAGATCCTGATATATATGACTAATTGGATGTGGGTTTTCATGAACTATTATTGTTGACATTACCCTTGAGGTAAAACGTTGGGAGGCAAAACTATAAGCCCCTATCTTTCTCTGTGTCCGATTAAAACTCCATACACATAAGTATTGCGTGAGTGTCAGCAATTGTGAAAGATTATATGATAGTTGAGTATATCGACTTGCTGAAAAGCTCTTATACATTGACTCTTTCCTATGTTATGATAAATTGCAATTGCTTCAATGACTGAGATTATAGTTTGTTAGTCTTCAATGAAGTTTACGATTCATACTTGATATTGTGACTGAATTATTACTATAGCATAAGATATCATATGACAAGAATTATATAAGTTGATCTTCTAAGAATGATCATGATGCCCTCATGTCCGTATTTTATTTTTATCGACACCTTCATCTCTAAACTTGTGGGCATATTTTTCGATTTCGGCTTTTCGCTTGAGGACAAGCGAGGTCTAAGCTTAGGGGAGTTGATACGTCCATTTTGCAGCTGGGATTCTGGCTGGAAAAGGAGAAAATATTAGAGACCTATTCTGCACAGCTCCAAAAGTTCTGAAACTTCATGGATGATGTTTTCCAAATATATAAAAAACATTGAGCACAAGAACTTCACCAGGGGGGCACACCCTTCCCACGAGGGTGGGGGCGCGCCCTGCCCCCTGGGCGCGCCCCCTACCTCGTGGGCCCCCTGGTGGCCCTCCGGTGACCATCTTCTGCTATATGGACTCTTTCGATGGGAAAGAAATCATAAGACATCTTCTCGGACAAAACTCCGCCGCCACAAGGCGGAACCTTGGCGGAGCCAATCTAGGGTTGTGGTGGGACTGTTCTGCCGGGGGAACTTCCCTCCCGGAGGGGGAAATCATCACCATCGTCATCACCAACGCTCCTCTCATCGGGAGAGGGCAATCTCCATCAACATCTTCATCAGCACCATCTCATCTCAAAACCCTAGTTCATCTCTTGTATCCAATTCTTGCCTACAAGTCCGGGATTGGTGCTAGTAGGTTGCTAGTAGTGTTAATTACTCTTTGTAGTTGATGCTAGTTGGTTTAATTGGTGGAAGATCATATGTTTAGATCCTATATGCACATTAATACCCCTCTGATTATCAACATGTTTATGCTTTGTGAGTAGTTACTTTTGTTCCTGAGGACATGGGAGAAGTCTTGCTATTAGTAGTCATGTGAATTGGGTATTCGTTCGATATTTTGATGAGATGTATGTTGTCTCTCCTCTAGTGGTGTTATGTGAACGTCGACTACATGACACTTCACCATTGTTTGGGCCTAGAGGAAGGCATTGGTAAGTAATAAGTAGATGATGGGTTGCTAGAGTGAAAGAAGCTTAAACCCTAGTTTATGCGTTGCTTCGTAAGGGGCTGATTTGGATCCATAAGTTTCATGCTATGGTTAGGTTTACCTTAATACTTTTGTTGTATTTGCGGATGCTTGCAATAGAGGTTAATCATAAGTGGGATGCTTGTCCAAGTAAGGGCAGCACCCAAGCACCGGTCCACCCACATACCAAATTATCAAAGTACCGAACGCGAATCATATGAGCGTGATGAAAACTAGCTTGACGATATTCCCATGTGTCCCCGGGAGCGCTTTACATCATATAAGAGTTTGTCCAGGCTTGTCCTTTGCTACAAAAGAATTGGGCCACCTTGCTGCACTTTATTTACTTTTGTTACTTGTTGCTCGTTACAAATTATCCTATCACAAAACTATCTGTTACCACTTATTTCAGTACTGGCAGAGAATACCTTGCTGGAAACCGCTTATCATTTCCTTCTGCTCCTCATTGGGTTCGACACTCTTACTTATCGAAAGGACTATGATAGATCCCCTATACTTATGGGTCATCGATGCCTTTCACAAGTTTAGCACTAAATATGGACTTGACTCTGAGATAGTAGCCTCCTTTTGTGAATCATTTGCTACTCATGTTGATCTCCCTAAGGAGAAGTGGTTTAAATATCATCCCCCTATTAAAGAAGAAATTAAAGAACCAATCGTAGTTAAAGATGAAACTATTATCTACAATGTTGATCCAGTTGTGCCTACCGCTTATATTGAAAAATCACCTTTCCATGTTAGGATAAATGAACGTGCTAAGGTTTCAACTGTGGTTCGCAAAAGTAATATTAGAGCACCCAAACCTACTGAACAGATTAAAGTAGAACCTATTGTTGCTATGGTTAAAGATATCTTGGTAGAAAATATTGATGGGCATGTTATTTACTTCTGTGATGCTGCTGCTAGAATTGCCAAACCCGATGAAAAGGATAAACATAGACCTATTGTTGGCATGCATGTTGTCTTAGTTAAAATAGGAGATCATTGTTATCATGGTTCATGTGACTTAGGTGCCAGCGTGAGTGCTATTCCTTTTACCTTAAACCAAGAAATTATGAATGACATAGCACCCGCTGAAAGAAGACATAGCTGTTACTATTAAACTTGCTAATAGAGACACTATCACGGCACTTGGGATTGTTAGAGATGTTGAAGTTCTGCATGGGAAAATAAAATATCCTACTGATTTTGTGGTTCTTGGTTCCCCACAAGATGACTTTTGTCCCAATTATCTTCGATAGACCTTTCTTGAACACTGTCAATGCTACTATAGATTGTCATAAACAAACTGTCAGTGTTAACTTTGGTGATGAGTCTCATGAATTTAATTCCTCTAAGTTTAGTAGACAACCTCGTGATAAAGAAATACATAGTAAGGATGAAAAATTGGTATTGCTTCTATTGTCGTGCCTCCTGCTGATACACCAGAACAATATTTGGTATACCATGGAAATGATATGCATATGCATGAAAGAAATGAAATAGATAAAATTTTCTTTGAACAACGACCCCAGCTAAAAGACAATTTGCCTATTGAAACTCTAGGAGGTCCTCCTCTATCTAAAGGTGATCTTGTGTTTGAATTAAAACAGTTGCCTGACACTTTGAAATATGCTTATCTGGATGAGAAAAAGATATATCTTGTTATTATTAGTGCTAACTTTTCAGAACATGAAGAAGAAACATTATTGAAAATTCTGAAGAAGCATTGTGCTGCTATTGGATATACTCTTGATGATCTTAAGGGCATTAGTCCCACTCTCTATCAGCACAAGATTAATATGGAACCTGATGCTAAAACTGTCGTTGATCATCAACGATGTTTGAATCCTAAAATGAAAGAAGTGGTAAGAACTGAAATACTAAAACTTCTGGAAGCAGGTATAATCTATCCCATAGCTGATAGATGGGTAAGTCCCGCTCATTCTGTACGTAAGAAGGGAGGTATTACTATTGTTCCCAATGATAAAAATGAACTTATTCCACACAAAATTGTTACTGTCTATAGAATGGTAATTGATTTTAGAAAATTAAACAAAGCTACTAGCAAAGATCATTACCCTTTGCCTTTTATTGATCAAATGCTTGAAATATTATCTAAGCACACATACTTTTGTTTTCTGGATGAATATTTTGGTTTTTCTCAAATACCTGTTTCACAACCTGATCAAGAGAAAACTACCTTTACTTGTCCTTTTCGAACTTATTCTTATAGACATATGCCTTTCGGTTTATGCAATGCACATGCCACCTTTTCAAAGATGCATGAGTGCTATATTCTCTAATTTTTGTGAAAAAATTGTTGAGGTTTTCATGGATGATTTTTCTGTTGATGGAACTTGTTTTGATGATTGCTTAAGCAACCTTGATCGAGTTTTGCAGAGATGTGAGCAAACTAATCTTGTCTTGAATCGGGAGGAGTGCCACTTTATGGTTAATGAAGGTATTGTCTTGGGGCATAAAGTTTCTGAATGAGGTATTGAGGTGGATAAAGGTAAAGTTGATGCAATTGAGAAAATGCCATGTCCTAAAGATATTAAAGCTATTCATAGTTTCTCGGTCATGCTGGTTTCTATACGAGGTTTATTAAAGACTTCTCTAAAAATTTTAGGCCTCTTACAAATCTTCTACAGAAGGATGTTCCATTTGTTTTTTATGATGATTATGCAGAAGCCTTTCAAACACTTAAGAAAGCCTTAACTTTTGCACCTATTATTCAACCACCTGATTGGAACTTGCCTTTGAAATTATGTGTGATGCTAGTGATTATGTTGTTGGTGTTGTTCTAAGACAAAGAGTTGATAAGAAATTAAATGTTATACATTATGCTAGTAAAACCCTAGACAGAGCCCAAAGGAATTATGCTACTACTAAAAAAGAATTTTTAGCAGTTGTGTTTGGTTGTGATAAATTCAGGTCTTATATTGTTGATTCCAAAGTAAATGTTCACCCTGATCATGCTGCTATAAAATATCTTATGGAAAAGAAAGATGCTAAACCCAGACTCATTAGGTGGGTTCTCTTGTTACAAGAATTTGACTTACATATTACTGATAGAAAGGGAGCAGAGAACCCCGTAGCTCATAACTTGTCTAGGTTAGAAAATATTCTTGATAACCCACTACCTATTGATGATAGTTTTCCTGATGAACAACTGGCTGCAATAAATGTTTCTCATAACACTCCTTGGTATGCTGACTATGCTAATTAGAGTGTTGCTAAATACATACCACCTAGTTTCACATACTAACAAAAGAAAAAATCCGTCAATGATTTAAGACATTACTCTTGAGATGACCCACATATTTATAAAGAAGGAGTAGATTGTATTATTAGACATTGTGTACCTGTGCATGAACAGGAACAAATCCTACAGAAATGTCATTCCAAAGCTTATGGAGGACATCATGCGGGAGATAGAACTGCTCACAAGGTATTGCAATATGGTTTTTATTGGCCCGCTCTCTTCAAGGATGCCCATGAGTTTGTTTCATCTTGTGATGAATGTCAAAGAATTGGTAATATTGGTAAGCGTCAGGAAATGCCTATGAATTATTCACTGGCTGGTGAACCATTTGATGTTTGGGGTTTTGATTATATGGGACCTTTTCCTTCCTCTAATGGGTATACTCATATTTTGGTTGCTATTGATTATGTTACTAAGTGGGTAGAAGCTATTTGTAACACCCTCGATGCGACTATATCTCCCACGTGTCGAGGCACGACTTAGAGGCATAATCGCATTGAAGGCATATGTCGCAAGTGAGGTAATATGTACACAACCCATGTAATATAATAAGGGAAAGAGATACACAGTTGGCTTACAATCGCCACTTCACACAATTACATGAATAAAGCATTACATCATCCAAATACACTCAAGGTCTGACTATGGAACCAAAATAAAAGAAGAACCCCAAATGCGACAAAAGTCCCCGATCGACCCCAACTGGGCTCCACTACTGATCATCTAGAACGAAACCAGACAAAGGACAAGATCTTCATCGAGCTCCTCCTGAGCTTGGTTGCGTCATCTGCAAGGACTCATCGGCACCTGCAAACTGGTTTTGGAAGTATCTGTGAGCCACGGGGACTCAGCAATCTCGCACCCTCGCAATCAAGACTATTTAAGCTTATGGGTAAGGTAAAGGTATGAGGTGGAGCTGCAGCAAGCGACTAGCATATATGGTGGCTAACTTACGCAAATGAGAGCGAGAAGAGAAGGCAAAGCACGGTCGATAAAAGTATGAAGAGATTGGGAGGCAGAGAGAGATTAGCTCGGGAGAGCGAGAGGAAGGAAAAAAGGAGAGGAGAAGGAGACGGTGATGGGGCACTGGCCTGGGGTTTGCCGGCGAGGGAACTCCGGTGGCCGGCGATGCGAGGCCGGCGCGCTGGATCTGATGCGCTGAAGGAGTTCGGCAGGGAGGCGTGGAGTGGAGGCGGGGAGCCTCGGGGGTGGGGTGCGGCTTCGGGCCCGGTTCGACCCTGAGTCGGTCGACCTGGGCCTAGGCGGGCCGCGGCGCAGGGTGTTGGGGCTGGCGATGTGGCAACGTCGCGGTTGGAGGAAGCGGCGGCTCAGGTGGCGGCGCTGCCGGCTCCTGCGCGCCAAGTGGCGGCGGATCTGGTGGCCGGCACGGAAAACGAGGCAGAGGAGGTGGGAGGCGGGTTTGGTAGGTTTAGGGGCTAGGGACGCCCAAAATGGCAAGGGGGGTTGCTTAAATAGGAAGGGGCTAGGGTTTTGGGGGTTTTGGGGGGCTTTAGAAGCGTTTTGAAGCCTCCGATCGCGATCTGACGGTCCGCAACGGAGGGGGGATTTAGGTGGGCTGCAAGTGGGTTGCGAAGAGAGGTTGGGCTGAGATGAGAGGAGAGGAGTGCAGCCCGGCAACTGTTTTCGGAGACCGAAAACGTCCGACGTTAGACCGACTATAATGTCGCTATAGTTATCCGTTGGGCTATCAAACGAACTCCGAATGCGATGAAACTTGGCAGGCGGCCTACCTACAACATAAAAACACCACATGCCAACTTTCAAACCATTCATAGAACATTTTCTGCCACTTATAAAATAATATTTCGGACATGCCACGGGCGCGTGCAAGTGTGTCTGGGCTCAGAACGGACAACGGAAGGAACAAGGAGACCGGGACTGATGCAAGTTTTGAAAACATGATGATGCAATGCACATGATGACATGATAAGATGCAACACGCAAGCAAATGACATGGCAACGACGGCGAATAACTGGACGACAACTGGCACATCGGTCTCGGGGCGTTACACTATTCCAACTAGTAGTGCTGATCATAACACTTCAATTAAAATGCTTAAAGAAGTTATTTTCCCAAGGCTTGGAGTCCCTAGATATTTAATGACTGATGGTGGTTCACACTTTATTCATGGTGCTTTCCGTGAAATGCTTGCTAAATATGATGTCAACCATAAAATTGCATCACCCTATCACCGTCAATCCAGTGGTCAAGATAAACTTAGCAATAGAGAAATAAAATTAATATTACAAAAAACCGTCAATAGGTGATAAACTTAGCAATTCTGGACTGGAAAAGGAGCAAATATTAGAGACCTATTCTGCACAACTCCAAAAGTCCTGAAACTTCATGAAGCATGTTTTTGGAATATATAAAAAATATTGGGCGAAGAAAGTACCAAAGGGGGGCCACCAGCCAGCCACAAGGGTGGAGGGCGCGCCCTACCCCCTGGACACGCCCCCCGACCTTGTGGGCCCCTAGCAGGCCTCCGATGCCCATCTTTGGCTATATGGTGTGTTTTGACCTGGAAAAAATCAGAGGAAAGCTTTCAGGAGGAAGCGCCGCCGTCTCGAGGCAGAACCTAGGCAGAACCAATCTAGGGCTCTGGCGGAGCTGTTCTGCCGGGGGCTGTTCTGCCGGGGAAACATCCCTCCGGGAGGGGGAAATCATCACCATCGATCCTCTCATCAAGAGGGGGCCAACCTCCTTCAACATCTTCACCAACACCATCTCCTCTCAAACCCTAGTTCATCTCTTGTATTCGGTCTTGGTCCCAAAACCTCAGATTGGTACTTGTGGGTTGCTATTGTGTTGATTACTCCTTGTAGTTGATGCTAGTTGGTTTATTCAGTGGAAGATTATATTTTCAGATCCTTAATGATAATTAATACTACTCTGATCTTGATCATAAATATGTTTTGTGAGTAGTTACGTTTGTTCCCGAGGACATGGGAGAAGTCTTGTTATAAGTAATCATGTGAATTTGGTATTCGTTCGATATTTTGATGAGATGTATGTTGTCTCTCCTCTAGTGGTGTTATCTGAACGTCGACTACATGATAGTTCACCATTATTTTGGCCTAGGGGAAGGCGTTGGGAAGTAATAAGTAGATGATGGGTTTCTAGAGTGACAAAAGCATGAACCCTAGTTTATGCGTTGCTTCGTAAGGGGCTGATTTGGATCCATATGTTTCATGCTATGGTTAGGTTTACATTAATACTTCTTTCGTAGTTGCAGATGCTTGCGAGAGGGGTTAATCATAAGTGTGAGGCTTTTCCAAGGAAGGGAAACACTCAAGCACTGGTCCATCCACATATCAAATTATCAAAGTAACGAACGCGGATCATATGAGCATGATGAAAACTAGCTTGACAACAATTCCCATGTGTCCTCGGGAGCGCTTTACTTTATATAAGAGTTTGTCCAGGCTTGTCCTTTGCTAACAAAGGATTGGGCCACCTTGCTGCACCTTGTTTACTTTTGTTATTTGTTACCCGTTACGAACTATCTTATCACACAACTATCTGTTACCGATAATTTCAGTGCTTGCAGAGAATACCTTGCTGAAAACTACTTGTCATTTCCTTCTGCTCCTCGTTGGGGTCGACACTCTTAGTTATCCAAAGGACTATGATAGGTCATCTATACTTGTGGGTCATCAATAGGTCCCGAAAGAATTGGTCTAACAAATTGGATGATGCACTTTGGGCCTACAGCACAGCTTATAAAAATTCTATGGGTATGTCTCCTTATAAAATGGTTTATGGAAACCCTTTGTCATTTGCCTCTAGAGTTAGAACATAAAGCATATTGGGAAATTAAAGAACTCAACTATGATTTCAAATTTGTCGGCGAAAAGAGGTTATTCGATATTAGCTCACTAGATGAATGGAGAACCCAAGCTTATGAAAATCCCAAACTATTTAGAGAAAAAGTTAAAAGATGGCATGGCAAAAGAATCCAAAAGCGAGAATTCAAAGTTGGAGAATATGTTCTTTAGTACAAATCTCATTTTAGATTATTTGCAGGAAAACTTCTCTCCAAATGGGAAGGACCATATATTATCAAAGAGGTTTATCGCTTTGGAGCTATCAAAATAAATAATGCCGAAGGTACTAACCCGAAGGTGGTCAATGGGCAAACAATTAAACACTATATCTCAGGTACGCCTATTAATTTTGAAAGCAATATTATTCAAACCATGACACCGGAGGAACACATAAAAGAAACCTTCCGGAACACTCCAGAATCGTGAAAATGAGGAGGTACATGATATGGTAAGTAAATGGACTCCGGAAAATCCGCAAAAATATTTTCTCTCGGTTTTAGAATGTTACAAAACTTAGGAAAATAAGAAATAACCAGGAAGGCAACAGGGGAGGGCACAAGACACTAGGGCGCGCCTGGCATGCCTGGCGCTTCTAGGTGGGTTGTGCCCATGTAGCGATCCAACCTCAAACGGTCAAATCTCTGTGCATAAGTGTCATCCCTGGATCGGTAATGCTGACACACGCAGTACTTGAAGGATTTATAACAGAGTGGCAATCACACACTTATTACATCGAATGTCTCAAAAGATAACTTATTACAATAAATATGGATTAAGGCCATCTAATTACGATAACAGCGGGAGGCTTGGAAGATAAAGTGAGTCCATCAACTCCAACGGCATAGCTGAGTGCATGACAAATGACCTAGCGCACCTTACTCTTCGTCTGAAAAGTCTACAACATAATACGTTGCAACCCGAAAATGAACCAGCACCTGGAATATGCTGGCAATATAACACAGTAGAGCAATGAAACAAGTAAAGACTATCACTATATGCATATATGGCTGGTGGAGGCTCTATGGTTACAATGTTTTTGCGAAAAGCCATTTTTTCCTACAACAAAGGAATATATTTTATTTAACTATCATGGTAGTTGATAAACATTGAGAAGGTTCCTCCAACTCAATCCCCATTAAGCAGTATTAACAACCCAACATATTAATTTAGAGTGATGAGACCAACATGATAATCCAAGAACCATATACTCAAGATGTCCATAACCGGGGATACGACTAATCATGATTAGTTTGTACACTGTGCAGAGGTTTGCGCACTTTTCCCCACAAGACTCGATCTCCTCCATTGGTTTTCTCGCACTACAGGTTGTTTGAGAAACGGATGACCGAGACACAGTCTTTTAGAAATATTAACTCTTTACTCTAGGTGTACAGTTACACCTGCTTTCCCCTACATCTGCTAGCCCACCACTGAAAGAGGTCATGCAACATACTCAACTATGCTAGAGCCCATAATAGCTTGTGGCTGCACACGGAAGTTTCTAGCATGAATAATCTTATGATCCCTTTGAGCCTGGGTGGCGAACCATAGGATGATTGCTACCTCTTGAGCACTGCGTTGGTTTTCCCCGAAGAGGAAGGGATGATGCAGCAAAGTAGCGTAAGTATTTCCCTCAGTTTTTGAGAACCAAGGTATCAATCCAGTAGGAGGCTACGTGTGAGTCCCTCGTACCTACACAAAACAAATAAATCCTCGCAACCAACGCAAATAGGGGTTGTCAATCCCTATAAGGCCACTTACGAGAGTGAGATTTGATAGATATGATAAGATAATATTTTTGGTATTTTTATGATAAAGATGCAAAGTAAAATAAAGGCAAAGTAAATAGCAAAGGAAATAACTAAGTAGTAGGAGATTAATATGATAAAGATAGACCCAGGGGCCATCGGTTTCACTAGTGGCTTCTCTCGAGAGCATAAGTATTCTACGGTGGGTGAACAAATTACTGTTGAGCAATTGACAGAACTGAGCATAGTTATGAGAATATCTAGGTATAATCATGTATATAGGCATCACGTCCGAGACAAGTAGACCGACTCCTGCCTGCATCTACTACTATTACTCCACTCATCGACCGTTATACAACATGCATCTAGAGTATTAAGTTAAAAACAGAGTAACGCCTTAAGCAAGATGACATGATGTAGAGGGATAGACTCATGCAATGTGAAGAAAACCCCATCTTGTTATCATCGATGGCAACAATACAATACGTGCCTTGCTGCCCCTACTGTCACTGGGAAAGGACACCGCAAGATTGAACCCAAAGCTAAGCACTTCTCCCATTGCAAGAAAGATCAATCTAGTAGGCCAAACCAAACTGATAATTCAAAGAGACTTGCAAAGATAACCAATCATACATAAAAGAATTCAGAGAAGATTCAAATATTATTCATAGATAGACTTGATCATAAACCCACAATTCATCGGTCTCAACAAACACACCGCAAAAAGAAGATTACATCGAATAGATCTCCACAAGAGAGGGGGATAACATTGTATTGAGATCCAAAAAGAGAGAAGAAGCCATCTAGCTACTAACTATGGACCCGTAGGTCTGAGGTAAACTACTCACACTTCATCGGAGGGGCTATGGTGTTGATGTAGAAGCCCTCCGTGATCGATGCCCCCTCTGGCGGAGCTCCGGAACAGGCCCCAAGATGGGATCTCATGGATACAGAAAGTTGCGGCGGTGGAATTAGGTTTTTGGCTCCGTCCCTGATCGTTTGGGGGTACGTAGGTATATATAGGAGGAAGGAGTACGTTGGTGGAGCAATAGGGGGCCCACGAGGGTGGAGGGCGTGCCTGGGGGGTAGGCACGCCCCCCCTACCTCGTGGCCTCCTCTTTTCTTTCTTGACGTAGGGTCCTAGTCTCCCTGGTCTTGTTTGTTGAGAAAATCACGTTCCCGAAGTTTTCATTCCGTTTGGACTCCGTTTGATATTCCTTTTCTTCGAAACCCTAAAACAGGCAAAAAAACAACAATTCTGGGTTGGGCCTCCGGTTAATAGGTTAGTCCCAAAAATAATATAAAAGTGGATAATAAAGCCCAATAATGTCCAAAACGGTAGATAATATAGCATGGAGCAATCAAAAATTATAGATACGTTGGAGACGTATCAAGCATCCCCAAGCTTAATTCCTGATCGTCCTCGAGTAGGTAAATGATAAAAACAGAATTTTTGATGTGGAGTGCTACTTGGCATAATTTTAATGTAATTCTTCTTAATTGTGGTATGAATATTCAGATCCGAAAGATTCAAGACAAAAGTTCGTATTGACATAAAAATAATAATACTTCAAGCATACTAATAAAGAAATTATGTCTTCTCAATATAACATGGCTAAAGAAAGTTATCCCTACAAAATCATATAGTTTGGCTATGCTCTATCTTCACCACGAAAAATATTTAAATCATGCACAACCCCGATGACAAGCCAAGCAATTGTTTCATACTTTTGACATTCTCAAAACTTTTTCAATCTTCACGCAATACATGAGTGTGAGCCATGGATATAGCACTATAGGTGGAATAGAGTGGTGGTTGTGTAGAAGACAAAAAGGGAGAAGATAGTCTCACATCAACTAGGTGTATCAACGGGCTATGGAGATGCCCATCAATAGATATCAATGTGAGTGAGTAGGGATTGCCATGCAACGGATGCACTAGAGCTATAAGTATATGAAAGCTCAAAAAGAAACTAAGTGGGTGTGCATCCAACTTGCTTGCTCATGATGACCTAGGGCAATTTGAGGAAGCCCATCATTGGAATATACAAGCCAAGTTCTATAATGAAAGATTCCCACTAGTATATGAAAGTGATAACATGAGAGACTCTCTACTGTGAAGATCATGGTGCTACTTTGAAGCACAAGTGTGGTAAAAGGATAGTAACATTGTCCCTTCTCGCTTTTTCTCTCATTTTTTTATTTGGGCCTTTTCTCTTTCTAATGGCCTGTTTTCTTTCTCTCTCTTTTTTTTATTTTTTTCGTCCGGAGTCTCATCCCGACTTGTGGGGGAATCATAGTCTCCATCATCCTTTCCTCACTGGGACAATGCTCTAATAATGATGATCATCACACTTTTATTTTTCTTATAACTCAACAATTACAACTTGATAACGGAATGGTGGAAAGTTGCATGGCAATATATCTCAGAATGGCTATGGAAATGCCATAATAGGTAGGTATGGTGGTTGTTCTGAGGAAGGTATATGGTGGGTGTATGATACCGGCAAAAGGTGCGCGGTATTAGAGAGGCTAGCAAAGGTGGAAGGGTGAGAGTGCGTATAATCCATGGACTCAACATTAGTCATAAAGAACTCATATACTTATTGCAAAAATCTACAAGTTACAAAGCAAAGTATTACGTGCATGCTCCTAGGGGGATAGATTGGTAGGAAAAGACCATCGCTCGTCCCCGACCGCCACTCATAAGGAAGACAATCAATAAATAAATCATGCTCCGATTTCATCACATAACGGTTCACCATACGTGCATGCTACGGGAATCACAAGCTTCAACACAAGTATTTCTCAAATTCGCAACTACACAACTAGCATGACTCTAATATCACCATCTCCATATCTCAAAACAATTATCAAGTATCAAACTTATCATAGTATTCAACACACTCATAAGAATTTTTTATTATTAATCTTGTATACCAAGCATATTAGGATTTTAAGCAAATTACCATGCTATTTAAGACTCTAAAAATAATCTAAGTGAAGCATGAGAGATCAATAGTTTCTATAAAAAAATCCACCACCGTGCTCTAAAAGATATAAGTGAAGTACTAGAGCAAAATTATATAACTCAAAAGATATAAGCGAAGCACATAGAGCATTCTAACAAATTCCAAATCATGTATGGCTCTCTCAAAAGGTGTGTACAGCAAGGATGATTGTGTTAAACTAACAAGCAAAGACTCAAATAATACAAGATGCTCCAAGCAAAACACATATCATGTGGCGAATAAAAATATAGCTCCAAGTAAAGTTACCGATAGAAGTAGACGAAAGAGGGCATGCCTTCCGGGGTATCCCCAAGCTTTGGCTTTTAGGTGTCCTTAGATTATCTTGGGGGTGCCATGGGCATCCCCAGGCTTAGGCTCTTGCCACTCCTTGTTCCATAATCCATCAAATCTTTACCCAAAACTAGAAAACTTCACAACACAAAACTTAAAGTAGAAAATCTCGTGAGCTCCGTTAGCGAAAGAAAATAAAAGACCACTTCAAGGTACTGTAATGAACTCATTATTTATTTATATTGGTGTTATACCTACTGTATTCCAACTTCTCTATGGTTTATAAACTATTTTACTAGCCATAGATTCATCAAAATAAGCAAACAACACACGAAAAACAGAATCTGTCAAAAACAGAATAGTCTGTAGTAATCTGTAGCTAGCGCAAGATCCGGAACCCCAAAAATTCAAAAATAAATTTATGGACCTGAGGAATTTATATATTAATCATCTGAAAAAATAATTAACTAAATATCACTTTCGAAATTAAAATGACAGCAGTTCTCGTGAGCGCTAAAGTTTCTGTTTTTTACAGCAAGTTCAACAAGACTTTCCCCGAGTCTTCCTAACGGTTCTACTTGCCACAAACACTAATTAAACACAAAAAACACAACCAAAACAGAGGCTAGATAAATTATTTATTTATTACTAAACAGGAGCAAAATCAAGGAATAAAAAAATAAAATTGGGTTGCCTCCCAACAAGCGCTATCGTTTAACGCCCCTAGCTAGGCATAACAAGCAAGAATAGATCTAGGTATTTCCATCTTTGGTAGGCAATCCATAAGTGGCTTATCATAATAGATTCATAAGGTAATTTAATTTTATTTCTAGGAAAGTGTTCCATGCCTTTCCTTAATGGAAATTGGAATCTAATATTTCCTTCCTTCATATCAATAATTGCACCAATCGTTCTAAGGAATGGTCTACCAAGAATAATAGGACATGAAGGATTGCAATCTATGTCAAGAACAATAAAATCTATGGGCACATAATTCCTATTTTCAACAATAAGAACATCATTAATTCTTCCCATAGGTTTCTTAGTAGTGGAATCCGCAAGGTGCAAGTTTAGAGAGCAATCATCAAAATCACGGAAACCTAACAAATCACACAAAGTCTTTGGAATCATGGAAACACTAGCACCCAAATCACATAAAGCATAGCATTCATTATCTTTCATTTTAATTTTAATAGTTGGTTCCCACTCATCATAAAGTTTTCTAGGGATAGAAACTTCCAATTCAAGTTTTTCTTCGTAAGATTGCATCAAGGCATCAACGATATTTTTAGTAAACGCTTTATTTTGACTATAAGCATGAGGAGAATTTAGCACGGATTGCAACAAGGAAGTACAATCAATCAAAGAGCAATTTTCATAGTAAATTCCTTGAAATCCATAATAGTGGGTTTAGCAACATCTAGGGTTTTAATTTCTTCAATCCCACTTTTATCAATTTTAGCATCAAGATCAACAAATTTCGAATTCTTGGAACGCCTTCTAGGTAAAGGTGGATCATATTCAGTCCCATAATTATCAAGATTCATATTGCAAAACAAAGATTTAATAGGGGATATATCAATAACTTTTAGATCTTCATCATTATTTTCATAGGAACTTTCTTAGCACGCATCCTAGTGGTTCTTTCTTTGCACTCATCAATGGAAATTCTCATGGCTTTGAGAGACTCATTGATATTTTCTTAGGTGGAATAGATCTAAGTTTCAAAGAATCAACATCAAGAGCAATTCTATCAACGTTCCTAGCCAAATCATCAATCTTAAGCAATTTTTCTTCAATCATCGTATTAAAATTCTTTTCCGAAGTAATAAATTCTTTAATATTAGATTCAAAATCAGATGGAATCTTTGTTGGAAATATTCCCTAGAGGCAATAATAAAAGCATTATTATTATATTTCCTTGTTCATGATAATTGTCTTTATTCATGCTATAATTGTGTTATCCGGAAATCGTAATACATGTGTGAATAATAAACACCAACATGTCCCTAGTAAGCCTCTAGTTGACTAGCTCGTTGATCAACAGATAGTCATGGTTTCCTGACTATGGACATTGGATGTCATTGATAACGAGATCACATCATTAGGAGAATGATGTGATGGACAAGACCCAATCCTAAACATAGCACAAGGTCGTATAGTTCGTTTGCTAGAGTTTTCCAATGTCAAGTATCTTTTCCTTAGACCATGAGATCGTGTAACTCCCGGATACCGTAGGAGTGCTTTGGGTGTGCCAAACGTCACAACGTAACTGGGTGACTATAAAGGTATACTACGGGTATCTCCGAAAGTGTCTGTTGGGTTGACACGGATCAAGACTGGGATTTGTCACTCCGTGACGGAGAGGTATCACTGGGCCCACTTGGTAATGCATCATCATAATGAGCTCAAAGTGACCAAGTGTTTGGTCACGGTATCATGCATTACGGTACAAGTAAAGTGACTTGCCGGTAACGAGATTGAACAAGGTATTGGGATACCGACGATCAGATCTCGGGCAAGTAACATACCGATTGACAAAGGGAATTGTATACGGGGTTGCTTGAATCCTCGACATCGTGGTTCATCCGATGAGATCATCGAGGAGCATGTGGGAGCCAACATGGGTATCCAGATCCCGCTGTTGGTTATTGACCGGAGAGCGATCTCGGTCATGTCTACATGTCTCCCGAACCCGTAGGGTCTACACACTTAAGGTTCGGTGATGCTAGGGTTGTAGGGATATGTATATGCAGTAATCCGAATGTTGTTCGGAGTCCCGGATGAGATCCCGGACGTCACGAGGAGTTCCGGAATGGTCCGGAGGTAAAGAATTATATATAGGAAGTGCTATTTCGGGCATCGGGACAAGTTTCGGGGTCACCGGTATTGTACCGGGACCACCGGAAGGGTCCCGGGGGTCCACCGTGTGGGGCCACCTGTCCCGGGGGGCCACATGGGCTATAGGGGGTGCGCCTTGGCCTACATGGGCCAAGGGCATCAGCCCCAAGAGGCCCATGCGCCTAGGGTTTCAAGGAGGGAAGAGTCCCAAAGGGGGAAGGCACCCCTAGGTGCCTTGGGGAGGAGGGATTCCTCCCCTTGGCCGCACCCCCCCTAGGAGATTAGATCTCCTAGTGCCGCCCCCCCCCCCCTTGGCCCTCCTATATATAGTGGGGAGATGGAGGACTTCTTACCTTGATCTTTGGTTCCTCCCTCTCCCTCTCCAACACATCCTCCTCCTCCATAGTGCTTGGCGAAGCCCTGCCGGAGTACTGCAGCTCCATCAACACCACGCCGTCGTGCTGCTGCTGGAGCCATCTTCCTCAACCTCTCCTTCCCCCTTGCTGGATCAAGAAGAAGGAGACGTTACGCTAACCGTACGTGTGTTGAACGCGGAGGTGCTGTCCGTCCGGCGCTAGGATCTCCGGTGATTTGGATCACGTCGAGTACGCCTTCCTCATCCCCGTTCTTTGAACGCTTCCGCGCGTGATCTACAAAGGTATGTAGATGCAATCCAATCACTCATTGTTAGATGAACTCATAGATAGATCTTGGTGAAACCGTAGGAAATTTTTTTTGTTTTCTGCATCGTTCCCCAACAATCTTATTATAATTTCCATAAGAATTGTTTTAGGAATTGCCATAATTATTAGAGGGATTACTAGGATAAGGCCTAGAACTAAAATTTCCTCTATACGCGTTGTTACTGAAATTGTTCCTACCAACAAAATTCATATCCATAGATTCATTATTATTCTCAATCAAAGTAGACAAGGGCATATCATTAGGATCAGAAGAAACACCCTTATTAGCAAATAATTTCATAAGTTCATCCATCTTTCCACTCAAAACATTAATTTCTTCTATCGCATGCACCTTTTTATTAGTAGATCTTTCAGTATGCCATTGAGAATAATTAACCATAATATTATCTAGGAGTTTTGTAGCTTCTCCTAAAGTGATTTCCATCAAAGTGCCTCCCGCGGCCGAATCTAAAAGATTTCTAGAAGCAAAATTCAGTCCGGCATAAAAATTCAGAATAATCATCCACAAATTTAAACCATGAGTAGGGCAATTACGTATCATTAATTTCATTCTCTCCCAAGCTTGTGCAACATGTTCATGATCAAGTTTCTTAAAATTCATAATATTGTTTCTAAGAGAGATGATCTTAGTGGGAGGAAAATACTTAGAGATAAAAGCATCTTTGCACTTGTACCATGAATCAATACTATTTTTAGGCAAAGACGAAAACCAAGCTTTAGCACGATCTCTAAGCGAAAAAGGAAATAGCTTCAATTTAACAATATCATTATCCACATCTCTCTTTGCATGTCACACAAATCAACGAAGCTATTTAGATGGGTAGCGGCATCTTCACTAGGAAGGCCGGAAACCGGATCTTTCATGACAAGATTCAACAAAGCAGTATTAATTTCACAAGATTCAGCATCGGTAAGAGAAGCAATCGGAGTGCTAATAAAATCATTGTTGTTGGTATTGGTTAAGTCACACAATTTAGTATTATCTTGAGCCACCGTGACAAGCAAGCAAACTAACACACAAGCAAACAAAAAGCAAGCGGGCAAAAGGAGGCAAATAGGAAAGAGAGGGAGGATAGAGAGAGAGGGCGAATAAAACGGCAAGGGTGAAGTGGGTGGAGAGGAAAAGGAGCGGCAAATGGCAAATAATGTAATGCGGGAGGTAAGGGTATGTGATGGGTACTTGGTATGTTGACTTTTGCGTAGACCTCCCCGGCAACGGCGCCAGAAATCCTTCTTGCTACCTCTTGAGCATTGCGTTGGTTTTCCCCGAAGAGGAAGGGATGATGCAGCAAAGTAGCGTAAGTATTTCCCTCAGTTTTTGAGAACCAAGGTATCAATCCAGTAGGAGGCTACGCACGAGTCCCTCATACCTACACAAAACAAATAAATCCTCGCAACCAACACAAATAGGGGTTGTCAATCCCTATAAGGCCACTTATGAGACTGAGATCTGATAGATATGATAAGATAATATTTTTTGGTATTTTTATGATAAAGATGCAAAGTAAAATAAAGGCAAAGTAAATAGCAAAGGAAATAACTAAGTAGTAGGAGATTAATATGATAAAGATAGACCCGGGGGCCATAGGTTTCACTAGTGGCTTCTCTCGAGAGCATAAGTATTCTACGGTGGGTGAACAAATTACTGTTGAGCAATTGACAGAATTGAGCATAGTTATGAGAATATCTAGGTATGATCATGTATATAGGCATCACGTCCGAGACAAGTAGACCGACTCCTGCCTGCATCTACTACTATTACTCCACTCATCGACCGCTATCCAGCATGCATCTAGAGTATTAAGTTAAAAACAGAGTAACGCCTTACGTAAGATGACATGATGTAGAGGGATAGACTCATGCAATATGAAGAAAACCCCATCTTGTTATCCTCGATGGCAACAATACAATACGTGCCTTGCTGCCCCTACTATCACTAGGAAAGGACACCGCAAGATTGAACCTAAAGCTAAGCACTTCTCCCATTGCAAGAAAGATCAATCTAGTAGGCCAAACCAAACTGATAATTCGAAGAGACTTGCAAACATAACCAATCATACATAAAAGAATTCATAGAAGATTCAAATATTATTCATAGATAGACTTGATCATAAACACACAATTCATCGGTCTCAACAAACACATCACAAAAAGAAGATTACATCGAATAGATCTCCACAAGAGAGGGGGAGAACATTGTATTGAGATCCAAAAAGAGAGAAGAAGACATCTAGCTACTAACTATGGACCCGTAGGTCTGAGGTAAACTACTCACACTTCATCGGAAGGGCTATGGTGTTGATGTAGAAGCCCTCCGTGATCGATACCCCCTCCGGCGGAGCTCCGGAACAGGCCCCAAGATGGGATCTCGTGTATACAGAAAGTTGCGGCGGTGGAATTAGGTTTTTGGCTTCGTCCCTGATCGTTTGGGGGTACGTAGGTATATATAGGAGGAAGGAGTACGCCGGTTTAGCAACAGGGGGCCCACGAGGGTGGAGGGCACGCTTGGGGGGTAGGCGCGCCCCCTACCTCGTGGCCTCCTCTTTTCTTTCTTGACGTAGGGGCCAAGTCTCCCTGGTCTTGTTCGTTGAGAAAATCACGTTCCCGAAGGTTTCATTTCGTTTGGACTCCGTTTGATATTCCTTTTCTTCGAAACCCTAAAATAGGTAAAAAAAAACAACAATTCTGGGCTGGGCCTCCAGTTAATAGGTTAGTCCCAAAAATAATATAAAAGTGGATAATAAAGCCCAATAATGTCCAAAACAGTAGATAATATAGCATGGAGCAATCAAAAATTATAGATACGTTGGAGACGTATCAATGATCACACGGGTACTCCGGGATATCCTCGGGCAACACTGGATTCTCCAGGTGCCCGCAACCAATCAACCCAGATGTGTATTTAAGTGGCCACCTTAAGTTAACCATTAATTAACAATCTCACATCTGTCATGGATACACTCAAACCCAATCCACGTCTACAAGCATAGCATGGCAATAAATAGCATAACGTAGAAGTAACTCCCAGGGGTTTGATAATAAAAGGGCAATAGGTTCTACCTCATCATCTACTTCCCAAAACCCACATGTTAAGAGATCCTACTCATGCAATGTTTGAGGGTTGAAACTAATGCATAAAAACTGGGTAATAAAGGGGTATGATCAATGTGTTACTTGCCTTGCTGATGATCCGCAAAACCTAGTGACTCGTAGTAGCACGCTGCACACTCCGGGAATTCTGTTGCAAACAAACAATAACATACATAAGAACTCAAGAAAAGATGCATGGGTAAAACTTCAAATAAGAAGATCCAAACTGAAAGTTCAACTGAAGATGTTCGATTTGCAAACAGAATCGATCAAAACGGAGGTACGGAACTGAAACTACGATCAAAAGAACTTTGAATACAAATTTGCTTGCAACCAAATTTTAATTTGTCTAAAACCTTGTTCAAGTTGATTAAACAGAAAGAAGGGTTCGAGACGATGGTTTTGGCGTTGGTTTCACTGGATTTGGACAAACGGTTAAGAAACGGTGAGGGTTTGAAGATCAGGGGCTAATCTGTGATAAAAAACTTATCCGGATAGGTCCCTGGACGAAAATAAATAAAAAAGAAACGACTAACGAACAAACGTTCGCTGTCTGAACCTAGCCGGCGAACAACGTTCGTTAAAACGAATGAACGGACAAACGTCCGCTAAGTAAATAAACCGACGAAAATCCGATCTAAGAAAAAAAACCGCAAACTAAAAAAACCAGGGTCAACCAAGAGAGAACCGACCGATCAACGGGGTCAACGGCGGCGACTCCGGCGAGATCCGGCGCGGGATGGCGGCGGGCGGCGGAGGGCGCAGTCACGTCGGGCGGCGGCGCGGCACGGCTAGGGTTAGGGCGGCGGCTGGTGGGCTGGGGGTGGCCTTGGGCCTTGCCTTATAAAGGACTAGCCGGATGGAGTCCGGTTCGGGCACAGCCCATAAGTCTGTTTGTCTTTAAAAAACCGGTTCCGCTGAGAAAAACCGTAATTAATTAAATAAAAATCTAAAAATTCCAAAACAAATTTTCATCGTCTAAATAAAATATTTAGAACAAAGTGAACATTTTTCTGCCTGAAAATGAAATTTTGGAAAAAATGCATATTTTTCTAATTCAAATAAAATAGCAACAAAATGCAAATGAAATATTTTTTTTAATATTTTCTTCCAATATTTCATTTATTTTGGAGAAGTCATATTATCCCCTCTCATATATTTTAATATGAAATATTGTGGGAGAGAACAATAATAAAACCAAAATGGTCCATTTTTCAATATTTGAGAAAAATTCAAATATGAAAATCATAGAATCCCCAACTCTCTCCGTGGGTCCTTGAGTTGCTTAGTATTTTAGGATCACAAAACCAAAATGCAAATAAAATATGATATGCATATGATGACCTATGAATAACATTCCAAATTGGAAATTTGGGATGTGACAGCCCACCTCGGGAACCTTCCCGACTCCATTTTCCCCTCATTTTGCTTGTTTCCAAAGATAAAAAATATTTATATACCCACCGAATGTGTTGACCACCGTATCACGGAGAAATCTTCTGTTCTTCTTTCTTGCTGCTTTCTGACAGATGCGAAATATGTCGTCCCAAGATTCGGAGGAGAGCCATGTGTCCCACCAACCTCTAGATCCAAATGTCTTTAAGAAGACCTTCCCATATTTTTGGTTCTCGGATGAGGAGGAAGACACCGATTCGGAGGATATCCCTCCCTGATTTCGGCAAGATAGCAAGGCAACATTATGCAAGAAGAACTTGAAGCTTGAGCTGGAGAATGAGGATCTTAGGGATGATAAATTCAGCCTCCGACGCAAGCTGGAGAAAAAGAACATGGCCTCATCTACACCACCGCCTTCTTCATCACCAAAGGAGACTTGAGTACACGGTATGGTCACTCCCCTTGGCTTGTGCCAAGCTTGGGGGAGGTGCCCCGGTATCGTATCACCACCACTATCTTTGCCTTTATTTATCTTAGTCCGATCTTTAGTCATCTTTTGAATTAGTTGAATAAAAGTTTAGTTCAAATATTTTCTTTTCGAGTGCTTTCTTAGTGATCTATCTGTCTATGTAATCATGTGCGAGATATATAATAAAGAGTAGTTTGAGTTTTGTTTCTTTACTCTTTTATTCCAATAAAAATAAAGGAAAATAAATGAGAAAGATCATATGTTAATCTTATGGTAAGTAATGACATCACATAAGGAAAAGTATAAGTGGTAGAATTTATTGGAGATTGACAAACATAGCATTGGTCAATGATGCAATTCATGAAAGAATTAACAAGGGAAGAGAAGATTCACATGCAAATACACTATCTTGGACATCTTTTATGATTGTGAGCCCCCATTAAATATTATGTGTCAAAATTGTTGACATTGGACAAGGAAGACAATGTAATGATTTATGTTTGTTCATATCCACATAGAAGTTATATTATCATAGATCCTTCAAAATGTGGTGCTTGCTCGATATCCTTGCTAGCCAAAAATTCCGCACTAAGTAGAGATATTGCTTGTGCATCCAAAAACCCTTAAACCCAAAATCTTGTTTTGAGAGTCCACCATACCTACCTATGGATTGAGTAAGGTCCTTCAGGTAAGTTGTCATCGGTGTAATAAGGCAATAAAAATTGCTTCTAAATGCGTTGGATCATTTAGTGTAAGAGAAAATTGAGCATTGTACGAACTTGTGATGGAAAAATAATAAAAGCGACAGACTGCATAATTAATGTTGCTATCATAAGGGGCAATATAACGTGACGTTCTTTTGCACTAAGAGATTGAGCATACAAAGAAAAAGCGCATGGAAACCTCTGCTTCCCTCTGCGAAGGGCCTATCTCTTACTTTTATGTAAGATTCAAAGTATTCTTCCCTATTCCTTTTTATTTTGTATTTTTGCAAGCATCATGTGGTGAGGAAAGATCTAGGCACACATATCCAGTTGGATATGAGTGGACATGAGTTATTATTGTTGACATCACCCTTGAGGTGAATACTTTGGGAGGCGAAACTATAAGCCCCTATCTTTCTATGTGTCCGGTTGAAACTTTTTGTTCATGGGTATGCTGTGAGTGTTAGAAATCATAGAAGGTTAAATGATGGTTGAGTATGTGGACTTGCCTAAAGGTTCCGATACGTGACCCTTCCTGAAAAGATGATGAATTGTAGTTGGAAAGTTGACTGAGAACATAGTTTGTTGGTTTTCAATAAGGTTTATGCTTTATACTTCATTGTTGTGATGAATTGCTACTTGTTCATGTGAAGTTATATGATAAAAGTTGTGTGATAAAGTTTTATGTTAAGGTTCTTTGCTGCCATAATAATAAGCATGATGCTGCTATGTCCGTATTTTGTTTTTATCGACACCTCTCTCTCTAAGCATGTGGACATGTTTTTCAATTTCGATTTTCCCTTGAGGACAAGCTGTTGGGAAACATTGCATGGAAAACAAAAAAAATCCTACTCACACGCAAGATCTATCCATTGAGATGGATAGCAACAAGAGGGGAGAGTGTGTCTACGTACCCTTGTAGACCTTAAGCGGAAGTGTTTAACAACGCGGTTGATGTAGTCGAACTTCTTCGTGCTCCAACCAATCAAGTACCGATCATACGACACCTCTGCGTTCAGCACACGTTCAGCTCGGTGACGTACTCCACCTTCTTGATCCAGCAAGACAACAAGGTAGTAGATGAGTTCCGGCAGCATGACGGTGTGGTGACGGTGATGGCGAAGTTATCTCCGCAAGGCTTCGCCTAAGCACTACGAAAATATAACCCGAGTGTAAATGGTGGAGGGGGCGCCGCACACGACAAAGATAATGTTCTGGTGTGCTAGACCCCCCCCCCTCCCACATATATATAGGTGGGGGGAGGAGGGAGCACCCAGGAGGGCGCCCCAAGTAGGTCGAATCCTACTTGGGGTCTCCTCCCAAGTGGCGCC
>NC_041384.1:493690762-493702666 GCF_002162155.2 Triticum dicoccoides | reverse complement strand
TTTAGGTGTGGGGGAAAGGCACGGGAGGGAGGTGCCCCCCTTTTCCTTTCTACCATGAGAAGGGGGCAGGATGGGCTAGCCCTACCCCCTTTCCTTTCGGTGACCCGATGACTACCCGGTGCATCCTGAAACTCTTCCAGTGTCCGAATACCATCGTCCTATATATCAATCTTTACCTCTCAACCATTTCGAGACTCCTCGTCATGTCTGTGATCTCATCCGGGACTCTGAACAACATTCGACATCGACCCGCATGCCACCATTCCCGCAGCCCTTCATGTGCAACCAAAGGGTCTGGGGAGGATCGAGCTCCATCTTTCGAGTGAAGGCAGTAGGGAGATGGAGGCGGTGACGCGGTGGCCAGCTCAGCCTAATGAAGAACTCACGGGGTTGGTCCCCGACGTGGTGCTCCGTTGGGGGAGGCATCGCTGGTGGAGGCGAGGCCGATGCGCCACCCCGTCCTCCTCTCCCCCGGGCGCCACGACGGCCTCGACCTCGCCCCCTCCCCCTTCCTGTCATGGACGGTTCCGCCGCCACGAGCTCTTGGGAAGGAGGAACGTGCTGGTGAGCAGCGACCCTTGCCGCCACCGTCGAAGGGCCAGCGCTTCCTCTCGCCATGGCGGATGGAAGGAAGAAGCGGAGGTGGAATGAGATGGATGATGGAAGAGTGTGGAACGCCGCCCCCCTCCCCTCCTTATAAAGGGGCGGAGTCGGGGCTCGGCCGCCCCACTCGACCAGTCCAGTCATCGGGGGCGCAGGGAATCAGGACCGTCCCGGTGCCCCCAATCAGCGATGACCCGGTTTCGCGCCTCCACCTCCTGCCACCTGCACGAGGGACACGTGGTGAGCGAGCAAGATTGAAGGGACAGGCGAGGTGGTCACTCGCCACCTCGTGATCGTGGGGCGCGGGAGCCTTGAAGGCCACGACCCGAGTCCACCCGAGTAAATGGGTCGTGCCTCTGTGCCTCCCTCCTTTTACGGGGAAGGCGTGAGCCGCCTCTTTACCACGATGTGATGCATGCGTGCGGAAACCGCCCCACGCATGACCCCCACGTCACGCACGAGCCTCCACGTCACGCGTTCAACACGGGTCGTGGGGAAGCGTGGCGGACGAGAAGTTACTGCGGTAAAATCCTCCCCACCTGCCCGCGCACCATTCTGGGCCTAGCCCAACAATGCATCGCGCTTATGTATGGCCCAGGCCCGGGGGCTCCTGTCGGTGTACAAAAGTAGGGACTCTCCTTTTGACGCCTTTACTTGTGCACGGGCGGTCAGAGCCACGCGCCGCGGCCACACTTAGCAGGGCAGAGGAGGGAAGCCGGAGAGAAGCCGAAGCACCAAGGCAAACAAGATAATGCCAAGGCTGAGAGCACAAAGAGCAAAGGGACGAAGCAGGTTCCCCTGGCAAGACTCTTGCCGGGGCAGCCTAAGCGGCCCCGACAAGACCCTTGCCGGGGCAGCTCGCCCAACGCCAGCGAAACGCACCACCCTTGAGCCCATGGTTTCCGACACCATCAACCAAGTTGGCCAGGCTCGGGAGGCGCCTCCATGGTGGCATGCAGATCTTTGTGAAGACAGAGAAACACTCAGGATCAAATGAGGACCAGAAGACGGCGACCCTCGGCGGGATCCTAGCCGAGGAAGTCCACAAGGCCCCTAGCAAGACCCTTGCCGGGGATGACAGCAAGGCCCCCGGCAAGACCCTTGCCGGGGATGACGGCAACGCCATGGCAAGACCCTTGCCGGGCCCCCGGCAAGGCCTTTGCCGAGGGCATCAGCAGGGCCACTGTCAGACCCGTACCAGCCAAGACTACCACTGCCGTTCGCATGCAGCTGCCAGCCCAACCAGCTGGGCAGGAACCTGCGTGGTAACATACAACTTCCAGGACAAATCAGCAGGCACCTACGTGGCGGCGTGCGGACCTTCATGAAGGCCCTACCATCGCACCACCTCAGTTGCCTGCCTGTCTACATGGCACTACATGCATCGCTAGGCTGGGCGCGTGTCGAAGCGAGGAGGAGCGGCGACGGACGGGACGGGCCTTGTTCCCGTCCCCGATAAAGCTAAGGGACACCTAAGCGATGCATTAAATGCGTCTTGTCCTGTAATACTGGCGATAAGCTTGCAGTACTGTAGGCCTTTCCACCTCCTGTGTGCCACTGTGGCAGCCCCTTTCGACTATAAAAGGAGGCCCATGGCGTACTGGAGGGAGATTCGGCTCTTTTGAACTACACAACCACCGTAGCTAGTTCGAGAGCCCAAGAACACTCAATACATCCACCAAAGCAGGACTAGGGTTTTACGCATCCTCGCGGCCCGAACCTGGGTAAATGATCCTCGTGCTGACTGCTAATCCCGCTCTTCTCACGACCCCGCGCCCCGGCAACCGTAGTAGAGATTCCTGTGATCCCATACGTGTTGTTTCCCACCGACGGAGATGGTGATACAAGTGTAATATGGATGGTAGAAATATATTTCTATAATCTGAATTGATAAAAACAGCAAGGTAACTAGTAACAAAAGTGAGCAAAAATGGTATCGCAATGCTTGGAAACAAGGCCTGGGGTTTATACTTTCACTAGTGCAAGTTCTCTCAACAATGATAACATAATTGGATCACTAGTGCAAGTTCTGAAGACTGGGAAATCGACAAAGGTAACGAGTTAGTGATGTCTACTACGCAACTTTATTCTTGTAGACACGTGTTGGGCCTCCAAGCGCAGAGTTCTATAGGACAGTAGCAAATTCCCCTCAAGTGGATGACCTAAGGTTTATCAATCCATGAGAGGTGTAGGATGAAGATGGTCTCTCTCAAACAACCCTACAACCCAATACAAGAAATCTCTTGTGTCCCCAACACACCCAATACAATGGCAAGTTATATAGGTGCACTAGTTCGGCGAAGAGATGGTGATAAAAGTGTAATATTGATGGTAGAAATATATTTTTATAATATTAATAAATAAAAATAGGAAGGTAGAAAATAGTAAACGGGCACAAAAATAGTATTGCAATGCTTAAAAACAAGGCCTAGGGTCCGTACTTTCACTAGTGCAATCTCTCAACAGTCCTAATATAGTTGGATCATATAACCGTCCCTCAACATGCAACGAAGAATCACTCCAAAGTTCCTATCTAGCAGAGAACATAAGACGGATTTTTTTTAGGGTACGAAACCACCTCAAAGCTATTCTTTCCGATCAATCTATCCTAGATTTCGTACTAAAATAACATGAAGGTATTCTTTCCGATCGGTCTAACCAAGAGTTCGTACTAAAATAACACCAAAGCAAATTTGGATTCATAGTATTGAATCCAACACAAAGAACTTCAAAGAGTTCCCCAAGATTTCTACCAGAGAAACAAAGACAAGAACGTGCATCAACCCCTATGCATAGATTACCCCAATGTCACCTCGGGAAACTGCAAGTTGAGTGCCAAAACATATATCAAGTGAATCAATACGATACCCCATTGTCACCACGAGTATTCAATTGCAAGACATATATCAAGTGCTCTCAAATCCATAAAAGGTTTCAACCCGGTAACAACGAAATCTCAAAGGGAAAAACTCAATTCATCACAACAAGATAGAGAGGGGAAAACACCATATGATCCGTCTATATTAACAAAGCCCGCTATACATCAAGATCGTGACATCTCAAGAAAACGAGAGAGAGAGAGAGAGAGAGAGAGAGAGAGAGAGAGATTAAACACATAGCTACTGGTACAAACTCTCAGCCCCGAGAGTGGACTACTCCCTCCTCATCGTGGTGGCCTCCGGGATGATGAAGATGGCCACCGGAGATGATTCCCCCCTCCGGCAGGGTGCCAGAACGGGGTCTAGATTGGTTTTCGGTGGCTACAGAACCTTGCGGCGGCGGAACTTCTGATCTAGGTTAACCCCTGAGGGTTTCTCTATTTATAGGATTTTTTGTCGTTGGTTTCACGCTAAGATGGGCCTCGAGGTGAGCACAACCCACCGGGGCAAGCCAGGCCCACTAGGTGCGCCCTGGTGGGTCGTGCCCTCCTCGCGGCTCTTCTGGCCCTCCCAAGAAGTTTCGGGGGTCTCTTTTGTTCCAAAAAATCATCAAAAAGTTTTAGCTCATTTGGAGAACTTTCATTTTTGCACAAAAAACCATATAAAATTGTTGTAAACATGGCATGAATACTTCATAAATTATAGATACATTGGAGACGTATCAGCATCCCCAAGCTTAATTCCTACAAGTCCCCGAGAAGGTAAATGATAAAAGAAATAATTTATGAAGTGTGAATGCTAGCAAAGTGCATAAGTTTGATCAATGATAATTTCAATCACTTTTCCTAGCATCATAACAGCAACTCTTTCTCATAAAACTTATCATGATAAAGTAGCAATTGAAAATGGAATTTTTGTTGTGGAATGCTACCTATCATATTCATCATAAACTCTTTTCTTTTATAGCATGGACATTTGGACTTTTATATGGTTCAAAGCAATAGTCTAGTTTTGAAATGAGGACTTTAATACACAAGCATACCAACAAGCAACCATGTCTTTCAAAATATCAAAGCTAAAATAAGTTATCCCTAGCCCATCATGCTCAATCATTGATCCATTCATGAAATAGACTCGCATATTAGCTACACCCAATGCTCAAGTATGATCATAGTGCCTCCTAGTTGGTGCTTTATAAGAGAAGATGGAGAATCAAATTAAAAATAAAAATTGCAGAAAGTAAAAGAAAGGCCCTTCACAGAGGGAAGTAGGGATTTGTAGAGGTGCCAGAGCTCAAAGCGGAAATTGAGAGATAAAAAACATTTTGAGAGGCATACTTTTCCCACCAACGAAAACGATTTAGAGCTCCCAACACTTTCCATGCTAGATATGTCATAGGCGGTTCCCAAACAAAAAATAAAGTTTATTCCTTTCTCCACCATACTTTCAACTTTCCATGGCTAACCGTATCCACGGGTGCCCTCCATACCAACACTTTCCAAGGAATTTATTATTTGACAACATATAGTAAATTCATTTTTCATTTCGGGACTGGGCATCCCTAATACCTTTGCCTTACTCTCATACAATGACATGTAAACAAACACTCATCGTGAGAATAACACATCTAGCATGGAAAATATTGGCCAGCCCTCACCACCTCGTGAGCGGTACTGGCACACGAAAGAGAAATTTATTTTGAAAATTAGAGATGGCACATACAAATTTGCTTAGAATGGCAAAAGAATACCGCATACAGGTAGGTATAGTGGACTCATGTGGCAAAACTAGTTTAAAGGATTTTGGATGCACAAGTAGTGATCATACTTAGTGCAAAATGAAGGCTATCAAAAGATTGAGAAGCGACCAACCAAGAAACGAATAATCTCATAAGCGAGAATTGAGCATAATTAACACCGAATAATGCACCACAAGTAGGATGTACTTTCATTGCACAACTATTGACTTTCGTGCTTGCATAGGGAATCACAAACCTTAACACCAATATTCTTACTAAAGAATAATTACTCATCCACATGACTCACATGTCACATCATCATATCTCACAACTATTACGAGGAATCAAGTTTATTTTGTCCAATGATCTTCATGAAAGTTTTGATTATATCCTTCTTGGATATCTATCACTTTGGGACTAATTTTCATGTGTTGCTTTTGATAAGCTCAAACAAATATAAGTGAAGATCATGAGCATAATATTTCTTTCTCTCAAATTAATTTAAGTGAAGCAAGGGATAATTTCTTCAAATATGCTAAGGCACACCATGCTAAAAAAGATATAAGTGAAGCACTAGAGCAAATGACAAGCTACTCCAAAAAGATATAAGTGAAGATCAAGCGAGTAGTTAAGTAAATAGGTAGCTATTAGAGGACTCCCTCTTATTCAAAAACTTTCAGATATAAGAATTTTACTAAAACAGCAAGCAAAAATGACATTCCAAGAATATCACTCATCATGTGAATAAGTAAAAACTTAGGCTCAATCGATACTAACCGATAATTGTTGATGAAGAGAGGTGGGATGCCTACCGGGGCATCCCCAATCTTAGATGCTTGAGACTTATTGAAATATTATCTTGGGATGCCTTTGACATCCCCAAGCTTGAGATTTTGTGTCTCCTTAATTCTTCTCATATCATGGTTTTCCTAAATCTCAAAAGCTTCATGCACACAAAACTCAACAAGAACTCGTGAGATAAGTTAGTATAAACCAATGCAAAAATATTATCATTCTCTACTGTAGCAAATCACTAAAATTATTATTCAACATTGCATACTAAATGCCTCTGCATATTTAATACTCCTATCCTCAAATAGGATCATTAAACAAGCAAACGTATGCAAACAATGCAAACATAACAGCAATCTGCCAAAACAGTACAGTCTGTAAAGAATGCAAGAGTATCAATACTTCCCTAACTCCAAAAGTTATGAAAATTTGCCACACTTTAGAAAATTTATCAGAGCTCATTTTTCAAAAAATTTAAACATTTTATCGCACTCTGACTTTTCTAGGGAATTTTTGCAACATCGATAAACTTTCTGTTTTGAAACAGCAACATGTAGACTTGCAAAATAAGCATGGCAAAGACTATAGTTGATATTTTTATTGAAAATAAATATGCAAAACATTGTTCTAAATAACAGAAAGCAGATCCTAACAAAATTAAATGATGCTCCAAGCAAAACACATATCATGTGACGAATGAAAACATAGCTTCGAGTGAGGTTACCGATAATGTTGGAGACGAAAGAGGGGATGCCTTCTGGGGCATCCCCAAGCTTAGTTGCTTAGATCATCCTTGAATATTACCTTGGGGTGCCTTGGGCATCCCAAATCTTAGGGTCTTGTCACTCTTTATTCTCCTCATATAGACATCTCACACAACACTTGAAAACTTCAATCACACAAAACTTAACGGAACTTTTGTGAGATAGGTTAGTATGATAAAGAGCAAACCATTTCACTTTTGGTACTGTCAAAGACAAGATTAATAATTGTTATCACACAATTCCTACTGTAGAATATCATTTCCACAATTTATATTGAGCAATACAAGCCATAGAAACTATAAAACAAGCAAACTATGCATTGAAAACAGAATCTGTCAAAAACATAACAACTTGTAGTAATATGTACTCCAACCATACTTCTGCTACTCCAAAATTCTAAGAAAATAGGAACACCTTGTTAATTTTTCTATTAATCTTCTGCAAAAAGAATCAGCATTTTGTCATGCTTCTTTTAAAAATAAGAACTATTTTCCTGAGCGCAAAAGTTTCTGTTTTTCAGCAAGATCAAATCAACTATCACCGTAAGCCATACCAAAGGTCTTACTTGGCACTTTATTGAAACGAAAGCAATAAAAAATGATTACTACAGTATCCCAATCACGTGAACACACAAAAACAGTAGGTAAAAGTGTTGGGTTGTCTCCCAATAAGCGCTTTTCTTTATTGCCTTTTAGCTAGGCATGATGAGTTCAATGATGCTCGCATAAAAGATAAGAATAGAAACATAAAGAGAGCATCATGAAGCACATGACAAGCACATTTAAGACTAACCCACTTCCTATGCATAGGGATTATGTGAGCAAACAATTTATGGGAACAATAATCAACTAGCATAGGAAGGCAAAACAAGCAAAACTTCAAGATGTTCAACACATGGAGAGGAAACTTGATATTATTGCAATACCTACAAGCATATGTTCCTCTCTCATAATAATTTTCAGTAGCATCATGAATGAATTCAACACTAAGCTATCACATAAATCATTATTTTCATGATGCATAAGCATAGAAATCTTGTTACTCTCCACATAAGCAAATTTCTTCTCATCAATAGTAGTGGGAGCAAACTCAACAAAATAACTATCATCAGAGTGAAAATTAAAATCATGATGACAAGTTTCATGGTTGTCAATATTCTTTATAGCATACATGTCATCACCATAATCATCATAGATAGCAACTTTGTTATCATAATCAATTGCAACCTCCTCCAAAATAGTGGATTCATCATTAAATAAAGTCACAACCTCTCCAAATCCACTTTCATCAATATAATCAGCATAAATAGGAGGCATGCAATCATCATAATAAATTTTCTCATCAAAACTTGGGGGACTAAAAATATCATATTCATCAAATATAGCATCCCCAAGCTTATGGCTTTGTATATCACTAGCATTATAGATATTCAAAGAATTCATACTAACAACATTGCAATCATGCTCATCATTCAAATATTTTGTGCCAAACATTTTATTGAATTCTTCTTCTAACAATTGAGCACAGTTTTCTAAACCATCATTTTCAAGAAAGATATTGTAAAGATGGTCAATAATATGATGCAACCTCAATTCCATTTTTTCTAGTTTTCTTTTATAAACCAAACTAGTGATAAAACAAAAAACTAAAAGATTCAGTTGCAAGATCTAAAGATATACCTTCAAGCACTCACCTCCCCGGCGACGGCGCTAGAAAAGAGCTTCGTTGACGGGATGTGAGTATCGCTTTCCTAACCTCCCCGAAAACGGCGCCAGAAAAGAGCTTGATGTCTACTACGCAACTTTATTCTTGTAGACATGTGTTGGGCCTTCAAGCGCAGAGTTCTGTAGGACAATAGCAATTTTCCCTCAAGTGGATGACCTAAGGTTTATCAATCCGTGAGAGGTGTAGGGTGCAGATGGTCTGTCTCAAACGACCCTACAACCAAATACAAGAAATCTCTTGTGTCCCCAACACACCCAATACAATGGCAAATTGTATAGGTGCAGTAGTTCGGTGAAGAGATGGTGATAAAAGTGTAATATTGATGGTAGAAATATATTTTTATAATCTGAATAAATAAAAACAGCAAGGTAGCAAATAGTAAACGGGCACAAAAGCGGTATTGTAATGCTTAAAAACAAGGCCTAGGGTCCGTACTTTCACTAGTGCAATCTCTCAATAGTGCTAATATAATTGGATCATATAACCGTCCCTCATCGTGCAACAAAGAATCACTACAAAGTTCCTATCTAGCGGAGAACATAAGACGGATTTTTTTGTAGGGTACAAAACAACCTCAAAGCTATTCTTTCAGATCAATCTATCCTAGAGTTCGTACTAAAATAACACGAAGCTATTCTTTTCGATCGATCTAACCAAGAGTTCATACTAAAATAACACCAAAGCAAATTCGAATTCATAATATTCAATCCAACACAAAGAACTTCAAAGAGTGCCCCAAGATTTCTACTTGAGAAACAAAGACAAGAACGTGCATCAACCCCTATGCATAGATTACCCCAATTTCACCTCGGGAATCCGCGAGTTGAGCGCCAAAACATATATCAAGTGAATCAATATGATACCCCATTTTCACCACGAGTATTCAATTGCAAGACATATATCAAGTGCTCTCAAATCTATAAAAGGTTTCAATCCGATAACAACGAAATCTCAAAGGGAAAAACTCAATTCATCACATCAAGATATAGAGGGGAAAACACCATACGACCCGGCTATATTAACAAAGCCCGTGATACATCAAGATCGTGACATCTCAAGAACACGCGCGAGAGAGAGAGAGAGAGATTAAACACATAGCTATAGGTACAAACCCTCAGCCCCGAGGGTGGACTACTCTCTCCTCATCGTGGTGGCCGCCGGGATGATGAAGATGGCCCCGGAGATTATTCCCCCCTCCGACAGGGTGCCGGAACAGGGTCTAGATTGGTTTTCGGTGGCTATAGAGCCATGCGGCGGCAGAACTTCTGATCTAGGTTAACCCCTGATGGTTTCTCTATTTATAGGATTTTTTGGCGTTGGTTTCACGCTAAGATGCGCCTCAAGGTGAGCACAACCCACCGGGGCAAGCCAGTCCCACCAGGTGTGCCCTGGTGGGTTGTGCCCTCCTCGTGGCTCTTCTGGCCCTCCCACGAAGCTTTGGGGGTCTCTTTTGTTCAAAAAAATCGTCAAAAAATTTCATCTCATTTGGATAACTTTCATTTCTGCATAAAAAACAACACCACGGTAGTTCTGCTGAAAACAACGTCAGTCCGGGTTAGTTCCATGCAAATCATACCAAAACCATATAAAATTGTTGTAAACATGGCATGAATACTTCATAAATTATAGATACGTTGGAGACGTATCAGTTAGGTATAAATCTTAAGTTCGATTGTCTTAACTCTTTTATGGAAACTAATGCTTCTCATAAGTTTAGTACTAAATATGGACTTCACTCTAAGATAGTAGCTACCTTTTGTGAATAATTTGCTACTCATGTTGATCTCCCTAAGTAGAAGTGGGTTAAATTTCATCCCCTATTGAAGAAAATCGTGAGGAACCTATTATGGCTAAAGATGAAACAATCACTTATAATGTTGATCCGGTTGTGCCTACTGCTTATATTAAGAAACCTCATTTCCCTGTTAGGATTAAGGAACATGCTAAAGCTAAAACTCTGGTTCATAAGAGCAATATTAGAACATCAAAACCCTCTGAACAAATTAAGATGGAACCTAATATTTCAATGGTTAAAGATATCTTGGTCGATAATATCGATGGGCATGTTATTTATTTCTATTCTAAGGCTGCTAGAATTGCTAAACCTGCTAGAAATAAACAAAATAGAGTAGACAAGAATATGTTGGGAAATGTAGTAGAAAAAAAGTCGCACCTACGATCACCCAAGATCAATATGAACATGCATAATGGGTCGGGATCACGATCGTTACCATCACCGAGTTGCAGCAGAAGAAGAATGTGTCGGTGTAGATCATACTTGGAGTCCCTCAAACCATCGATGAATGATCCCTCGTACCGCTCACGAAATGTCCCTCAAACTGAAGACCGAAAGCACAACCTATGAACTTGGTTGCAAGTGTGCAACCTTCATGATCCGGCAGCGCTTCACCGTCTAGAGCTAATCATCGCCATAGAATTAGATGGAGGAGATTAGAACCACACTAGGCTTCTAATTATGAGGACAAGAGGATTAGCCTAGCTCTTATTAGTCAATTAGGACCTATTAGAACTAGAACTAGAAGAACTAGAGGAGGATCCAAAACTTGTCTAACCAATAGAGAGAGAAAACCTAGTATATATAGGTTGGAGGAGGAGGAGAGGGCAGCCACCAAAGGGCGGAGGTCCCCCTTGGGCGCCGTCCATGGGGAGGAGTTGGACTCCTCCCTTAGTCCAACTCCCCCCCCCCACAAGGAAAGGGGGGTGCCACTTCCTTATGGGCCCTTGTGGCCCATAACTCTTTCCACTTCTTGGCCTTTTAAGGCCCGTTGATATTTAAATTAAATATAAGATGTTTTAAATACCTTTAGACAATTATATATATATAGGGTTGTTTATAGTGAGTAGATGCCTTGTTTATCTGTATTTGGTTGTTAGGTTGGTTGAAGTGAGCCTCTGCCTAGTTTTCAATGGCTATATTTGGTTGTTATAGTTATCATATATGCCTTGTTTATTTCAATTATTCACAATGTGATGTTCATTATGTGCAAGTCTGAACTGTGCAGTTCAATTTCATCAATACCACCTTGAAAGGCTATATTTGGTTCCTCTTATGCTTGGTGTAGTTAACACATGCCCTTTATTTCATTTTTACACATTTATTTAGTGTGATGTTTAAGCATGAGCTACGTTATATTCATTTTTAACAATACCAGTTTGAATTACAATATTTGGTGGTTGTTAAGCCAGTTGTTGTTAACATTCCCTTCCATTTTTATCTGCTTTAACAGCATGCTGAAACCAACACATTCAAGCTATCATTTGGAGATGATGTTGTTTACCATGGCTACATTTGTTTGATGTTAAGCTTGTTGTACTTACCATGCCTTTCCATGTACTTATGCAGGACAACAATGGGAGTGGCCAGCATTTTCCACCAAGGTTA
>NC_041384.1:493666355-493690550 GCF_002162155.2 Triticum dicoccoides | reverse complement strand
GTTACATAATTTAGTGCATATAGATCCACGCCTGGACACTTTTTAGCTTATAATGTTGACTCGTTGCTTGTAGGTACATATGTCCTCGGCAAAGATCTACGCATCGACCCTTTTTGCATATGGGGCAATGAGATATTCATGAACCAGCATCAAGTGAGGCGACTGATAAGGATTATTAGCAAAAAGACATGAATGGTGGCAATTAAATTATTTGTTTACGCTCTATTCAACACAATAGTGAGTTGTAGGATGGTAACTACAAACTCTATAGCCTTCTATTTTTACTGCCCATAATGAGTTGTTAGACAATAATGTTTGAATCTTTTTTGTTTGTAGTGGTTCCGAAAGCAGTTTACTCAAGATTACCTCACAAAGTACATGATTGGTGGACATGCAATGAAGGTTAAAGTATTTCATCGAGACTACAATGGGCATCGAGAAGTCCTAATGAAGACAGTGAAGGATGGGCGGGGCAGCCATCACAAGGGGTTGGACTAGAGTCGTGCACGCATTAGGCATGGAGGAGGGCCCAATATGGGCATTTCACTTCACCTTCTCTAGCAACCAGAATGTACTTCACCTCTCTCATTACATTATTTAGTACAACTGTGGTTCATCATTCTTTACTTGGTGCTTCTGTAGTTCTTCAGTATATGTACCTATGCATCGAATTATGCATTCGTCCTTGAACCTATATTTGTAATAAACATGCTTCAATATGAAATAAGTGATTTCCTACTTTAAATTTCAAAATTTGTGAACTTAAATGCAGGGATTAAATTAGGGATAAATTATGCTCTGAAGGCCATTACACCACACATGATTTGCGAAAGCAAGACATCTGTGATAAACATCAAGATCGGACACGTTTCTCGGATCACTACGTGTTTGATGAATCTCTACTGACACATGATCAACCAAGAAAAAACATGTAAAATTAACAACAACAGTGCAAATGGTTGCTTATTAAATGTTTGTGAAAGTCACCTTATCACACACGCTTGGCAATTATGGATTGTCGTGCGCATCGTAAATGTTTTCTCATAGAAGAACGTGTGCGATAGGCCTTCATCCGACACGGTACTACGGATGAATCGTGTGAGATATATTCCAGCTTCGCATATAGTTTTATAGGGACAACTGTATGCACTCTTACATCGAAACGCATATGGTCGAGGAAAAGTAAACGTGTGTGATAGTCCCCTTATCATACACGCTTTACAATCATGAACTATTTGTGATGTGGTGCGCATCGTAAACGTTGCACCACAGAATATTTAGTGCGATGGTAATGCGAGCACACACGAGTGGCAAGATGGAGCGTTTGGAATATTTGACATATCACAAACAGTTGTGTGATGACTCACATTTGGGATAGATGTCGGCATCGCATATGCTTAGTTTTGCAAAACGTATGCATTCCTACTCCCTATCCCTGACGGTTTCTGGGTCGTGTGGGAAGGACCCCCTATCGCACACACCGGCAAGGCAACAGTTTAAAACTCCATTGTGGAAAGGAGTTAAAAACCGTTTGTATAGTAGCTCGTTGTACCAGTGTCTGATTTAGGATCTTAAATCTTTTCTTCAAAGTACCAAATGCCCTCTCAACTGTAACTCTAAGATTAGAGTGTACGAGATTGAAAAATTCAGAAACAATAATAGGTTAGTTCCTAGAAGATATCTTGTTGAGATGGTAGTTGGATTTCATGAATGGTGGAAGAACACCAGGATGACATGCATATCCAGCATCTCCTAGGTAGAACTTATCATCGGGATATTGATCGAGCCATCCTGTCAGCAACAATGTTAGCATTGTGCGTTGATCCTTCCAACAAGCTAACACATATGTGAACGTGATATCAAAATTAACAACAACAAGCACATTTTGGTTTGTGTAGTGCTTTCTACCCCTGTATGATGCAACATGTGACCTCAATACTCTGGCAGTGACATAAGCATGAACCATTGTGCCAATACAATCCTGCTATGGTATGAGAAAACTATTATGGCTCACTCACAACAATACAAGCATGTCATGCCATGAACTAAGAAGAGTACTACCCACCTTAAAATATGGATACCATCTATGGCTCGTGCGAATTTTCGAAGGAGTTTGCCCATTTAGTGCCTTGATCATCTCTCCTTCAAGCTCCCCAATCACAAGACTTACTTGAGATATTAGGACATTATATCATTGGATCCTGAATCTCCTGGACGCGTAGTGAATCACTCTGAACCTATAGTTACGACTCACAACATGAAGAACGTTGATACTAGTTTTCTCACAAAATTTTGCATGCTATCTTGCAGCTACCCCCTCTCCCTAAACGTGTCCACACACTTGGCAAAATGCACTCTTCGCATCCAAAGCACGTTCAGCCTCTACATTGTCACTATTTTAGATGTAGTTTAGATTCAACATCCTCTCCCTATCTCGCGGTAACAATTGATCATAACGGATCACATGCTTCAGATTGTGACGAACTGTTCTCTTGTGGACCAACATGACCTAGTCTTGAATCACAACTATGAGTGCCGATGCCTGAATTGCCATCTTCATCTGTCCGTCCTAGTGAAATTGGTGTTGCGCAAGTAATGGTAAATCAACCATACACCTTATCTAACGACCTAACAATAGAGGGTGGGCGTATGTTGCTTACCGCAATTGGAGCTGACTACCGCCCATGCCAGAGACGAGGCAAATGAGATGGAGACGTAGAAGAAAGGAACAAGCAGCTCACGGAGGGAGGAATAAGTCCTGGTGCTAGAGAACTAAATCGCTGCCGCCACTGCCCGTTCCGTAAATCGAGGTCACCACCGCCATCGAGCCCATAACTGAGGTTGGATTTCTCCTACCGCTAGAGATGATCGAGTAAAGGGAAGGGGGTAGACTAGATTTTGCGCCACCCCCACATTGAGAGATTTTGGTCTCCCGTCATCTTTGTGCATGCACGACTGTGTATGCGATTCCTCTTTGCGCTCGCCTTAGCCTGGCTATCTGGAAACGGTTCATTCGAGTGTTTCTAGCGAGTCAGCATATGGACTGCTTTAAGTTTAGTGCGAGTGCGAATGAGCACCTTGTCTATGCAACAGACTTTTATTTGCATCTAGTGGCTCGGTTTGGGGTGCTGCGGGCAACGAAACACGCCATTGGTGTTTAGAGGAGTTGTTTTTAATACGGTATAATCGTAAATTGTCACATTCACGCACATACACTTATCTCTATGAACGTACACATGCACGTCCTACTCTTACGAGCACCTTGAGATACGGACCCAACACAACATTTTAAGATTGACGAAGTCACCACATGCACCTAGTCGAGAAAAAAAACTTCTCCTTTCACTGAAGGAACATGGTCGAGAAGTTTAAAATAAATCTAGAAGAATGTTGCCAAGCCTAGCACTTTGAAAACTTTTTTTTAGAAAAGAGGCGCTTGCCCGGGCTTATATTGAGACCCTTACAGGTTCAACAAGTGTCGCGGAATGATGGAGTAGAACAAAATACAAGCGATACAAGCCCGTAGGCGATGATAAGTGACGCAACGCTATGCTAAAGGGAAAGATAGGGCTCTCGAGGTAGCTGTCCGAGATGTCATGTCGGTGGTGCCCCTTGCGTTGCTCGACACAACGCTATGCTAAAGGGAAAGATAGGGCTCTCGAGGTAGCTGTCCGAGATGTCATGTCGGTGGTGCCCCTTGCGTTGCTCGACGCAGCTCAGTACACTTTGCTCGCACCTTTGAGGCGAGCCCCTCCATGTGTCTTCTGTCTTGCATCCTTGACAGTCGTTTCCAGAGCTGCAAGAAAGACACCAGTTTGTATAACAGATCAGCCGGATGTTTGATGTATATTCCCTCTATCAATGCCTTGTTTCTTGTGGTCCATAGAGACCAAGCCAGAGCCCCAAATCCTACCCAGGCCATCTGACTATCTCACCCGGTAGTGGCCGTAGCTAACCTAAAGAAATGCGAAAACCCACTCAGATTCCATGATGAACCCGTTACCGCCCTCAGGGAACTCCACACAAATCTAGCCATGCTACGTCGGAAGATGATATGATCGTGGTCTTCATTGTCCCCACACCAGTGAGCACTGTGTGCAGAGCCATGGCTTGGGAACGCAAAGGCCAAACGCAACCAATGACGCGCCCCACGCCCATGCTCCTGCGACGCATCGCCCCGGCGCCCGCAGCCACCCCCGCTGCCGCAGCCACCCCCGCCACTGCTGCCCTGCCCCAAACCCGACCTCTGGGCAGCCCCCCGCCGTCCTTGCTCCACCCGCCTGGCTTCCCATGGCCGCTCGCTTCAGGGGGGGACCGCCACAATCCCCTCCCCGCTGCATCTGGCTGTCGCTCCCTCTGCAGATCTGGAGTCGCCGCTGCACGTCGATGCGGATTCGAGCTCCTCCTTTGTCGCTGATTCCCTGCTGGAGGACCCTACAGAGGCGGGTGCGGTGCGGCCGCGCTCGGTCAGCTTTGCATTCAATGCCATGGTGCTGGATTCCACCCCACCCCTCCCATTCAAGGCGCGCACCGACCTTGCCTCAAGACTGCTCCTGCAGGCGCCTTCAAGACCCGCCGGCGTGCGGCGTGGACGTCCCGTCGCTCGAGCCCCGAGCCAGACGTGTCCCCTGGCGCAAGCTCCGATGATGGTTGGCAGCTCGTCAAAGCGCCATTTTGGTGGCGTTCCCTCCCCAGCTACCAGCATTCAAGACGGAGGAGAGCTGCTGCTTCTTATTCCCCTCCAACAGGCAGATCTTTCGTCCCCCACCGCTTCCGCACCTGCCACCGCTGCCTCGACGTTGGCCACTGCAAGGCCGACTGCCGGAACCCATTCAAGTGTCGGGAGTGTCGGCAGTGTGGTCACCGCGCCCGTGACTGCACTGTGTCGCCCGCCTCCTCGCCCTGTCCTCGAGGTGTGATTCGCCAACTCCAGCTGCGACTGCGTTCCAAGCCTCCACGTCGTGGTGCCTACTCCGGTCGTCGCCAACATCAGCTGCGCCCCACGTCTCCCCGACAGAGTGCCTGGAGCCCCTTGCTTCTGTGATGCCGCGCGTTGGAGACCCTTCGCTACGCCCGGAGGAGGCCCATGTGGTCATCTCCTCCACGCCGGCAATGGAGGCCAGCACCGTCTCCCTCTCCAACCTGGGCGCGCTAGTCTGGATCAGTGGGAACCGCCCTCGCGTCAACGCTGCAGAAATCAGGAACGCCCTCGCCAACAAGTTCGTCATCGACCGCGAGTACATCAAGGTGGTGCCGCACTACCCGGAGGACTTCTTCGCCCTCTTCACGCACCCGCATCACTGCGACATCGCCACCGCCTCGCCTGGTCGCTTCAGCCATGGCGGCCTGGACATCCATGTCACCAAATGGAGGCCAGAGGCCAACGCTGACCTTGTGGAGGCCTACTACCACGTCCATCTTTGCATCGAGAACCTGTCGCTCCACGCTTGGTGCGACGAGGTGGCGACCCAGGTGCTCGGCCCCGACACTTTTCTGCACTACTTCGACGTCGCCACCGTCCAACGAGAGGACTCATCCACCCTCAGTCTCTGGGCGTGGTCCGCCAACCCCTCCGCCATCCCAAAGGTGCTGCGTCTCACGATCACCGGCAACCAGCCAGCCGGCTACAGCAATGGGCCGAGTGCTACTGTTGGTCGACGCGGCCTCAAGCGCCGCCTCCTGGTGCACCTCGACCTGGTGGAAGACTTCACGCCCGACATCAACGGCAACATCCCTCGACGCCCTCGCTCCTCGCACCCGTTCTCCATCACCCTGGGGGTCATTGATGGCGAGTCCAGAACACGAGACAGGTCGGAGGTGGCGGTGCGCCTCCGTGATGAGGATCAAGACAGAGACCGCCATGACGATGACCGCGACCGCGACCGTCGAGGCCATGATGAGCGCCCCTCTTCCTGGAGGGACCGTTTCTTCAGGAGCAGGTCGCGAGCTCCGGAACGCCGTGATGATGACGGCCGGCGCGACGGCCGGCGAGAGGATAGAGATGATCGACGCGATGATCGTGGTCGCGATGGGCGCCGCCGCCGTCCTAAGGCCCGGGACGTGCGACGTATCGACTTCAAGCTGGTGCAGCGGTTGCCGGACGGTGCGGTCATCCCGGCCTCTGGTAGGCGCGGCCGCCGTCGACCTGATGACTGCCAGACACGACCTGGGCGTTCTGGAGGTGATGCTGTTGGGGAACGTAGCATAAATTCAAAATTTTCCTACGTGTCACCAAGATCTATCTATGGAGTCATCTAGCAACAAGGGAGGAGTGGATCTACATACCCTTGTAGATCGCGCGCGGAAGCGTTCAAGAGAACGGGGTTGATGGAGTCGTACTCGTCGTGATCCAAATCACCGATGATCCTAGCGCCGAACGGACGGCACCTCCGCGTTCAACACACGTACGGAGCAGCGACGTCTCTTCCTTCTTGATCCAGCAAGGGGGGAGGAGAGGTTGATGGAGATCCAGTAGCACGACGGCGTGGTGGTGGAAGTAGCGGGATTCCAACAGGGCTTCGCCAAGCGCTGCGGGAGGAGGGAGATGTGTCATGGGAGGGAGAGGGAGGCGCCAGGGCTTAGGTATGGTTGCCCTCCCTTCCCCCCACTATATATAGGGCCAAGGGAGAGGGGGAGGGCGCAGCCTTGCCCCTTCCTCCAAGGAAGGGTGTGGCCAAGGGGGGGAGGAGTCCATCCTCCCCAAGGCACCTCGGAGGTGCCTTCCCCCTTTAGGACTCTCCCCTCCTCTTGTCCCTTTGGCGCATGGGCCTCTAGGGGCTGGTGCCCTTGGACCATGTAGGGCAAGGCGCACCCCCTACAGCCCATGTGGCCCCCGGGGCAGGTGGCCCCACCCGGTGGACCCCCGGGACCCTTCCGGTGGTCCCGGTACAATACCGGTGACCCCGAAACTTGCCCCGATAGCCGAAATAGCACTTCCTATATACAATTCTTTACCTCCGGACCATTCCGGAACTCCTCATGACGTCCGAGATCTCATTCGGGACTCCGAACAACTTTCGGGTTACCGCATACTAATATCTCTATAACCCTAGCGTCACCGAACCTTAAGTGTGTAGACCCTACGGGTTCGGGAGACATGCAGACATGACCGAGATGACTCTCCGGTCAATAACCAACAGCGGGATCTGGATACCCATGTTGGCTCCCACATGTTCCACGATGATCTCATCGGATGAACCACGATGTCAAGGACTTAATCAATCCCGTATACAATTCCCTTTGTCTAGCGGTACGATACTTGCCCGAGATTCGATCATTGGTATCCCGATACCTTGTTCAATCTCGTTACCGGCAAGTCTCTTTACTCGTTCCATAACACATCATCCCGTGATCAACTCCTTGATCACATTGTGCACATTATGATGATGTCCTACCGAGTGGGCCCAGAGATACCTCTCCTCACACGGAGTGACAAATCCCAGTCTCGATTCGTGCCAACCCAACAAACACTTTCGGAGATACCTGTAGTGTACCTTTATAGCCACCCAGTTATGTTGTGACGTTTGGCACACCCAAAGCACTCCTACGGTATCCGGGAGTTGCACAATCTCATGGTCTAAGGAAATGATACTTGACATTAGAAAAGCTTTAGCATACGAACTACACGATCTTTGTGCTAGGCTTAGGATTGGGTCTTGTCCATCACATCATTCTCCTAATGATGTGATCCCGTTATCAATGACATCCAATGTCCATGGTCAGGAAACCGTAACCATCTATTGATTAACGAGCTAGTCAACTAGAGGCTTACTAGGGACATGGTGTTGTCTATGTATCCATACATGTATATGAGTTCCCTATCAATACAATTCTAGCATGGATAATAAACAATTATCATGAACAAGGAAATATAATAACAACTAATTTATTATTGCCTCTAGGGCATATTTCCAACAGTATCCCACTTGCACTAGAGTCAATAATCTAGTTCACATCGTCATGTGATTAACACTCACAGGTCACATCGCCATGTGACCAACATCCAAAGAGTTTACTAGTGTCACTAAACTAGTTCACATCATCATGTGATTAAGACTCAATGAGTTCTGGGTTTGATCATGTTTTTCTTGTGAGAGAGGTTTTAGTCAACGGGTCTGCAACATTCAGATCTGTATGTACTTCGCAAATTTCTATGTCATCTTGTAGATGCAACTACTACGCTACATTTGGAGCTATTCCAAATAACTGTTCTACTATACGAATCCAGTTTACTACTTAGAATAATCTGGATTAGTGTCAAAGTTTGCATCGGCGTAACCCTTTACGATGAACTGTTTTACCACCTCCATAATCGAGAAAATTCCTTAGTCCACTAGTTACTAAGGATAACTTTGACCACTGTCTTGTGATCCATTCTTGGATCACTCTTGTACCCCTTGACTGACTCATGGCAAGGCACATTTCAGGTGCGGTACACAGCATAGCATACTGTAGGGCCTATGTCTTAAGCATAGGGGACGACCTTCGTCCTTTCTCTCTATTCTGCCGTGGTCGAGCTTTAAGTCTTAACTTCATACCTTAGATCTCAGGCAAGAACTCCTTCTTTGACTGATCCAACTTGAACACCTTCAAGATCATGTCAAGGTATGTGCTCATTTGGAAGTACTATTAAGCGTTTTGATCTATCCTTATAGATCTTAATGCTCAACACTCAAGTAGCCTAATCCAGGTTTTCCATTCAAAAACACTTTTCAAATAACCCTATATGCTTTCTAGAAATTCTACATCATTTCTGATCCATAATATGTCAACAACATATACTCATCCGAAATTCTATAGTGCTCCCACTCACTTCTTTGGAAATACAAGTTTCTCATAAACTTTGTATAAACCCAAAATCTTTGATCATCTCATCAAAGCGTACATTCCAACTCTGAGATGCTTACTCCAGTCCTCAGAAGGATTGCTGGAGCTTTGCATACTTATTAGCATCTTTTAGGATTGACAAAACCTTTCGGTTGTATCACATACAACCTTTCCTCAAGAAAATCATCGAGGAAACAATGTTTTGACATCCTATCTGCAAGATTTCATAAATAATGCAGTAATCGCTAATATAATTCCAACAGACTCTTAGCATCGCTACGAGTGAGAAAGTCTCATCGTAGTCAACTCCTTGAACTTGTCGGAAAACATCTTAACGACAAGTCGAGCTTTCTTAATGGTGATACTTACCATCATTGTCCGTCTTCCTTTTAAAATCCATCTGTACTCAATAGCCTTATGACCATCGAGCCGTTCTGCCAAAGTCTACACTTTGTTTTCGTACATGGATCCTCTCTCGGATTTTATGGCCTCGAGCCATTTATCGGAATCCGGGCCCACCATCGCTTCTCCATGGCTCGTAGGTTCATTGTTGTCTAGCAACATGACTTCCAAGACAGGATCACCTACCACTCTGAAGTAGTACGCATCCTTGTCATCCCACGAGATTTGGTAGTGACTTGATCTGAAGTTTCATGATCACTATCATAAGCTTCCACTTCAATTGGTGTAGGTGCCACAGGAACAACTTCCTGTGCCCTGCCACACACTAGTTGAAGAGACGGTTCAATAACCTCATCAAGTCTCCACCATCCTCCCACTCAATTCTTTCAAGAGAATCTTTTCCTCGAGAAAGTACCCGATTCTAGAAACAATCCCTTATTGCTTTCGGATCTGAGACAGGAGGTATACCTAACTGTTTTGGGTGTCCTATGAAGATGCATTTATCCGCTTTGGGTTTGAGCTTATCAGCCTGAAACTTTTTCACATAAGCGTCGCAGCCCCAAACTTCTAAGAAATGACAGCTTAGGTTTCTCTAAACCATAGTTCATATGGTGTCATCTCATCGGAATTACGTGGTGCCCTATTTAAAGTGAATGTGGTTGTCTCTAATGCCTAACCCATAAACTATCGTGGTAATTTGATAAGAGACATCATGGTATGCATCATATCCAATAGGGTGCAGTTATGATGTTCGGACACACCATCACACTATGGTGTTCCAGGCTGTATTAGTTGTGAAACAATTTCCACAATGTCTTAATTCTATGCCAAACTCGTAATTCAGATATTCATCTCTATGATCATATCATAGATATTTTATCCTCTTGTCACGACGATCTTTCAACTTCACCCTGAAATTATTTGAACCTTTCAATAATTCAGACTCGTGATTCATCAAGTAAATATACTCAACATCTACTCAAATCATCTGTGAACTAAGAACATAACGATATCCACTACACGCCTCAGCACTCATTGGACTGTACACATAAAAAATGTATTACTTCCAACAAGTTGCTTTCTAGTTCCATTTTACTGAAAATGAGGCTTTCAGTCATCTTGCCCATGTGGTATGATTTGCATGTCTCAAGTGATTCAAAATCAAGTGAGTCAAAACGGTCCATTTGCATGGAGTTTCTTCATGCATATACACCAATAGACATGGTTCGCATGCCTCAAACTTTTTTCAAAAACGAGTGAGCCCAAAGATCCATCAACATGGAGCTTCTTCATGCGTTTTATACCGATATGACTTACATGGCAGTGCCACAAGTAGGTGGTACTATCATTACTATCTTTTGGCATGAACATGTGTATCACTATGATCGAGATTCAATAAACCATTCATTTTAGGTGTAAGACCATTGAAGGTATTATTCAAATAAACAGAGTAACCATTACTCTCCTTAAAAGAATAACCGTATTGCGATAGACATAATCCAATCATGTCTATGCTCAACGCAAACACCAATCTCGATGGTAGAGTGAGCGTGTGATGCTTGATTACATCAAGCTTGGAAAAACTTCCAACACATATTGCCAGCTCACCTTTAGCCAGTCTCCGTTTACTTCGCAGCCTTTTATTTCGAGTTTACTAACATTTAGCAACCGAACCGGTATCTAATACCATGGTGCTACTAGGAGTACTAGTAAAGTACACATCAACACAATGTATATCCAATATACTTCTACCGACCTTGCCAGCCTTCTCATCTACCAAGTATCGAGGGTAATTCTGCTCCAGTGGCTATTCCTCTTATTACAGAAGCACTTAGTCTCGGGTTTGGGTTCAACCTTGGGTTTCTTCACTAGAGCAGCAGCTGATTTGCCATTTCATGAAGCATCCCTTTTTTTCCCTTGCCCTTCTTGAAACTAGTGGTTTCACCAACCATCAACAATTGATGCTCCTTCTTGATCTCTACTTTTGTGGTGTCAAACATCACGAATATCTCAAGGATCATCATATATGTCCCTGATATATTATAGTTCATCACAAAGCTCAAGCAGCTTGGTGGTAATGACTCCGGAGAAACATCACTTTTTCATCTGGAAGATCAACTCCCACTCGATTCAAGCGATTGTTGTACTCAGACAATCTGAGCACAAGTTCAACAATTGAGCTTTTCTCCCTTAGTTTGCAGGCTAAGAAAATCGTCGGAGGTCTTATACCTCTTGACGTGGGCACGAGCCTGAAATCCCAATTTCAGCCCTCGAAACATCTCATATGTTTCGCACGTTTCAAAAATGTCTTCGGTGCCTCAACTCTAAGCCGTTTAACTGAACTATCACGTAGTTATCAAAATGTGTATGTCAGATGTTCGCAACATCCATAGAAAACGTTCGAGGTTCAACACACTGAGCGGTGCATTAAGGACATAAGCCTTCTATGAAGCAATGAGGACAATCCTCAGTTTACGGACCTAGTCCGCATAATTGCTACTATCAACTTTCAACTAAATTTTCTCTAGGAACATAACTAAATAGTAGAACTGAAGCGCGAGCTACGACATAATTTGCGAAGACCTTTTGACTATGTTCAGGATAATTAAGTTCATCTTATGAACTCCCACTCAGATAGACATCCCTCTAGTCATCTAAGTGATTACATGATCCGAGTCAACTAGGCCGTGTTCGATCATCACGTGAGACGGACTAGTCATCATCGGTGAACACCTTCATGTTGATCATATCTACCAAACGACTCATGCTCAACCTTTCGGTCTCTTGTGTTCTGAGGCCATGTCTGTACATGCTAGGCTCGTCAAGTCAACCTAAGTGTTTCGCATGTGTAAATCTGTCTTACACCCGTTGTATGTGAACGTTAGAATCTATCACACCCGATCATCACGTGGTGCTTCGAAACAACGAACTGTCGCAACAGTGCACAGTTAGGGGGAACACCTTCTTGAAATTTTAATGAGGGATCATCTTATTTACTACCGTAGTTCTAAGCAAATAAGATGTATAAACATGATAAACATCACATGCAATCAAATAGTGACATGATATGGCCAATATCATATTGCTCCTTTTGATCTCCATCTTCGGGGCTCCATGATCAACATCGTCACCGGCATGACACCATGATCTCCATCATCATGATCTCCATCATTGTGTCTCCATGAAGTTGTCTCGCCAACTTATTACTTCTACTACTACAGCTAACTGTTAGCAATAAAGTAAAGTAATTACATGACATTTATGTTGACACGCAGGTCATAAATAAATTAAGACAACTCCTATGGCTCCTGCCGGTTGTCATACTCATCGACATGCAAGTCGTGATTCCTATTACAAGAACATGATCAATCTCATACATCACATATATCATTCATCACATCCTTTTGGCCATATCACACCACATAGCATACCCTGCAAAAACAAGTTAGACGTCCTCTAATTGTTGTTTGCATGTTTTACGTGGCTGCTATGGGTTTCTAGCAAGAACGTTTCTTACCTACGCAAAAACCACAACGTGATATGCCAATTGCTATTTACCCTTCATAAGGACCCTTTTCATCGAATCCGATCCGACTAAAGTGGGAGAGACAGACAACCGCTAGCCACCTTATGCAACTAGTGCATGTCAGTCGGTGGAACCAGTCTCACATAAGAGTACATGTAAGGTCGGTCCGGGCCGCTTCATCCCACGATGCCACCGGATCAAGATAAGACTAGTAACGGCAAGCATATTGAACAAAATCAACGCCCACAACTACTTTGTGTTCTACTCGTGCATAGAAACTACGCATAGACCTAGCTCATGATGCCACTGTTGGGGAACGTAGCATAAATTCAAAATTTTCCTACGTGTCACCAAGATCTATCTATGGAGTCATCTAGCAACGAGGGAGGAGTGGATCTACATACCCTTGTAGATCGCGCGCGGAAGCGTTCAAGAGAACGGGGTTGATGGAGTCGTACTCGTCGTGATCCAAATCACCGATGATCCTAGCGTCGAACGGACGGCACCTCCGCGTTCAACACACGTACGAAGCAGCGACGTCTCTTCCTTCTTGATCCAGCAAGGGGGGAGGAGAGGTTGATGGAGATCCAGCAGCACGACGGCGTGGTGGTGGAAGTAGCGGGATTCCAACAGGGCTTCGCCAAGCGCTGCGGGAGGAGGGAGATGTGTCATGGGAGGGAGAGGGAGGCGCCAGGGCTTAGGTATGGTTGCCCTCCCTTCCCCCCACTATATATAGGGCCAAGGGAGAGGGGGAGGGCGCAGCCTTGCCCCTTCCTCCAAGGAAGGGTGTGGCCAAGGGGGGGAGGAGTCCATCCTCCCCAAGGCACCTCGGAGGTGCCTTCCCCCTTTAGGACTCTCCCCTCCTCTTGTCCCTTTGGTGCATGGGCCTCTAGGGGCTGGTGCCCTTGGCCCATGTAGGCCAAGGCGCACCCTCTACAGCCCATGTGGCCCCCGGGGCAGGTGGCCCCACCCGGTGGACCCCCGGGACCCTTCCGGTGGTCCCGGTACAATACCGGTGACCCCGAAACTTGCCCCGATAGCCGAAATAGCACTTCCTATATATAATTCTTTACCTACGGACCATTCCGGAACTCCTCGTGACGTCCGGGATCTCATCTGGGACTCCGAACAACTTTCGGGCTACCGCATACTAATATCTCTATAACCCTAGCGTCACTGAACCTTAAGTGTGTAGACCCTACGGGTTCGGGAGACATGCAGACATGACCGAGATGACTCTCCGGTCAATAACCAACAGCGGGATCTGGATACCCATGTTGGCTCCCACATGTTCTACGATGATCTCATCGGATGAACCACGATGTCAAGGACTTAATCAATCCCGTATACAATTCCCTTTGTCTAGCGGTACGATACTTGCCCGAGATTCGATTGTCGGTATCCCGATACCTTGTTCAATCTCGTTACCGGCAAGTCTCTTTACTCGTTCCGTAACACATCATCCCGTGATCAACTCCTTGATCACATTGTGCACATTATGATGATGTCCTACCGAGTGGGCCCAGAGATACCTCTCCGTCACACGGAGTGACAAATCCCAGTCTCGATTCGTGCCAACCCAACAGACACTTTCAGAGATACCTGTAGTGTACCTTTATAGCCACCCAGTTACGTTGTGACGTTTGGCACACCCAAAGCACTCCTACGGTATCCGGGAGTTGCACAATCTCATGGTCTAAGGAAATGATACTTGACATTAGAAAAGCTTTAGCATACGAACTACACGATCTTTGTGCTAGGCTTAGGATTGGGTCTTGTCCATCACATCATTCTCCTAATGATGTGATCCCGTTATCAATGACATCCAATGTCCATGGTCAGGAAACCGTAACCATCTATTGATTAACGAGCTAGTCAACTAGAGGCTTACTAGGGACATGGTGTTGTCTATGTATCCATACATGTATATGAGTTCCCTATCAATACAATTCTAGCATGGATAATAAACAATTATCATGAACAAGGAAATATAATAACAACTAATTTATTATTGCCTCTAGGGCATATTTCCAATAGATGCAAGCCCGGTCTCCGAAGACACCCGTGGACGCTCGCCTCCATCCTCGCCGCGGACGACCTCCTATGATGTGGTGCAACTCAGTGACCCCTCTGGTGAAGCCCCTTGGTGGCGTTGGCTCGCCCCTGTTTTGGGTCCAGTCCGCGCCCTGTGGCTTTGTGCCCGGTCACCCCCCCGCAAGCCGCGGCATCACCCCGCACCACCAACCTGGACGTGATCGAGATCATCCCGGCCCCCTCTCCTGCTAGGTGGGATGATGCTGCTGCTGCCACGCCACCCCACGCTCCCTCTGTGTGCTCTAAGCCTGCGCCAACCTCTGAGCTGGAGCCGGACACCCCAGTCCACGTCCCGGCACCGGATCCGCTGCCTTGCACCCCTCTGTTCAAGGTGTGTCAGCCACCATTGCTTGCTGTGCCAAAGTCTCCATCGCCAAGGCCGCGGCCGCCATCGAAGAGAAGAAAGACTCTTGCTGGAGTGGTGGGTTTCAACATCAGCCGCTCCAGTCCACGTCTCCAGGTTAAACAGAGGAAGCTTCCGATTGCTAAGATGGCGGAGAAGTTGTTGTGCTAGCGCATGGGGGTCATCGACGAGGGGCAGCAAGTCATCGAGGAGGCCATCAACAAGTTCGTGGCCATGTTCCATGGCCAGCTGCCTGACATCACAGTTTCGGCCCTTCGGGCTCTGTTCAACCTCGACTGTGATCTGGCGAATGCCGTTGAAGCTGCTTTGCTTGAGCATGGTGGGCAGGAAGGTACCGAGCTCCAGGAAACAAGCGCAGAGGTGGCCGCTGAGGCGGAGTGATGGCGCAGCCTGATGCCCACGCTGATGATGTCCTTTCCATCTCCATGTTAGATACAACCTCTATGTGTGTGTGCCTGTACGCCTGGTTGCAGCCATCCATGTTGATGCCTGCCTTCTTTTGCCTTGGCAAGGCTTCTATGTATCCCCTTAGCTACCGTGAACTGCTAGTGGCATTTGTTGTTGAAGTTGGATGCATGCGCTCCATATGCAACTCCAGAACTGTTGTAATCAAGGTTATCCATGATAGATCAAAATCTTAGCATCCTAAACTAGAACGTACGAGGTCTAAATTGCCCTGACCGTCAAGCAACTATCCGAGAGACGATCGCTGCTACCCCTTGCCACATTGTCTGTCTACAAGAGACCAAGCTAGAGCTCGTCGACCCGTTCATTGCTTCGTTCCTTGGTGTCCACAACCGGAAAAACTTTGTTCAGCGCCCAGCCACTGGCACCCGTGGTGGCATACTGCTGCTTTGGGATGAGAGTGTGGTTGATGTAAAGGATGTGTGCATTGGCACCTTCTTCCTCTCCTGCACAGTCACGATCATTTCCTCGACCACAACCTTCAAGCTCACCACTGTCTATGGCCCGACACGAAGCAATCTCAAGGACGCCTTCTTCCAAGAGTTGATCAGCGAGAAGCCACCCCCAGGTTCAAAGTGGTTGGTTTCCGGTGATTTCAACCAAATCTACCGTGCGCAAGATAAGAACAAGCCAAATGTCGATCGAAGTCGTATCTTCCGCTTCAGAAATGCGCTCAATCTCTGTGAGCTCAAAGAGATCCATTTGCAAAACAGAAAATTCACATGGAGCAATGAGCAGACCAACCCAACTCTCAGCAAACTTGACTCTTTCTTTTGCAACGAAGATTGGGACTTGGACTTTGGCACGCACATCCTCCACACGCTCTCGTCATCCTTATCAGACCACTGCCCTCTCCTCCTCGCGAATGACAAAGGCCCGCAGAGATCAAAACCCTTCCACTTTGAAAACTTTTGGATCAAAATGCCCGGTTTTAAAGAGGTTGTCCAAGGAGCTTGGAGCGCCAACTCGGGTCACTCTGACCCATACCTCAACCTCTTTCACAAGCTAACAGAGGTGGGCAAAAAGCTTAGGAAATGGAGCAGGACAATGTTCGCGCACTCGAAGGTGCAAATTCACATGGCCCTGGAGCTTATTCTTCGCTTGGATGTGGCTCAAGATCTTCGCCCCCTTAGTACCAGCGAGCGAGAACTTCGAAAGAGACTTCAGAGAAAAGTGATTGGCCTTGTTGTTCTTGAGCGTGCGTGGAAAAGACAAAGCTCAAGAATCACGAACTTGAAAGACGGTGACGCCAACACTCGTTTCTTCCACCTTCGCATTAATCATAGGCGAAGGAAGAACTTCATTCACCGGCCCAGGCACAACAACGGGTGGGTTACTTCTCACGATCACAAGAAGTCCATCATTCAAAACCACTTCTCAGAGGTCACGAAGCGTGGTCAGCCGCGCACCACCGACATCAACTGGGACAACATCCCGGTGCCTGCTTGCGATCTCACAGATCTGGGGACTGCCTTCTCAGAGGAGGAGGTGAAAAAGGCGATTTTTGATCTCCCCAGCGACAAAGCACCGGGTCCGGATGGCTACTCTGGGGCCTTCTTCAAGGCATGTTGGGAGATCATAAAAGATGATATCTTGCTTGCTGTCAATCACTTCTCAAACCTGCGCTCCTCAAACTTAAGCTGGCTCAACTCGGCGAACATTGCTCTCATCTCGAAGAAGGATGGGGCGGAGTGTATCTTGGATTTCCGTCCCATTAGTCTCATCCACGCCGTCGCGAAGATTATTGCAAAAATGATGGCAAACCGGCTGGCCCTTCACATGCACGACCTTGTCTCAAATGCTCAAAGTGCCTTCATAAAAAAGAGAAGCATCCACGACAACTTCATGTATGTCAGAAACTTGGCGAGAAAGTTCCATCGCAGCCGCTCCCCGACGCTATTGTTCAAGCTTGACATCAAAAAGGCTTTCGATTCTGTGCGTTGGGACTTACTCATGGATCTGTTGAAGCACCTTGGATTCCTGGACAGATTTCGCGACTGGGTTTCGGCTTTGCTCTCTACAGCCACTTCGAGGGTTTGATCAATGGAGTGTTGGGTGATCCGCTAAAGCATGGATGTGGTCTTCGTCAGGGAGACCCGCTCTCTCCCCTACTCTTCGTCTTGGCCATCGATCCGCTCCACCACCTCCTCTGCAAGGCCATGACCCAAGGGCACCTTCACCCTCTGTGTGGCAGATCTTCCCCCGTTCGGGCCTCGCTCTATGCCGACGATGCAACCATATTTGTTAAGCCCATTAAGGAAGATGTCCAATTCCTTACTGCAACTTTGACCTCCTTTGGAGCGGTAACTGGCCTTGTCACCAACTGTGCAAAAAGTTTGGTTGCCCCCATCCGATGCGACAACATCAACCTTGATGAGGTTCTTCATGCTTTCCCGGCGGTGCGCACCTCATTCCCAATGCGTTGCCTTGGACTCCCGCTTGATGTTAAACGCCTCAAACGAATCCACTTCCAGTACCTTGAGGATAAAATTGCAGGCAAGCTCCCTCCATGGCAAGGAAGGCTTGTGGCCTCTGCCGACCGTATTGTTCTTGTTAAGGCTGTCCTAACCGCCATTGCCATCTATCACCTCACGCCCCTCGACATCCCGGTGGAGGTCCTCAAGAAAATTGATAGTATTCGCCGTGCATACCTTTGGGCGGGCTCGGACAAGGTCTCTGGAGGAAAATGTAAGGTTAACTGGGAGCTTGTCTGCAAACCTAAGGAAAAGGGTGGGCTTGGAGTGCTTAATCTGGACAAGTTTGCTAAGGCTCTACGGCTCCGATGGCTTTGTTTCGAATGGACTGATAGGAGCAAGCCCTGGATTGGCATGGGGACTCCGTGTACTGATGAGGATCGTCACTTCTTTGCGGCTGCCACTTCGGTCACTGTTGGGAACGGACGAACTGCGCAATTCTGGAACTCGTCGTGGCTCAACGGCTTGCGCCCCCGTGACATTGCACCGAACCTCTTCCATCTTTCTCGCAAGAAAAACTCCTCAGTCCGGCAAGCCATGGCCAACAATCTTTGGATCGCAAATATTGACGTCACCAACAGTCTGTCCCTCGCGCAGATTGAGCAATTTGCTGACCTTTGGGAAAAGGTTTCAACGGTGGCCCTCGAGGATGAAGTGGAAGACTCGATTATATGGAAGTTTTCTAAGGACGGAACGTACTCAGCTTCCTCGGCTTACAAGGCGCAATTCGAAGGCCTCACCTCCTCTGATCTTGTCCAGTCAGTGTGGAGTGTGTGGGCTCCGCCGAGGTGCAAATTCTTTGCTTGGCTGGTTCTTCCAAACAGGGTCTGGACATCAGACCGCTTGATCCATCGTGGGTGGCCCAACTGTGGCTTGTGTCCTCTCTGCAAGCAAGTGCAGAAGTCCGCGGCCCACCTTCTCTTCCAATGCCGCTTCTCTTTGCGCATCTGGAACGACATTCTCCCGTGGCTCGGAATGCACCACATCTCTACTTCTTCTTGGTCGGCGAGCGCTTTGGTCAAAGGATGGTGAAACGATAACCTTCAGATTCGTCTCGGCTCGCCCAAAGCCCTTGCCTCATTGATGATGCTCATCTCATGGGAGATTTGGTCCGAGCGCAACGCGAGAGTCTTTGGCAACGTTGCAGTCCCTCCGGTGGTAATCATTAACAAGATCAAGCAAGAGGTGTCGCTTTGGGCTTTGGCAGGTGCCAAGCACTTGGGTATTGTAATGCCGCGAGAGTAATCTTTTACCTTTTGCCGCTTGCGGCTTTGTCTAAAACCTTCTTCTTAATCAATGAAATGGCAAATCTTTTGCCTCGTTTCAAAAAAAAAATTGTCCCCACACCAAATGCATTTGCCGTCACCCGGGAGCGCTTTGAAAACTGATAGGCTGTTTCCATCGCAATGAACTTAGCCACCGGGTGGGCTGTGTTTTAGAGGAGTTGATGCTGAAGCAATTTACGTTGCTCTTAGACCGGACGTGCGGCGGAGCTGTGTAATAAGGGCCCGTACATCTGTGCTGTAATTGCAGCCGTACAAGGCGTACAGCGCGTTATTACTACTCCCTCCGTTCCTAAATATAAGTCTTTGTAGAAATTCCATTAAGTGGACTACATACGAAGCAAAACGGATGAATCTACACTTAAAATGCATTTATATACATCCGTATGTGATTCATAGTGAAATCTCTACAAAGACTTATATTTAGGAACGGAGGGAGTACATCGGTATGGCCACATTACGGATTTATATAGGACTATGATGTGGTCATGCGCATGCACGTGGGCCGTGCCTTGCCGTGTTCGGTTGGTTGGTGGAACGGAGGGAGGTGAATGGTAGCACATCGACGCGCTCCGGCGTCCAAAAGAAGGACGAAAAAATGGAATGAAAAATGAAATAGTCCGTGATCCCCGCAGATCCCCGCTAGGCCGTAGCACCGAGTGCAGGATCGCACGTCCACGCTGCACGTACCTGGAGCAGCACTGCATTGGTTGCGCCACGAGTACCACGGAAGCAATTGCCCACGCTTTCGCCGGTGAAAACCATTTCCACGAGTAAAGTTTAGTTTATCCATGGCGGGTCTCCGTGGAGTCCACGGTCCAAAGTTCCAAGGTGCAGCATCGTTCGCCGCGGCGCGGGATGCGACGCATGGCCGTCCCACACGGTGTTGTCTTGTCGCTCGCGTTGGATCCTGCCAGGTCAGGTGCCGACGAAACCCTGCAGTCCGGACGAGAGTATAGTAAACCACCGCCCGAGTCAAAGTCCTTGTGCTCTCCTGCTCATTCTTTCTCGTCCCCTTATCAATCTGTCAGCAGGAGTTTAGGGGCCCTTAATCGCGGGGGTCTGCACGGTTCGGACCCAATCAATTCAAAGCACCCGGTTAAACAAGACTTGATCCACGAGAGACAGATTTTGTTGTTTTGCCGTCGTCCGTTCTTGCACGAGCAAAGTCACCTCGAAACTGTTGTGGCATGGCCAGCTGCCACAGGATCAAAAGTCCACCCGAGTCCAAGCCAGCGCTCGTCTCCAGGAGAAATATTCCTTGCTTTTTGCTCCGGGCTGACTATAGCGGTGGACGGACCGACGCACAAATCGAAGGACCCAACACAGACACGGCCACTTTTTGACGGTGTGGTGGGCCTGAGACGGGCGGGGAGCCCGCCCTGGGCCACAACGGAGAGGAACCAACGGAGGTAAAGCATCATTCCTGTTCGCCCCGGCTTTCTTTTTCTCAGACCCAAGATAGATGCTATTACAAAACCTCTGCCTGTTGCACTGTAATCCGCTCCTGATTCTTCTCTGTTACGCCTGCCTTTACCCTCGATAATGAAGCCATTAGACCGTCCAAAAGCTGGAGAGAAGAAGCTAATGTTACCAGTGGATGGTGAGTTGTGACCAGCAGGATAACCTAAAAGCACGACCACACGTCCTTCTCCTCTCCTGCTGAGCCCGATGTTTTTCTTATCTTGGCGTCCTTATTATGCTTTTGACTGACTTGTCCAAGCAGGTCTTCATGCCTTAACTAGATTTTTTTCTTCTTCTAAGCACACGCATGAGAACGACGTGTATTCTCACCGAGAAGCCCAACTGCCCGTGACACAAAAGATAGATATGCAAAGAGGAAACTGAAGCACAAAAATGCAGGACATCAGGTAAAGTAAGTTCGGACAGGGGAGCGGGATCCTCTGCAAGAGGCGGGTAGAGAAAAGTACGGTCCGATGTCAAAAGCTGAAAATATTGAAATGAAAGATAAAGATGCATGTGTGCTGGAGTCTTTATTTTCTATTTCTTAATGAGATCCATTAACAAAGCTTGCATCGGGGAAAAATTAGGTGCCTCAAACTATTTTTATCATGGGACATCTGTATTCATATAGCTTAAGATACAGTCGACGTGAGCAGAACACGTCAGACTCGTCGATGGTAGTTTGTTTATCATGGATAAGAATGCGGATTATATGAGATAGAGGTAGCTAGGGTTGAGCTTTCCGTCTCGCATCTCTCTCTCCATTTCGATGGTCGACCAACCGAAAGGCACGGGATGCTGGACGTTACAAGGCGGCATAATCCACTCTTATTGATTAAGTAAATGGGCTCCATTAGCGGCAGCTGCATCTCTCTCCGGGGGGAATCTCATCCTTCGAGTGAGTGACCGGGGGAGAAAGCAACGTTGTTCTACTTCTTTTTTTTCTCCTTCTTTTTTCAGTGAGTGACCGGTGGAGAAAGCAACGTTGTTCTACTCTAATCGGGCCCCCTACTCAATGGCGACGCGACGCTCGTCTTAGCTACATTTCAGCAAGATTTGAACATAATCCCGTGTTCGTCGTACTTCGTAGCATGTGATGATTCGAGATTCGATCGTCGAATGTTAGAACCGTGCTGCCCGCTTGCTCAAATATTGGACAGATCACTAGGGCACGACCGCTGCACAAGAAACACGCGTCGGCAACGGATACTGCTCCCGCAGTGATCGCGCGAGCAGTTTGAATTGGATTGAAGTACGTACGTAGGCGTCGGAAGAAAGGAACCACCACAGGTGTTTTGAACCAAGGTAGACTGACCGGACAGACACGGGTAAAGAAAGCCGAGAAGGGGAGTCAAACGCGCAGCAACGAGGCACACATGGAAGTGCTTTTCTCCAACGGCCCAACAAGGAATGCTTTGTTATAAAAATAAATAAATAAATAAATAAATGTTTTGCCTACTTTTTTCCACCTGACGAGACATGACTTGGAAAAGCAAACAAGTCCTTACGGAAACAAGGATTGAGAACAAGAATATGCAAAGTGAGCAGTAGTATACAGTCTAGAGATGATCTTGACTCTTGAGGAGGGGTGTCTGTGCTGTGCTGTGATGTGCAGTGCAGCGGCACAGGTCGTTGATGCACAGCACGGGTGCGGCTGCCTGCGCCCTTGCCCGGATGATAGAACATAATTATGTGTTTTTTGTTTCCGAAATGGAACATAATTGTGTATTTTCACGTCCTGCTAGCTGCTTTTTATTCCATTCATTCATGTCCAGACTCAATGATGGCTGACATATTTCAGACACGGTGTTTCCCTGGTGTGTATTGCAGTCTGGTTTCTTCAAATTATTGGTTCCTTCTTAGTTTTTTTTCGAAACAGAGACAAAAGATTTACCTCATCGATTAATTAAGAAGAAGAGAATTGCCCGGTTAATTAACGGAAAATCGGACGAAAACCGATACATATAGATCACATGCGGACTAATCGCTAGCAAAGAAACTCCATGATCTCACGATGAACCCGACAAATATACATAATACACAACAACCACAAACCCTGGCACTTCTGTGTCGCAAAGAAACCCTCTAACAAAACCAATATTGAATACATCAGACGCCAAGAAATCCACGGAGACGAGCCACTCGGAGATGGAGGACGAAGAGACTGAGTATTCTCCATTAAGCAGCCGCAGACGCCTTATCAATGGTGCCACTCTTCTTGTCTATACTCCTGAGAGCCTTCTTCACCTTCTTTATTTTGCCTGTAGAAACCTCATCCACGAGGAGGCAAGCAATCACATTGCGAGACCCAGGACAAGTTGCCTCCAAAGAGTCGAGCAAACGGTCAAGCTTTTTCACGAAGACCACCTCGTCAATGCGTGCCAACATAGCGTCACGGTCAAAGATGGGCGACCGAATGGGCTTCGGCGCCTCAGAAGTAGCTGCCAAAGCACCTATCTCATCAACCTCGGCACCCACCGATGCCACCTAGGCAACAACCTCAGGTGAGAGAGCAATAGCGACACCAAAACCTCCACGGTCCACATAGGCAAGTGGCTGACTGGACTCCAACGACAACGGTGAGGTCGCAGTCGTCATCGCCAAGTCCCCACCAAGCGACCTCATCTCCTTAGGAAGCACCATCGAAATAGGCGAAGTGAGCTCCCCACAAAGCTTCTGCAGCTCAGGCATAATCTGCTGCACCGGGGCCACGACCTCGACAACGGCTTCACTCTCAGAAGCAATCGGCACGACGGGCAACGACAACTGACAAGATGTAGCATGAGGGGAGAGATCTCCATACATGCCCGCTTCCCCATCGGCAGAACCAACCAGGATCTCAAGGAACGGGGACAAATCAGGGGCAACGCCAATCTGAAGCTGAGGCAGCGAAGACACATTCGGCACCACCTCAAATTTGGCGAGAGCGGCCTCCGCTCTCACCAAAACACCCCCGACTCGCGCAACGCAGTCACGAAGCTCAGTGCGAAGCAGCTCGGTCTCCTCCGCCCACCCGACTTGCTGAGCCGAGACAAACTGGAACTGCACGTCTGTCACGGTGACATCACCGGTGGATGGAGATGATGGAGCATGACATTAGGCTGGTGAAGCTTGGTGGACAGACTTCTTAGCACGGTAGAGGCGGGCGATGTGACCAGATCGAATGAAGTTTGTGCATCGTATTGGATCCATGCAGGAGTGTGCATAGTGACCTCGACAGAGGCATCGGAAACACCTGTCTCTCAACCACGCCGGCAAAGAACGCCACATATTGATAGCAGGGCGACGGAAAGGACC
>NC_041384.1:493447065-493665984 GCF_002162155.2 Triticum dicoccoides | reverse complement strand
GCTTGAAAAATGCCTCACGGTCGAAACATCCTCTTCAATCTCCCCAACCTGAACGCACCGGAGGCATCTGCATGATGTGCTCGGCGCCCGCAACAGCAGCGACGAACTATGGCCTCCCTAGCCGACGAGCAGAAAGCACGGGTGTTCCGCTATAGTCATACGTGTTGTCCAAGATTTTACTCTGCTGCTGCTTAATGTAGGTACTATCAGTAATTCAATAGTAGCAATACTATTACTACGTTCCTTTTGGCGCCGATGGAGACCCAACATTCCTCCATGAAAAAAAGAGTTGCTGCCGGCCGATGATCGAGCAGTGGCACAAACACACTCCACAAAAATCCTTGCCAAAGTATGCATGCGATCTGAAAAAGGCTAGCATGGCGTTTTGTCCGCACTAGTAAGCATGCACGTGCAATACACGTCTCGCTTAAATATGTTCTACTATGAAACTTAATAATTCTGTCATAACATAAATCTACATTTTGAGCAGCTGCAATCTCACGCAAAAAGCATATAATTCCGAACTCGTATAAATGACTGAAAATATTGTGCTTTATAAATCAACAGGCCCATGTCCATTGCTTAGCAAATACCTCAGTCCGTCAAGAAAATTTAATTGTGGCCTATGGCCATGCATGCACCCCTAGCTAGTGCATCTCGACAACCAAGGCCATGACCAACATCTCGCCAGCATCCACAGTGCCATATAGATATTCATGTATCACAGACGAAATTGTTTCTCATATATCACATCCATGACCTCTTAAACTGTATAATTGACATAATTCACCAGTTATTTCAATCTTAAAGTCATCATTGCATCCAAACTGAAGTAAATTTGAGTTGCTCAAAGAAAAAGTTGCTAAAAAACTGAAGTAAATTTGAGGTGTAATATTTCCAACCAAGAAAAATACATCTTCAATCTTATTTTCTTCTAGGTCGTGCCTATGAGTGGGCCATTGCCAATAAGCACCAGGAAAAAAGATATGCAAGTGTGTGTACAGAGGCAATGAAAATTAGTAGTTTCCACATAAGCTGATCAAATGAAATAATTCGTCAACGTTCTGAGATACAAGTTTGTCCACCAAAGAAACGAAACATTGCTAGTCAGCAAACCAAGCTGCAGCACCTGTGGTTGTTCCAAGCAAAATCAGGTACCCGTGAAACCAACCACAGAGACAAAGCAGATGCCCAAACCGCTGAAGGTAGAAACACGCTTACTCATAATCTAGAGGCATTTTGTGGTCATTTAGTGTTCATCCTTCCATGGCAAGGTCCAAAGCAACGAAGGTACTTGCAACTTGATATTTGGAAGCTCGCCATGTATCTGGCTCCTTTTTTTGCGATCGCAAAAAAATCAATCTCTAGGAGAGTATTAACACATATCACTGATAATGAACATAACTCTGCAAAGAAAAAGGGAAAAGTGAGAAGGAGATTAATAAACGTAGCTGTACATATGCTACATAAATTTCCATCTAATATTCTCACCTTGGTCCCGGTCTGCAGTATGTCGTCTTGCCCATCCAGCCTGAACTGATAGAGAAAGTTTCATGTGGCACTTTATTTGTGAGGATATAACATGAGTCAACAACAAATTTATCATTGTTATTCATGGCAAGATAATAGATCATTCATAAATATATATTTTGTTGGATGTTGATTACTGGAAAGTAATACCAATATGGGCTTACAAATTTGGGCATGCTTCTTTTCACCGACGACACCTATTAGCAGAGGTAAATCATAATATTATAGACATATGTTACTAATAGAAAATACTACTTTTCTTTTTATATTACTTAAATTAGAACAATCAATTTCCTCCATGTCCCGAAACTTCTCATTGAGCCTCTCCATTTAACTCAGCAATTTTGGGTTATGGTAAAATCATGGGTTTTCAACAAAATAAAAACAAACAAGACCAATAAGAAAGAAAACTTAAGAATTCAAGCCTATCAGACAATCATGCACCTCCGGTGGCATGTCGACAATCAGACATACCAAAACCTTTAGTCCTAATTTTTTCCCCAATACAATGTGTGAAACAACAAATAATAACCTTGTGTGTGTGTGTGAAACAACAAATAATAACCTTCATGCCAGCAATGCATATTAATATTAGAAGATCAAAATGTGTTTCACTGTGTAACATTTCCATTGCATGTACATAACATGCTATGCATCAAATCCCCCTGCACAAGATTCCTCTGTCATGGCCACACTCGTATCCGGTGGTGGTGGAGTAGCCTAGGACGTGAAGCAGGGAAAGGGGCACAACATACTGGTGCGGCCGGCGACGGCGGAGACACAACGGACTGCTCGGCCTACTAGTCCCCACAATGCTTTAACTATCTTGGATATCTTTCAAAAAGAATGCCAATGAGGGCGTCAGTTGCTACAAATTCATGACTTCAAAGAAACACAATAACCCATTAGATGGTTCAGTACAAATCATTTCTTCACTTGCAGTACCATGTAAAACATTGAATAGGTATGCATCACTCATCATTTCAAAAAGACTTCGAACAAAAACATTCAACACCTCTGACTCCACAAAGACTTAAGAAATTAGGGTGCCTAAATCTTTATGCAGAACTGGGTACATCTTACTTATTAGTTAGCCAACCACCGTATCCAAGTGGCCCAATTACGTGAATACAATCAGTATCAATCATAAGTATGAAACATGAAACTTTCTGAAATGATCAGTACTTATTAGGTCTCAAACTATACATATAGAAACTTGAGACTGCAGACATGAACGGTCGACTCTGGAACTCCACTCAAATCACCACATTATCTAAGCATGCTCAGTTAGCAACAGTAAAACAAATTACAGAATCTGAAACCTCACACATTATTTAGAGGGTACCTTATTTTCTGTTCTTGCTACACTGGAATCAATGTACACTCTGAATGAAAAATAACAAACACTTGATTGATATGGTTATCATATATGAAATAAGACAGTATGTGACAAACTATATAAAGCCGTAGATTTTGATGTACTACTAATATTTGGTCATCCAAACTCATATAATAGTTCCTCACCTGCAAATCCTCCAGTAGTTGTGCTGACATATGAAACATCTTCTTGATCTCCCTAAGCTGAATTCTATGATAGCACAGAGCTGAACTCGAAAAATAAAATCACACTGCAGGACATCTACAGGCTATTTTTACATGAAATGAGACTCGAAAACACATACAAAGGAAAAGGGGGCACCTGTTTAAATAAGCCATTGAAAGCAGGCTACACAGAGCTCGACATATCGCCTTGCGAACCTAGCTCAATATCAGCATTTCTTCGGGCCCAATCCTCTTTGCTGGTCTCAAATTAGTCATGTTAAATTTCACAAAATAAATGTCCTTGCAAGATTCACAATTCAAATCCTTTGTGCATTCTAACCAAGAAGATGGAATTCAATCTTCGGTGAGGATTGAATCCTAGTGTCATAAGTAATACATATATAAACATCAGTAGCATCAGAGATTGCTCACAAGGGCAACGCGGCACACCATGCTATTTCCGTACTCAAGGATCACAAAATAACATCATATAAAGAATACAGAGGAAACCACATACAGGGAGCAAATCATCATCTAGTCGACATAGAAATTAGTCTGCTACTTCTCTTTGCCAGCTCAACATTACCAATGTTCTTCTGTGCCATCAGCAGAAAAAAGAACAAAGAGAGATGAAATTCAGTTTGCATCCAAAGCTCTCTTCATTCCCCACGGCCGGAGGTCTCCCCGTCCCCAAAACATGCCTCCGCCAGCAGAGCACCCGTGCTTGCCGTTCCTCGCTGTCCCCTTGCCGTTCCACCGGAGTTCCCCACCAGTCCACCGTCACGGGCTCACAGCGACCCCGACGGAGCAGAGAGAGGGAGGGAGGAAGGGAGAGAGGGAAGATATGTACCTAGACAGCACTGGTGCCCTTGCTCAGCCGCCGCCGCCCGGATCCAAATCGCCACTGCTGCCCCGATCCAGGACAGTAGGATGAGATCCCGAGGATAGAGTCAGGTGGCAACGACTGCCATGGCCGAAGTGCATCAGGCACGCCGGAGTGGGGCGCAACGGTGATGGCCTTGTGTCAAGGAGGCGGCGGAGATGGCGGCGGCGGCACGGGAGATCGGCAGCGATATGGTGGGGGGGACGACTGTGGGGGCGGCACGAAGATGGAAAGGACGGTTAGTGGGATTCTCAGATTTGATCCGCGTGGTGGGCGGGCCGTGCGGATCGGGGGCGCGGAGCGCTTCGACGATTGGCAGACCACCGGCGTCTGCTGGCAGAACATTTGATCCTAGTCGTCGATCTGGTTAATACTCCCTCCGTTCCAAAATAGATGACCCAACTTTGTACTAACTTAGTACAAAGTTGGGTCATCTATTTTGGAACGGAGGGAGTAGATTATTGACGTAATATGGGCGGTAGGATATATGTAAGTTGATTTGATTCAAAGACTCTGACTATCTTGTGTATAGTTTATTGTGTGGTTTTAGGAGAACTTACGTTTGCTCTTGTAATAGTAAAAAAATATAATAATATAATAATAATAGTAATAATAATAGTAATAGTAGTAGAGATAGAGATATGCGTGGCGACCGGGTGCGTGTCCGGTGCCCTTCCAGACGTAAACCGGAAGGCAGGCGCAGGGCTCCAAGACACGTTTTTTTTAGCAAAAGCTCCAAGCCACGTACCTGACGCCTGAGGGCGAGAACGGCTTTTGGTGGCTCGCAGGCCCGCTCACGCTTCGGTGTGGGCGTTGTCATCGTCTCAATTTCAGCCGCGCGGCCCGCCCTGCCTCGGAGGCTAATTCTCTGGGAGCTCCTTTTTATTTCCTTTTTTTTTTGCGGATATGGAAGCTCCTTTGACGGGCGGCACATAGCACGCTTGTAGGGAGAAGGTTTTGGACCGGCCCAGTACCCAGCGCTCGTATGCTGACGTCATGTTACTTTTCCCGTCTTTTATTCACAAATTTGTTTTCTTCTTTTATTTTATTTGTATATTTCGAAATATCCTATATATATATATATTTCAACAAACACTTTAAGTAAATTTTAATTGTTAATTTTGCATTTGAATTTTTTTAAACATGTATAGAAAAATGTTATTGATTTATACGAAAAATGTTATTGATTTATACGAAAAATGTACAAATGTGAATCCAAAAGAATACAAATTTTTAATCATGTGCACAATTTTTTGAATCATGTGTATGAAAAATGTATAAACACTGTAAAAAATATGTTTGTGCATAAACTAAAATATACATGTCACATTGAAAAAATGTTGGCAAGTCTCAAAAATGTGTTCGGGACATTTTCAGAAAAATGTTTGTGCAATCAAAACAAAGTTTGCATAGTTGAGGAAAAATGTTTTTATCATTAAAAAAGTGTTCGAACGTGTATTTAAAAACGTTTACCATGTATTAGAAAAAAAATGCTCAAAACCTGTTTTTGTAAAAATGTATTTCAAAAATGTGGAACATTTAATATATTTTTTTCAAAGTATGCACAAAATCTACAATGTGTACGAAAAAAGGAGACATCAAAACATATATTAGAAAAATGTTAACCATCTATTTGAAATATATTAAGCATGTCTAAAAAATGTTTCTAATGTATATGAAAAATGTAGACATGTGTTCCATTAAAATAAAAAGGGTGAAACCGATGAAAGAGAGTAAATAGGTGAAAACCAATGTAAGAACAAAGAAAACCAAAAGGAAAACAAGATAAAGAAAAAACAGAAAAGAAGATATGACGGAAAACCGAAGAAAATGGATACAAATCATGAAAGAAACAAAAATATAACAAAAGAAAAAAAACACAAGGAAACAAGAAAAAGAAAACAAAAAGGAAAACCTTAAAAGTGCACACACACTTTTTCGTAGCTATGGGCGGCCGGTTTGTTACTCACATGTGTGTCTTTTTTTGTCAGCTAGTGAATGTTTTTGTTAGCATTAATTGCATACAGACTAGTCTCAAAAACAAATTCACGCACATTTATTTTGGTCTCTTCAATTTTTAAAAAGTCATATCTTTTAAACCATACGTCGGAATTTAGATCCGTTTTCATTGTTGGATTCATCATGACGAGATCTTTGAAACTAGATCCCGCATGAGTATGTTTCGACAAAATTTTTTTGATGCCAACTTTGATGCTATATGGTGCAACTAAAGTATTACATTGTGCAACTTTATACATGATGCAACTTTTTTTAAAACCAACTTTAGTACTACATGGCTTGTAATTTAGTCTAGTTGCACACACATTAATGTTTAGTTGGCTTATAATGTAGTTTAGTTGCACACACATTGATGTTTAGTTGCCAAAAGGACTAGTTGCACACACATATGCTTAGTTGGCTTGTAATTTAGTCTAGTTGCATACATATTGATGTTTAGTTGATAGGACACTAGTTGCACACATATATGCGCAATTGACGTGACAATGTAGTCTACTTGCACACGCATTGCTATTTAGTTGGCAGGACTAGTTACACACATATATGCTCAGTTGGCGCGGTAATGTAGTCTGATTACACACATATTGATGTTTAGTTGGCTTGACTATTGGCACACACGTATGCTCAGTTGGCGCGGCAACGTAGTCTAGTTGCACACACATTGATGTTTAGTTGGCAGAAGGGCTATTGGCACAGACGTATGCTCAGTTGGCGCGGCATGTAGTCTAGTTGCACACATATTAATGTTTAGTTGGCAGGAATAATAGTTCGTCGAAACATCTCCATGTGGGATCTACTTTTGAAGAGCACATCGCGAAGATTTCGATGGTGAAAACGAATCTGAATTTCGACAACGGATTGAAAGTTATGCCTTTTTTAAAATTTTAAAATCATAAAATAAATGTGAACAAACACTTACACATGTATATGCATGCACATGAGGAGATGCATATGCTAGCATTTAGTACGTAGCAGGAAAAGAGACTATTAAATGACTATTCTAATTAAAAGAGATGGCAAAAAATTACCTAAAATGACGAGCCGTTCGTTAAGCGTCCCAGGCGGCTATGCACTGGCTAGACACGTCAAAAAAACACTAGCGTACGAGCCGAGAAACCCTCAAACGCACGAAAATGGGGTGGCCCGATACTGTAACACATCTAGGCGAGGCCTATTATAACTAAAATACGTGCGATACATAGCATTTCGGCTACTTGACACTAAATGCGTCAAGTAGTTGCTTGATCGCCTGGGCCGGCCAGTCGCGAGGAAACTGCTAATGAGCGCGGTTGTACGAGCCGAATTGTGTAACTGTTTCCAAGCTATTTTGGAGTTATTTGGTCGGTTCAAAAAGATCAGAGAAAATAATTTTTTAAACATATTTTTTATGGTATAGGGGTGTGTTTTTAAAATTTTCTAGGAAATTTAGAATAATTATTTTCTGGAAAATACCAACATTTTTTTAAATTTTGAAATTATTTTTGAAAGTGCGGGTAACTTTTTAATTCGTTCACATTTTTTTTAAATATTTTTTCAAAAGGACGATTTTCTTCAAACATTTTTAAAAAATAGGAGTATTATCGGTTTTTCGAACTGGTTCACAATTATTCAAAAAAATGTACCCTCTTAAAGAAATATAAGAGCATTTAGATCATACATAAGAGCGTTTAGATCACTAAAGTAGTGATCTAAATGCTCTTACTATATTTCTTTGCAGATCACTAACGTAGTGATCTAAATGCTCTTATTATATTTCTTTACATAGGGAGTACATTTTTTGGAAATATGTTCTTTTTAGGGAGAAACATGCTTTTTTTAAAGATTCCCAAGCTGGCTTGGTCTAGAAGAGCACATACAAATTAAATTTTTCATCTTAAACAAATGGATGGCGTGCCAACCATGTGTTTCCCCTACCTCCTGGGCGCGCCCCCTAACTCGTGGCCGCCTCGGGGACCCCCCTAACTTGTTCCCGACTCCAACACCTCTTATATAACCCCAAATTTTTAGAAAGAAACCTAGATCGAGAATTCCGCCGCTGCAAGCCTCCGTAGCCACCGAAAATCAATCTATACCCGTTCCGGCACCCTGCCGGAGGGGGGAATCCCTCTCCGGTGGCCATCTTCATCATCCCGGCGCTCTCCATGACGAGGAGAGAGTAGTTCACCCTCGGGGCTAAGGGTATGTACCAGTAGCTATGTGTTTGATCTCTCTCTCTCTCTCTCTCTCTCTCTCTCTCTCTCTCGTGTTCTTGATTTGGCACGATCTTGATGTATCACGAGCTTTGCTATTATAGTTGGATCTTATGATGTTTCTCCCCCTCTACTCTCTTGTGATGGATTAAGTTTTCCCTTTGAAGTTATCTTACCGGATTGAGTCTTTAAGGATTTGAGAACACTTGATGTATGTCTTGCATGTGCTTATCTGTGGTGACAATGGGATATCACGTGATCCACTTGCAAGTTTCGTGACCTCGTGAACTTATGCATAGGGGTTGGCACACGTTTTCGTCTTGACTCTCCGGTAGAAACTTTGGGGCACTCTTCGAAGTTCTTTGTGTTGGTTGAATAGATGAATCTGAGATTGTGTGATGCATATCGTATAATCATACCCACGGATACTTGAGGTGACATTGGAGTATCTAGGTGACATTAGGGTTTTAGTTGATTTGTGTCTTAAGGTGTTATTCTAGTACGAACTCTATGATAGATTGAACGGAAAGAATAGCTTCATGTTATTTTACTACGGACTCTTGAATAGATCGATCAGAAAGGATAACTTTGAGGTGGTTTCATACCCTACCATAATCTCTTCGTTTGTTCTCAGCTATTAGTGACTTTGGAGTGACTCTTTGTTGCATGTTGAGGGATAGTTATATGATCCAATTATGTTATTATTGTTAAAGAACTTGCACTAATGAAAGTATGAACCCTAGGCCTTGTTTCAACGCATTGCAATACCGTTTGTGCTCACTTTTATCATTAGTTACCTTGCTGTTTTTATATTTTCAGATTACAAAAACCTTTATCTACCATCCATATTGCACTTGTATCACCATCTCTTCGCCGAACTAGTGCACCTATCACTACAAAAAAAAGACACATCCGTGACATTTTGGGCCAAACAAATTTTTTTCTGTCATACATATGACACTTCTATGACGATAATTGTGACAAAACCCGGTATCATCATAGATGTGGTGGGCTCCTACTTCTATGACAAAAAATCATGACAGAAAATGGGCTTTTTGTCCTGGGCGGGCCGGAGATGCAGCTGCATGACATTCTTTGGGCCGTCCATGACGGAAAAAACCGTGGTAGAAGCGAGGGCGAGGAAATTTCGGGGAGTTCCCGGTTATGGTGGGAGGTCGGGGGCCGAGCGATGCGCGTTTCTCTCGTACATGTACGCGTGTGTGTGCGAGGCGTTGGCTCTAACTGAACCCGAGCGAGGTGTTGGGATCTAACTGAAGCTGAGCGATTGCACTGCAAGCTACGCGTTACTGAACCCGAGCGATCGATCGATGGCTGTTAACTGAACCCGATCGAGCGATTCCTTCGCTACTGCTGCTAACTGAAGCCGATCGATGGGATGAACAGTGAGCGTTGCGGGGGGATTTGGATGAACAGTGAGCGATGGCGTTGCCTCTGGATGAACAGGACCCCGTGGTGTGGTGGAGGGCTGGATAAACAGTAGACGGTGGAGGGGTGCCCGTGGAGGGGTGGATGAACAGGACCCCGTGGTGTGGAGGGCTGGATGAACAGTAGACGATGGAGGGGTGCCCGTGGAGGGGTGGTTGAACAGGACCCCGTGGTGTGGAGGGCTGGATGAACAGTAGACGGTGGAGGGGTGGTTGAACAGTAGCCGATGGAGTAGCGCGCGGTGGAGGCTGGATGAACAGGAGCCCGTGGAGGCTGGATGAACAGGAGCCCATGGAGGCTGCAGGAGGTCGACGGTGGAGATGAACAGTATCCCGTGGAGTCCCGTTTTGCGGTATGCCACACCCCTCCCGATGAACCGGACCCCCGTTTCGACTGTAGCGCTCCAACACAAGTCCGTTTCGTCCGTTTTGCGGTACGCCACAGCCCTCCCGATCAACAGGACCCCTGTTTCGACCGTAGGAGGTCCGTTTCCTCCGTTTTGCGGTACGTCAGACCCCTCCCGATGAACATGATCCCGTTTCAAACGTGGCCGGTCGGACACAAGGCCGTTTCCTCCGTTCTGCGGTACGTCAGGCCTCGTTTCCATCGCCTGTTCCGTTCAAGCCCTCCCGATGAACACGACGCATTCCGTTGCCTCCCCATGAACACGATGACGATGTTGTTTCTCCGTTCCGACCCAGCCATGTACACGAGCCCTGGCCATACGTATGCATGAGTAGGCGTTCGAGACCCCGCCCGTATGTACACATACATGGCCGTATTTTATTTCTTGCACCCTGACCGCTGTACGTACGTGTAAATGCTACGTGCGCGCCTCTACTACGACACGTGCGCGCCTCTACTACGACACGTGCGCGCCTCTACATCAACCAGTATGTACGTACATGTTCGCGACCAGAATGACAACGCTACGTACGCTTCGACCAGGTGGGTCCTGACTGTCAGGCACTTCCTTGCCTGCGAAGATGTAGCTAGTGGGTCCCGGCAGTCAGGGGGCGAATCGTTTTTTTCTCGGACGCACTTCCTTGCATGCGAAGATGTAGCTGGTGGGTCCCAGCAGTCAGGGGGAAACATTTTTTTTCACGAAATATGGTGGCCCGTCCGGTGGGTCCCGCTGTCAGATGGAGGAATAATTAGTTTGCACGTAATAAGGAGACACTTCCTTGCTGCGGCCGTGGACCCAGCTGTCAGCCTCTCCACGTACAGTCCACGTCCGATGGAAGCCGTTCCTTGACCATGTTGACCACGCCGCGCCGAGAGCACCGGGGCGGTGGACGACGGCTTGGCCTAGGAAGGGGACGATGCGGAGCCGGGGAAGACGTGGCAGTGGGTGCCCACGCGTAGAGGAGTACGAGGGTTCACTGGTTCGCTGCGGTGTGAGGCTGCCGTCGCCGCAGAATAACAGGGGGTGTAGGTGAGTAGAGGGATATCCTGGCCAGCGGTGAGAGTAGTAGGGGGCGGCGAGGCCTCCGCCGCATTGCAGCCGGCCACGGGAGGCGGGAGCACGAGGCACGACCGGTGCTGGTTTGGGCGGCTGGAGCAAGAAGACCAAAGGTTGAAGAAGCACTACGGCCGTTGGATGGACATCATATGGTCACTGGAGTTAGAATCATGCATATTGACTAAGTTGACAAAGCCCTCCATCCCCGCCAGCTTAGTAGGCCCACAAGTCAGCCTGCCACTATACTGGGTCCCAGCTAACAGGGGAAGTATTCATTTTTTTGTGCGTAATAAGGAGGCACTTCCTTGCGTGCGAAGATATAGTTGGTGGGTCCGAGTTGTCAGCGGCGGTAACGTTTTTTTGCGAAATACAGAGGCCCTTTCGGTGGGTCCCTGATGTCAGGTGGAGGAAATATTATTTTGCGCATAATAAGGAGGCATTTCCTTGCGTGCGGCCGTGGACCCAGCTGTCGGCCTCTCCACGTAAAGTCCACTTCAGATGCATGTCGGTCGTTGACCACATTGACCAGGCCGCGCCGAGAGCACCAGGGCAGTGGACGACGGCGAGGCCTAGGAAGGGAACGTCACGGAGGCAGGAAAGACTCGGTAGTTGTTTCCCACGCGGAGGGGAGTACGACTGTACGAGGGTTTACTTGTTCGTCTGCCGTCGCCGGAGAATAACATCAGGTATGGGTGAGTAGAGGAATGTCTAGGCCAGCGATGGGAGTATGGTGGGGCGGTGAGGCCTGCGCGGCAGCAGAGCCGGCCGTGGGGAGGAGGGAGCAGGCAGTCCCGTCGGCGCCTGTTTGAGCGGCTGGAGCAGGAAGAGCAGAGATTGAAGAAGCACGACGGCCGTTGAATGGCCATCCAACAGTCACTCCTTGTGCGTTAACCTTTTTTTAGGAAAGTCTCAAATCAGTGAAAAACAGCATACAACCCATTTGCTAATTCTTAAGGTTTTCTAGAGCCCATATTCTTTTTGTTAGCATTACAGCCCATATTGTGGCCACGGTTAAAAAATTATACGAAATTTTGCATATTTCGGTGCGGTCCGAACTGTTTTTAATCCTGAAATTTCGACTCACATTCAAACTAATTTTAAAAATAAATGTATATCAATATAAAATCCAACAAATTCTCCACGCATAAAAATTAATGTAATTTAAAATCTCGAAATAAAAAAAGATATTTGAAACTAATTGCCGGTTTGATGTGTTTTCAAAATGTACAACCCATTTCTCATTACTGATGGGCCATTTTCTTGGCCAGCCGAATGAAAGCTCTCTTCGTCTTGAAAGATTTGCAGCCCAACAGGCCTGACAAAGCGACTTACTTGGCAAGTCACAAAAAAACTGGGCTGTGGCCATGGACCCAGCTGTTAGTCCATTTGTTTTTTTAGTCCATTTGGTGGGCTGGGTGAAACAATGATGTAGCATCTATGCAGCCCATTTAAATCCCATTTGCATTTTTCTCGAAAGCCGCAGACTTGCTGGGTTGGGTGAAAATATCATGTTGGGCTAGACGGAGAAATGTTATAAAAACATAAACACATGATTGCACGTTAGTAAAATATTTACAAGCTTATGTACGCAATCACTAGGAGTTAACTTGCCAAATTATATATAAACTATTATTATTATTATTTTGTAAGAACTTTCAACTTGCGAAATAAAATATCATTTTAATTTAATGAGTTAATAGTACGTGGGGTATTATTATTTTTTAGGCTAGACGTGGGACAGTTGAGTTGGTTTTAGGGGAAAGTACTGGGAGAAAACTTAGTTTACATCGGAAAAAAAGTGGGAGAAAATTCAGAGACCTGCTAGTCCACCCGAGGAGGGGAATATGTTGGGAGGAAGGAGATTCAAAGCACGGCTGCCGAATGAACTAGTTTTTTTACAGACAAGTGAACTAGTTTACATACATAAGCAAATTGCCACTAAAAAAGCAATCAGGTTAATGGGTTCTTAAAAAAAATATTTCGAACAAAATAGATAATTACGACACATAGGCTAATGCATGAAACACTCACATGATAAAGGTGCTTATAAACAGATAAAGTACAACATCTAGACCTTTCTGGCACGCTTGATCATGATGCTACGGCTATCCGTGTACTCGTCGGTTATGGGAAGCAGACACACCCTCATGTCCAAGATCTGCATGTACATGTCGTAGCATGCATATGCGCCCTTGGTCGTGTAGGTTATGTAGGCTAGTTTCAGAGGTACCTCCCACGTGTCCAGGTCGTCTTCTTTCATGTTGGCGTATCAGGGGTCGATGATGGTCTCAGCGAGGTCAACCACGGAGTCCTTCTCCTGCCCGTTGCTGGTGATCTTGTATTGCTTCTGGATGTCAACAAGCTTGTTGCACCAGATGGCCGAATCGTCGCGTTCTTCCTTCTCTCCACCGTAGCGAAGGTGCAGTCGGCGCTGCCGATGAAACGGGCGAATGCTCCAGAACCTGGTGCAGCCATAGGACTGAGGTGAGGCAGAGCTTCACCGAGTCCGTATCGTTGGTGTACATCACATTCAACTTGGTGCAGCCATAGGACTGAACGGCGAACTCAAAGGGGAACTCCTTACTGAAGTCCATATCCAGCAGGCTCACCCCTCGGATCGCCATTGGAGTCTCTTCGAGTGAACGAGTGTGTAGGCGGCAGCGACAGTTCGTTTTTCAGCTCCTGGGGAACTGGATTCAACAGTAAGCTGAGTGTGTACAGGCGACAACAGTTACTACCCCTCCCTCATCCGTTGCACGCCCGGCAGAAGATGCACCCTCGGCCACACGTCGGTTCACGAGCGAGTCTGTATTGGTACTGTAATAACAGGAGTTAGTGGTCACTTTACTTAAATTTAATTACCTTTAATAGAAATTTGTACTTAAAACAAGAAATGCATTCACTCGTTCTATCAGCGCCACAGGATCAACATGCACAACAATTAGAATTATTATTCTGAGGACGCACACGATCATCACATTTGTCGCACTTTCACAAAGATAATACTACCGAGTTTGAACTGTTTGTTATGGTTGTTGTCCTCTGCATCATCATGCCATGTTTCCCAGCTTGCAAGATTCAGAACCAATAAATAAGATCCAAATAATAAGTACAACAAAGATGCCTACACATCTCATTGATTCCCAACTTGCAAGATTCATAACCAACAAATAAGATCCAAATAATAAGTATAACAAAGATGCCTACACATCTCACTGATTCCCAACTTGCAAGATTCAGAACCAACCCATTAGAGCCTTTTGATAAAGTGAATATCGGGATTAAATCCATCTTGGCTAGCCATGTCATACAATGGAAGAACTTGGCGAATGCTATTGACCGTCACAACATTTGTAGTTGAGTATTCCTGTTTGCACAACATGTTTGCACAGCACAAACAAGGAGACACGAGAGCATGATTTCGCTTTAATAGCGGCCTCCTTGAACTCAACCTCCAGCTCTACTTGGATGAGGTCTGCATGGAGTTCCATGATTCAATTCATGCGCCTTTTTCTGCAGTTCACCTGAAATGAAGCAAAAATTGCATCATTCAGCTAGCAAGAAGTACTTGCTCTTGTGAGCTGGCAGGTTCTTCTTTAGTAGTTGCACTAAAATTGAGGAGCATTAAGGTTGGCTGTCCGGCTCATGTAAGGTGCAGCTATAATTTTCTTATCCTTTTGTGCAGTTCCACTAAAATAAAGTGCCATTGTGGTGATAGTGACGGCTCCATCTTGCAAAGGCTAATAAAATGTTGCACGAGATTACTAGCAGAATTTGACGGAGATTTTGGAAACTCCAATCACCATTTTGTGCAGTTCCACCAAAATTGAGAGATGTTGCCCACATGACATTTTAGTTGAACTGCATAAGACACTCATTCCAAAAAAAGTCTTTTCTGCAGTTCACCAAAAGGTCACAATAGCAACAAGGTGAAATGGATATCCCTATCTTCACAAAAAGATAGAAAGTAAACAGTTGTTGGTCAATAAGAATATACGAAACATATACAAAATGAAAAGAAGCATCTTAATTAATTTCATGGCAATCACGCAAGGACAATAGAAATTTTAAAATGTCAGTGATGCTTCATGTTACCAGAAGCATTACGATTAACAATGAGATTCCTCAAATATGGGATTACTTTAATGGTGGCCTTGCTTGTTTACCAGACACAGTAAATCAACAGCAGCTAAAGAGTTGGTTTAGGGGCATGGGACCGTGGGGACACCAGGACACTCAGCAGCGTAAAGGAGCAACTTACTTATCATACTGGGGAAAATAGCAGGAGTGCCATTGTACTATGTGAGGGCAGCAAATCTAATCCTGAGACCTTTTTATGTGAGGGCAGCAAATCTAATCCTGGAGACCTTTTACTATGTGACTTGTCCACCAGCTGCCACTTTCTATCCTTTTTTCAACCAATAATAGATCTGTTCCTTATCCAGTTTGTACTGCATTTTCCCATTATTTCCCTTTTCAACCAAGAGACCGGTTGGGTATCCGGTCTCTACTACTTTCACCATATTATTTCCTCTTTGAATCAAGTCCTAGATTCATGCTACAACTTTCCCCCCTTTCTTCGTTGTTTAAACAAAGCCCTAGATTCGAATGCATGAAGTAGCTTTACCTCTAATAATACTAAAAATTTAGGTGGCTTCGGAAGAGCTGATGGGAGTAGAAATGCACATGCAGACACGTGGGGAGCTGGGGCAGTAGAGCAAGGCCGCTTTCGAAGAACTTATACCTGAGGGTCGCCGGGATGTCGGCGGCGGCAGGTCAGATCTGCGGACAATATGACAGGGAGGAAGAAGGGTCAGAGGACCTCCCGAGCCGGACATGTGTCGGAGAGAACGGCACGGGCAGAGGATCGGGCCCCTCCGGCAGCTGTGGGTTTCCTCCCTCGACGGTGATGACCGCATGAATGATGCACCTTTTAGTCCTCTACACACACCGGCCGAAGGGATCCGACCGGATCTGTGACCAGCGGTGAGCAAAGAGAAAATGTCGCTACCGCTGTCTTGTTTATATCTAGAGAGGATGAGAGAATGAAGAGACCAACCCTAGTAAAGCAAGCGCCCAGGCCCCTGCGTCCATATATAGTGGAGCGATTATCTTTTTTCTCTCCACAACAAGCGTTTCAATTTGTGTACGTGGCATTAAAGAAAAGAAACTCTCTATTTAAGGTGACTACTGTACGACTCCTACTTACTACTAGTAGCACTACAGTATTGTTCACTTGTGCTCCCCGCCCCTCCATTCATTGAACAACCGCACGGGTGAATAAACATACAGTAAGTACTGTATTTATATAGAACGAACAAGCTCGAACTGTTTTCGCGTAGTTAAAAGTTGAGGGCGGGGCTTTTCCCGGGCAGTACGCGCGGCAGTTTTCAGGTAGGGCCAGAAGACTATTTTTTTTAAAAAACTTCAAGACGGCCACATAGCATGGAGCCGACCCCAACGATTTTAAGCTTACAGTCACGGTACACGCTATCCTAGACTACTATACACATGAAACTGCCACACGAGCGTCCGAGCTGCGCTTGGCTCTTCGCCTCTTTGGGAAGTCGAACAATGATGGAATACTACTGCACTGGAGGAGTACTACAGTACGCTTCTGGCCATCTGACACCGATTGAACTGCTGCATGTCCATCGCATGCGGGAGGGAGAGCGTGTAGCGAAAGCTTCTCCTAGTCTTGCCAGCCACCACGCTCATGGGCGAGGGAGGGACGCTCCTGCCTTTGCGTGTATGATAGGTGGGCCCTACAGGTGTGTGGCCAACCTGTCATACAACCAAAGGCATGTGCAGTTAAGTCCGCGAGGGAGAGGATAATCAAACTTCTTGTTGATGTATGAGTTGAGCGACACATCAAAGCACTGCACTCGATATATTTCAATAATTTGCCTGTGTGACTCCCAGATGCAGAGGCCGGGGGTCATCTTCCTCCTTTTCGAGAAAAAATAGATGCGTGTGTGAGAGGACGAGTGCATGCGTGCACCTCTTCTCTTCCTGTATAACGTACTACTAAACTCAGAGTACAAGTTTTTGTGGGTGGCATGATGGTGCGTGCCGGAAGTCCCGAGAGATAGGTTTAATGCATTAATTGCAATGCATGCATGCATAAAGTACATGTATTGGTCAATTTTCTCTTAATACTTGCATGCAATGATTTAATGCACCTTGGAATCTGAACATGTGTTGGGGATAACCAAATTGAGCCTTATAAAATGGAAAAACTAAAATTTTGAGATAAGCCCTATAAAACCGGAAAGGAGGGAGTAAAAAAAGAAGTACTCCATCCGGGAATAGTGCCGCACTTCGAAACTAGAACCGTCAATAAATTTTGAGCTTGTGTCTCGTCACATTCCAAATTACTCCATGCTATATTGAATTGCAAACCTGTTCACACCGATCACAACCTAAACGCTTTCCCACTTAGGAGCGTATTAGTACTCGGTTATAAATAGTAGTATGCCAAGATGACTGCACATTCCTCCTCAACTCCTCATCCACAAAAACAAACAAGTCATTCAATATCCTTACCTTGCGTTTGCCATGGCCAGCATGAGTTCTGGGTCGAGAGATTTCCACCAGGGAGAGGCGAGCATGGAAGCGGAAGCATGAGAGATGTCCCGCCTCACTGCGAGAGCAGCCGACATGTCCCGCCGCGCGGAAGTAGCAACACAGAGGTCCCGCCGTGCCGCTGAAGCAGCACGGAGGTCCCGCCGCGTCGTTGATGCAGCAGACTGGTCTGGCCGCATCGCGGAAGCAGCAGAGATGTCCCGCCGCGCCACGAATGCAGTAGAGATGTCCTGCCGCGCCGCGGCGGTCTGGGAAAATTTCTCGTGGGCACGCGACGACTGTTACAGGAGCATGCATGTGATCGTCCATAGCCAGATGGATCAGATCTCCGGCTCGGCGAGGTTGTAGGACGACATGATAGCCTCGTTTGAACAGGCTACTGGCGTCATCCGGCAACTAAGGGAGGGCAATGAGAGGCTCCGGGCCAAGTGCGACCTGCTGAGGGAGAAGATCGTCCGAAGTGCAGACCTGCAGGAGGAGACTAGTGCCTTGTTGAAGAAACTTATGGACGAGAATGACATGCTCCGCAACGAGCGCCAAAGGCTGGTGGAGGAATCCGTGGATGTTCTCAAGCAGCGTCTTGAGGACACGAAAGAGCTCATTGCCACTCCCCGCGGAGACTAGTTTCCTGGTTTCTTTTGATGTAATAATGTCACACCCTAGCTAGTTCAAGCATTAGAGTGTGCATCATGTTTAAATTTCTCTTAAATTTGAAACGGGGAAAGCAGAAACCCCCAACACCCCCTGGAAACAACTAGGGTTTACTAAAATTATTTTCAATGAACCTGAAATGCCCTTCTAAAAAGTTCACCCTCTTTGTCTTGGGTTAAAACCTCTGGAAAAATTGGTGCACATTTTTCTAGGTCAACAGAAGGTCATTGAACTAAATCATAAGTATTTGAATTTGGGCATTTAAATGCTATAAAATAATTTAAATTCCCAAATAATTCTGGAAATAAATGTTTGCTGTTGGAAATAATCTAAACAGAGCCCACAATTATTTTCAGGATTTTTGGAAACGTTTTAGTATTTTAATTAAAGCCCAACAGTTGCAGTTAAATAGAAAAACAGAAACAAATAAAGAGAGAGAGAGAGGGGGAAGCCCACCCGGGCCTTACCTGTGCTGGCCCAGCCCACCTGGCTCGGCCCAGCCTACTGGCTCCGCCAGTCGTCGTCCTCCTCGCGCCAGAAGGACGCGGAGCGTGGCCGGCGCCCGTGGCCACACGCCGGCCACCTCCTGCTTCCGCCGATGCCTGGAGACGCCTAGGGGTGCCACATGACCCCCACGTCCCCCTCTCATCCTCGCTCACTCTCCCCTCGTCTCCCTCACCCTCTCTCGCACCATGGCCGACGAGCCTGTCGCCGTCTCACCGCCATAGTCGCGCTCTCCGTCACCCCCTCGCCTCTCTGACCTGTCCAGAAGCTCCGCCGCGACGCCCTCGCCCTCCCCACCGAGCCACGCTTCGTCGGAGGCCCTGCATCGCCGCTATCGCATCGTCTTCAACCTCGGTACCCGCCGGACGCCGTTCATTGATTCACCTCGCTCCGGTCGCCCCCGAGCCCACTGAGCTGCTCATCGACCTCCCTGTGAGCTCCGCCGCCTTTCCCCTCTTCTTTCCCACGCGTTTGCACCCTCTAGGCCATAGTTCCACCATGGCCGAAGCTCGTCTCCGCTCGAGCTCGTCGCCGGCGTCGCTCCGGCGACCATTTGGTCCTCCCGTGCTATGCAACGTGCTTGCCGCATCGCGTAGTGCCTCACTAGCGCTTCAGTTTCCGTGTTTGCACGCCGCAGCCCACTCCCCGCACATGGCCGAACTCCGGCCGCCGCCTTGGAGCTCGCCGTCGTCGTCTCCGGCCACCGTAGGCCCGGCCTCCACCACCACTAGATGCGCGACTGCAAGAGCTCTCCAACGAGCCCAAGAACGGCCTTGCCCGTGCCCTGTGGGTGTTTTCCGAGCTGCGCCACTGTTTTGGGCCTCGCCGGCGTCGAGTCACCGGCGAGTTTGACCCAGTTTGACTCCTGGGTGGGCCCAGGTAGACCCCCCCTGAGTCTATGACAGGTGGGTCGGTCTGCTAACTAATTTAGGATTAGTTTTAATTAATTTTAATTAAATCAGTCACTGACATGTGGGCCCAGGCCCCACTGACAGCTAATTAGTGTTAATCTAATCCTGTTAATTAGCTGAGAGGCTGACAGAAGGGGCCCACCAGTCAGGTTTGACCTGGGCTGTGTTGGGGAACGTTGCAGAAAACAAAAATTTTCCTACGGTTTCACCAAGATCCATCTAGGAGTTCATCTAGCAACGAGTGATTAGATGCATCTACGTACCTTGTAGATCGCGAGCGGAAGCGTTCAGAGAACGGGGTTGAGGGAGTCGTACTCGACGTGATTCGAATCACTAAAGTTCCTAGCACCGAACGGACGACACCTCCGCGTTCAACACACGTACGGAACAGCCACGTCTCCTCCTTCTTGATCCAGCAAGGGGGGAGGAGAGGTTGAGGGAGATGGCTCCAGCAGCAGCACGACGGCGTGGTGGTGATGGAGCTGCAGTACTCCGGCAGGGCTTCGCCAAGCACTATGGAGGAGGAGGGGGTGTTGGAGAGGGAGAGGGAGGGACCAAAAGAAAAGGTAAGAAGTCCTCCATCTCCCCCACTATATATAGGAGGGCCAAGAGGGGGCGCCGGCCCTAGGAGATCTAATCTCCTAGGGGGGTGCGGCCAAGGGGGAGGAATCCCTCCTCCCCAAGGCACCTAGGAGGTGCCTTCCCCTCCTAGGACTCTTCCTCCCTTGAAACCCTAGGCGCATGGGCCTCTTGGGGCTGGTGCCCTTGGCCCATGTAGGCCAAGGCGCACCCCCTACAGCCCATGTGGCCCCTCGGGACAGGTGGCCCCACCTGGTGGACCCCCGGGACCCTTCGGTGGTCCCGGTACAATACCGGTGACCCCGAAACTTGTCCCGATGCCCGAAATAGCACTTCCTATATATAATTCTTTACCTCCGGACCATTCCGGAACTCCTCGTGACGTCCGGGATCTCATTCGGGACTCCTAACAACATTCGAGTTACTGCATATACATATCCCTACAACTCTAGCGTCACCGAACCTTAAGTGTGTAGACCCTACGGGTTCGGGAGACATGTAGACATGACCGTGATCGCTCTCCGGTCAATAACCAACAGCAGGATCTGGATACCCATGTTGGCTCCCACATGCTCCTCGATGATCTCATCGGATGAACCACGATGTCGAGGATTCAAACAACCCCGTATACAATCCCCTTTGTCAATCGGTATGTTACTTTCCCGAGATCCGATCGTCGGTATCCCAATACATCGTTCAATCTCGTTATCGGCAAGTCACTTTACTCGTACCGTAATGCATGATCCTGTGACCAGACACTTGGTCACTTTGAGCTCATTATGATGATGCATTACCGAGTGGGCCCAGTGATACCTCTCCGTCATACGGAGTGACAAATCCCAGTCTTGATCCGTGTCAACCCAACAGACACTTTCGGAGATACCCGTAGTATACCTTTATAGTCACCCAGTTACGTTGTGACGTTTGGCACACCCAAAGCACTCCTACGGTATCCGGGAGTTACACGATCTCATGGTCTAAGGAAAGGATACTTGACATTGGAAAACTCTAGCAAACGAACTATACGATCTTGTGCTATGTTTAGGATTGGGTCTTGTCCATCACATCATTCTCCTAATGATGTGATCTCGTTATCAATGATATCCAATGTCCATAGTCAGGAAACCATGACTATCTGTTGATCAACGAGCTAGTCAACTAGAGGCTTACTAGGGACATGTTGGTGTCTATTATTCACACATGTATTACGATTTCCGGATAACACAATTATAGCATGAATAAATTCAATTATCATGAACAAGGAAATATAATAATAATGCTTTTATTATTGCCTCTAGGGCATATTTCCAATAGTCTCCCACTTGCACTAGAGTCAATAATCTAGATACATTGTGATGAATCGAACACCCATGGAATTCTGGTGTTGATCATGTTTTGCTCTAGGGAGAGGTTTAGTCAACGGATCTGCTACATTCAGGTCCATATGTACTTTACAAATATCTATGTCTCCATCTTGAACATTTTCACGAATGGAGTTGAAGCAACGCTTGATGTGCCTTGTCTTCTTGTGAAACCTGGGCTCCTTGGCAAGTGCAATAGCTCCAGTGTTGTCACAGAAGAGCTTGATCGGCCCCGACGCATTGGGTATGACACCTATGTCGGTGATGAACTCCTTCACCCAAATTGCTTCATGCGCTGCCTCCGAGGCTGCCATGTATTCCGCTTCACATGTAGATCCCGCCACGACGCTCTGCTTGCAACTGCACCAGCTTACTGCCCCACCATTCAAAATATACACGTATCCGGTTTGTGACTTAGAGTCATCCAGATCTGTGTCGAAGCTAGCATCGACGTAACCCTTTACGACGAGCTCTTCGTCACCTCCATAAACGAGAAACATTTCCTTAGTCCTTTTCAGGTACTTCAGCATATTCTTGACCGCTGTCCAGTGTTCCTTGCTGGGATTACTTTGGTACCTTCCTACCAAACTTACGGCAAGGTTTACATCAGGTCTGGTACACAGCATGGCATACATAATAGAACCTATGGCTGAGGCATAGGGGATGACACTCATCTCTTCTATATCTTCTGCCGTGGTTGGACATTGAGCCGAGCTCAATTTCACACCTTGCAACACAGGCAAGAACCCCTTCTTAGACTGATCCATATTGAACTTCTTCAATATCTTATCAAGGTATGTGCTTTGTGAAAGACCTATGAGGCGTCTTGATCTATCTCTATAGATCTTGATGCCTAATATATAAGCAGCTCCTCCAAGGTCCTTCATTGAAAAACTTTTATTCAAGTAGGCCTTAATGCTGTCCAAGAGTTCTATATCATTTCCCATCAAAAGTATGTCATCTACATATAATACGAGAAATGCTACAGAGCTCCCACTCACTTTCTTGTAAACGCAGGCTTCTCCATAAGTCTGCGTAAACCCAAACGCTTTGATCATCTCATCAAAGCAAATGTTCCAACTCCGAGATGCTTGCACCAGCCCATAAATCGAGCGTTGGAGCTTGCACACCTTGTCAGCATACTGAGGATTGACAAAACCTTCCGGCTGCATCATATACAATTCTTCCTTAAGGAAACCATTAAGGAATGCCGTTTTGACGTCCATTTGCCATATTTCATAATCATAGAATGCGGCAATCGCTAACATGATTTGGACGGACTTTAGCTTCGCTACCGGTGAGAAAGTCTCATCGTAGTCAACCCCTTGAACTTGTCGATAACCCTTAGCGACAAGCCAAGCTTTATAGATGGTCACATTACCATCCGCGTCTGTCTTCTTCTTAAAGATCCATTTATTTTCTATGGCTCGCCGCTCAACGGGCAAGTCAGTCAAAGTCCATACTTCGTTTTCATACATGGATCCTATCTCGGATTTCATGGCTTCTAGCCATTTGTCGGAATCTGGGCCCGCCATCGCTTCTTCATAGTTTGAAGGTTCACCGTTGTCTAACAACATGATTTCCAAGATAGGGTTGCCGTACCACTCTGGTGCGGAACGTGTCCTTGTGGACCTTCGAATTTCAGTAGGAGCTTGATCTGAAGTATCTTGATCATCATCATTAACTTCCTCTCTAGTTGGTGCAGGCACCTCAGGAACATTTTCTTGAGTTGCGCCTTTTTCTGGTTCAAGAGGTAATACTTCATCAAGTTCTACTTTCCTCCCACTTACTTCTTTCGAGAGAAACTCTTTCTCCAGAAAGGATCCATTTTTGGCAACAAAGATCTTGCCTTCGGATCTGAGGTAGAAGGTATACCCAATAGTTTCTTTAGGGTATCCTATGAAGACGCATTTTTCCGATTTGGGTTCGAGCTTTTCAGGTTGAAGTTTCCTGACATAAGCATCGCATCCCCAAACCTTTAGAAACGACAGCTTTGGTTTCTTCCCAAACCATAATTCAAACGGTGTCGTCTCAACAGATTTCGACGGAGCCCTATTTAAAGTGAATGCGGCAGTCTCTAAAGCATAGCCCCAAAAAGATAGCGGTAAATCGGCAAGAGACATCATAGATCGCACCATATCTAATAGAGTGCGATTACGACGTTCGGATACACCATTACACTGAGGTGTTCCAGGCGGCGTGAGTTGTGAAACTATTCCACATTTTCTTAAGTGAGTGCCAAACTCGTGACTCAAGTATTCTCCTCCACGATCTGATCGTAGGAACTTGATTTTCATGTCACGTTGATTCTCAACCTCACTCTGAAATTCCTTGAACTTTTCAAAGGTTCCAGACTTGTGTTTCATTAAGTAGACATACCCATATCTACTTAAGTCATCAGTGAGGGTGAGAACATAACGATAGCCACCGCGAGCCTCAACACTCATTGGACCGCACACATCAGTATGTATGATTTCCAATAAGTTGGTTGCTCGCTCCATTGTTCCTGAGAACGGAGTCTTGGTCATTTTACCCATGAGGCATGGTTCGCACGTGTCAAATGATTCGTAATCAAGAGACTCTAAAAGTCCATCAGCATGGAGCTTCTTCATGCGTTTGACACCTATGTGACCAAGGCGGCAGTGCCACAAGTATGTGGGACTATCATTATCAATCTTATATCTTTTGGTACTCACACTATGAATATGTGTAGCATTACGCTCGAGATTCATTAAGAATAAACCATTCACCATCGGAGCATGACCATAAAACATATCTCTCATATAAATAGAACAACCATTATTCTCGGATTTAAATGAGTAGCCATCTCGAATTAAACGAGATCCTGATACAATGTTCATGCTCAAACTTGGCACTAAATAACAATTATTAATGTTTAAAACTAATCCCGAAGGTAAATGTAGAGGTAGCGTGCCGACGGCGATCACATCGACCTTGGAACCATTCCTGACGCGCATCGTCACCTCGTCCTTCGCCAGTCTCCGTTTATTCCGCAGCTCCTGTTTTGAGTTACAAATGTGAGCAACCGCACCGGTATCAAATACCCAGGAGCTACTACGAGTACTGGTAAGGTACACATCAATTACATGTATATCACATATACCTTTCGTTTTGCCGGCCTTCTTGTCCGCTAAGTATTTGGGGCAGTTCCGCTTCTAGTGACCACTTTCCTTGCAATAAAAGCACTCAGTCTCGGGCTTGGGTCCATTCTTTGGCTTCTTCTCGGCAGCTTGCTTGCCGGGCGCGGCAACTCCCTTGCCGTCTTTCTTGAAAGTTTTCTTACCCTTGCCTTTCTTGAACTTAGTGGTTTTATTCACCATCAACACTTGATGTTCCTTTTTGACTTCTACCTCTGCTGATTTCAGCATTGCAAATACTTCAGGAATGGTCTTTTCCATCCCCTGCATATTGAAGTTCATCACAAAGCTCTTGTAGCTCGGTGGAAGCGACTGGAGGATTCTGTCAATGACCGCGTCATCCGGGAGATTAACTCCCAGCTGAGTCAAGCGGTTATGTAACCCAGACATTGTGAGTATGTGCTCACTGACAAAACTATTTTCCTCCATCTTATAGCTGAAGAATTTGTCGGAGACTTCATATCTCTCGACCCGGGCATGAGCTTGGAAAACCATTTTCAGCTCTTCGAACATCTCATATGCTCCGTGTCTCTCAAAACGCTTTTGGAGCCCCGGCTCTAAGCTGTAAAGCATGCCGCACTAAACGAGGGAGTAGTCATCGGTACGTGCCTGCCAAGCGTTCATAACGTCTTGTTCTGCAGGGAGAACAGGTGCATCATGTAGCGGTGCTTGTAGGACATAATCTTTCTTGGCAGCTATGAGGATGATCCTCAGGTTTCGGACCCAGTCCGTGTAGTTGCTGCCATCGTCTTTCAGCTTGGTTTTCTCTAGGAACGCGTTAAAGTTGAGGACTACGTTGGCCATTTGATCTACAAGACATATTGTAAAGATTTTAGACTAAGTTCATGATAGTTAAGTTCATCTAATCAAATTATAATGAACTCCCACTTAGATAGACATCCCTCTTCTAGTCATCTAAGTATAACATGATCCGAGTTAGCTAGGTCGTGTCTGATCATCACGTGAGACGGACTAGTCAACGTCGGTGAACATCTTCATGTTGATCGTATCTTCTATACGACTCATGCTCGACCTTTCGGTCTTCTGTGTTCCGAGGCCATGTCTGTACACATGCTAGGCTCGTCAAGTCAACCTAAGTGTATTGCGTGTGTAAATCTGTCTTACACCTGTTGTATGTGAACGTTAGAATCTATCACACCCGATCATCACGTGGTGCTTCGAAACAACGAACTGTCGCAACGGTGCACAGTTAGGGGGAACACTTTCTTGAAATTATTATGAGGGATCATCTTATTTACTACCGTCGTTCTAAGCAAACAAGATGCAAAAACATGATAAACATCACATGCAATCAAATAATAATAGTGACATGATATGGCCAATATCACATAGCTCCTTTGATCTCCATCTTGGGGCTCCATGATCATCTTATCACCGGCATGACACCATGATCTCCATCATCATGATCTCCATCATCGTGTCTCCATGAAGTTGCTCGCCAACTATTACTTCTACTACTATGGCTAACGCATTTAGCAATAAAGTAAAGTAATTTACATGGCGTTTCTCAATGACACGCAGGTCATACAAAAAATAAAGACAACTCCTATGGCTCCTGCCGGTTGTCATACTCATCGACATACAAGTCGTGATTCCTATTACAATAGCATGAACATCTCATACATCACATATAGATCATTCATCATTCATCACAACTTTGGCCATATCATATCACAAAGCACTTGCTGCAAAAACAAGTTAGACGTCCTCTAATTGTTGTTGCAAGTTTTATGTGGCTGAAGTAGGGTTCTAGCAAGAACGTTTTCTTACCTACGTGAAAGCCACAACGTGATTTGTCAACTTCTATTTACCCTTCATAAGGACCCTTTTCATCGAATCCGCTCCAACTAAAGTAGGAGAGACAGACACCCGCCAGCCACCTTATGCAACTTGTGCATGTTAGTCGGTGGAACCGGTCTCACGTAAGCGTACGTGTAAGGTTGGTCCGGGCCGCTTCATCCCACAATACCGTTGAAGCAAGATAAGACTAGTAGCGGCAAGAAAGTTGACAACATCTACGCCCACAACAAATTGTGTTCTACTCGCGCAAGAAGAACTACGCATAGACCTAGCTCATGATGCCACTGTTGGGGAACGTTGCAGAAAACAAAAAATTTCCTACAATTTCACCAAGATCCATCTAGGAGTTCATCTAGCAACGAGTGATTAGATGCATCTACGTACCTTGTAGATCGCGAGCGGAAGCGTTCAAAGAACGGGGTTGAGGGAGTCGTACTCGACGTGATTCGAATCACCGAAGATCCTAGCACCGAACGGACGGCACCTCCGCGTTCAACACACGTACGGAACAGCCACGTCTCCTCCTTCTTGATCCAGCAAGGGGGGAGGAGAGGTTGAGGGAGATGGCTCCAGCAGCAGCACGACGGCGTGGTGGTGATGGAGCTGCAGTACTCCGGCAGGGCTTCGCCAAGCACTATGGAGGAGGAGGGGGTGTTGGAGAGGGAGAGGGAGGGACCAAAAGAAAAGGTAAGAAGTCCTCCATCTCCCCCACTATATATAGGAGGGCCAAGGGGGGGCTCCGGCCCTAGGAGATCTAATCTCCTAGGGGGGTGCGGCCAAGGGGGAGGAATCCCTCCTCCCCAAGGCACCTAGGAGGTGCCTTCCCCTCCTAGGACTCTTCCTCCCTTGAAACCCTAGGCGCATGGGCCTCTTGGGGATGGTGCCCTTGGCCCATGTAGGCCAAGGCGCACCCCCTACAGCCCATGTGGCCCCTCGGGACAGGTGGCCCCACCCGGTGGACCCCCGGGACCCTTTCGGTGGTCCCGATACAATATCGGTGACCCCGAAACTTGTCCCGATGCCCGAAATAGCACTTTCTATATATAATTCTTTACCTCCGGACCATTCCGGAACTCCTCGTGACATCCGGGATCTCATCCGGGACTCCGAACAATATTCGGGTTACTGCATATACATATCCCTACAACCCTAGCGTCACCGAACCTTAAGTGTGTAGACCCTACGGGTTCGGGAGACATGTAGACATGACCGAGATCGCTCTCCGATCAATAACCAACAGCAGGATCTGGATACCCATGTTGGCTCCCACATGCTCCTCGATGATCTCATCGGATGAACCACGATGTCGAGGATTCAAACAACCCCGTATACAATTCCCTTTGTCAATCGGTATGTTACTTTCTCGAGATCCGATCGTCGGTATCCCAATACCTCGTTCAATCTCGTTATCGGCAAGTCACTTTACTCGTACAGTAATGCATGATCCTATGACCAGACACTTGGTCACTTTGAGCTCATTATGATGATGCATTACCGAGTGGGCCCAGTGATACCTCTCCGTCATATGGAGTGACAAATCCCAGTCTTGAACCGTGTCAACCCAACAGACACTTTCGGAAATACCCGTAGTATACCTTTATAGTCACCCAGTTACGTTGTGACGTTTGGCACACCCAAAGCACTCCTACGGTATCCGGGAGTTACACGATCTCATGGTCTAAGGAAAGGATACTTGACATTGGAAAACTCTAGCAAACAAACTATACGATCTTGTGCTATGTTTAGGATTGGGTCTTGTCCATCACATTATTCTCCTAATGATGTGATCTCGTTATCAATGACATCCAATGTCCATAGTCAGGAAACCATGACTATCTGTTGATCAACGAGCTAGTCAACTAGAGGCTTACTAGGGACATGTTGGTGTCTATTATTCACACATGTATTACAATTTCCGGATAACACAATTATAGCATGAATAAAGACAATTATCATGAACAAGGAAATATAATAATAATGCTTTTATTATTGCCTCCAGGGCATATTTCCAACAGGCTGGCGCCTTTGACCTGCTGAGGTCAGCATGACGCAATGCTGACGCAGTAATGCATTTTCTGGATTTATTTTTATTCAGGAATTTCCAGAAAATAGTTAAAACTTCTAAAAATCATAGAAAATCAACCATAGCTCCAAATGCAAAGATTTATATATGAAAAATGATCAGAAAAATTCAATCTATCCATCTGTAATGGTTTCATGCATGACAAAACAAGTTTACCTTGTTGTTTAAGCAGAATAAGGAAATGCACTATTAAGGCCATGTTTAATGAGCTAATATTTGAATCTTTGATTCAAATGAGTTCATTCCTTTCTGTTATAGCTTGCATTAGGACAAGACACATTCATATTGCCATGTCATAGCATGCATCATATTGTTGCATATCGTCATGTGTTGATTGTGTTCCGATGTGTTCTTCATGGTAGGTTCTGCCTCCGAGGATATTCACGAGTATCCAACTGAAGGGCAGTATCCCACTACCACTCCATCAGGCAAGCAACCATTGATCATTCCGATACAAACCCATGTTCTCGCTTCTGCTCTTGTTTACTGCATTAAGACAACGCGTTTCAAACTGCTGTGTGCTACGGTAGTTGAACCCTTATCCTCTGCATGACCTGTCATTGCCACAGTAACTAGATGAAACCCACTAGCATGTGTAGGAGTTGATTGAGCCATGTATGCGATTCCTACCTTGCTATGCCTGCTATGCTTAGAGTTGTGTCAGGTCTGGTTCATCTGGGTGATGGGCCAGAGTGAAATGCTTATGCCGGTAATGTGAGGGATGTGTTGAACATGTTTGGTAAAGGTATCGATGAGAGGCCATGTAGGAGTACATGGTGGGTTGTTTCATTGAGGCCGTCCCTAAGAACTGAGATCTGTATGTGTGATTTAAGATTCAACTACTACCATGCATTGGGATCCTTAATTGACCCTCTCGGCTTCTTAACCACCCTAGTACTCTGTCCAGGAGTTGCAAATAGTTTCTGGTGTTTGTAGGTTATGTGTTGGCGGCCGTGCGTAGCGCTGACCCTAGGGGTGGGCTATGTTGCGGTAGATACACCGTGGCACGGTGTACCGAGTCACCCGTTTGGTGTCTCGGGATCCCTGTTCACATGGTTCGGGGCCGTATGTGGAAACCTCGGCCGAACTGCCTGCGGATGGAACCTGGATAGGCGATAAACCTGGACTAGAGACTTAAGTGTTTAGGTAGGCCGTGGCCGACACCCTCGCTGGGCTTCCGCTTGAAGGTTGCCGAGTACATGTCGTGTAAACGGCGGTAAGTGGTGAAAGCGTGTATGAACAAGTACACCCCTGCAGGGTATAAAACTATTCGAATAGCCGCGTCCGCGGTAAAGGACTACTTGGTTGCCTATACAGTTCATAGACAAGTTAATGGATACTACTAAAAGACTCAAGATAAGTGTGAGTACCGAGGATGGCCCTCTCGTAAGATGACGAGGGAGGATCCACGGTGGAGTATTGTGTTGGTGAGTAGTGGACTCGTGTGCGAAACTATTTTACTGGTGAAGTTCCGTAGGATAGCTTAGCCAAGAGTCAAAGCTGGCTTGCTGCATTAACCCCACCACCTTCTTGAGAGTAAGCATGTATAGTAGGTTCTGATGTAAGACTTGCTGAGTACCTTTGTACTCATGTTTGCTTAATTATTGTTTTCAGACGACAACACCACCCCCTCCGATGGGTTCTACGTAGACCTTGACGTCGACGAGTGACTAGCCACCCAGGTGGTGATCCTGGCCATGGAGGGGCCTATGTAGATAGATAGGCTTCGAGAAGCCTTCTTTCTTTCTAGAGTCTGTACTCAGACTAGTTGCTTCCGCATGTGCTTGTATGTTTGTATGACTTGAGTGTCGGGTCATGTGACCCCTAATTGTATGAACATGTTATGTATGGCTCCCTGGAGCCTTTAAATAAAGTACTTGAGTTGTAGAGTTTTGTTGTGATGCCATGTTGTATGTACTCATATCGGGCATATTGTGTGTATGATTGAAATGCTTGGTATGAGTGGGATCCGACAATCTAGTTGTTTATCCTTGGCAGCCTGTCTTATGGGGAAATGTAGTCTAGTGTTCCTCGAGCCATAGTAGTCCGCTACAGCCCGGTTCACCGGAGTCCTGCTAGCCTAGCACTACTGTTCAGGACACTTGACTGGCCGGCATGTGTTTCACTTCGTTCCTATGTCTGTCCCTTCGGGGAAATGTCACGCTGTGACTTCCGGAGTCCTGCCTAGCCTGCTACAGCCCGGGTTCCCTGGAGTCCTGTTAGCCCAGTGCTACAGCCCGGAATCAATCGCTGATGACCGACATGCTCGATGTGATTCATGTATGCCTGTCTCCATAGGTCTGTGCCGCTTTGGGTTCATGACTAGCCATGTCGGCCCGGGTTCTCTGTCATATGGATGCTAGCGATACTATCATATACGTGAGCCAAAAGGTGCAAACGGTCCCGGGCCATGGTAAGGCGATACCCGTGGGATGCCGTGCGTGAGGCCGCGAAGTGATATGAGGTGTTACCGGCTAGATCGATGTGACTTGGAATCGGGGTCCTGACAGCGTTGGCATCAGAGCTGGACTGCCTGTAGGTTTGTTGAGCCAAACTGGTCGATGTCGAGTCTAGAAATGCTTTAGTTATATGTAGGGGAATTGATTGTGGGAGGGAATGTAAGTCTCTTTTACTCCTTTACCCTATTCCTCTGATCTGAGTCATTCTCTTCTCATTCAACGTGGGTTAAGGACTAGGCTCTCTTCTTCTATCAGGTTCACGTGTTACTAATCTGTAGTAGCTTATAGGATTGTTGTTACAAGTCCCAGTTTAGTTTCTACTATTCTTAGTATGTTGCTAATTGGATCAAAACCTTGATATGATGTTGTTGAGTGGTATTGCCAACTGTTGTGGATGTCTCAAATCTTTTTCTGAGCATTTACAGCTGTTATGCTGTCCAATTTTCCCTAGAAATTCTGATGTCTTTGCATTGTGGTTGTGCTTTCAGATGGCCAATCATGTTCAAAACCAAGTGGTTCGCCTGACCCGGTGCCTCGACGTGCCCGGTCATACTGCTATGTTAGTCCGGGTAACGATCGAGACGGGTTACCGTTGGTATCCCGAATACACCGTTGAAGAGCAATTCCGTGACTTTAATCAAAGCCAACATTTCTGCACCGTCAGGATATTTCCTTCTTATCCTGGATCTACCGAGCCCCTTCACTGTTCCTATGGACTCGGGGTTACTGTTGAGATGGCTGTGCAGGATGCTGCCTATTCCATGATGACCATCTTGCGAGTCCGGACTGGCCTGCTTCGGAACACCGACTTCCGTTACATGCCAGCTTCACTTCCGGGAGCGCAAGGGTATCTTCAGGCTATCTATGCTGACTCCACTCAGGAGGACTCATTAACTCGTACCATTGCCGAGATGCTCGAAGATAAGGACCGAGAGAATCGGGCCTTGAGGCTAGAGCTTTTCAATACCCGTGCTGGTCATTGGGCCACATTGACTCGGTTTGCACCTGCAGTGCAAGCTGGATGTATGGATACAAGGGATCTGTATCCTGTGAGATCAGCTCTGCCAGACATGGTGGATTGGCGTGATGTGGGAGGCATCATCCCACCCCGTGGTCCCCGCAGGCCACCGTTTGTTGGTCCAAGACCTCATCCTAGCCCCTATGGTCCACATGCTCCTCAGGACCGTCTGTTCCCGGATGGTCACGTTGAACTTCCAGGCTATGGAGGTGACTTCTATGAGGACTACTACGGAGCTGTCTGAGTTAGTAGTAGTACCACTAGTATTGTAGTAGTTGTATCTCCACTGTCCCGCGTGACTTGTGGAATACGACTTAGTGTGTAGTCAAATTCCGGAGGTGTAGACAAATAATGTATAGGAGCTTGGAATGCCTCCGATGAGATGTAATGTCTTTCATCATAGTTGTACTGTAGCCTGGGCTTGTACTAAACTATGTATGATGTGTATGACCGTTGGTATATATATATGGTAGTTTTATATTACCATGACATACGGATGAACATCTCTGCATTCCGTGTTATCCATTACATTCTGCACTTCCTTGCTAAGTTTGAGCCATCCTTATCTAAACCATTGTCTTGTTTTCTCCTAGGATGGTCAACACCCGCAGCAACCCTGCTGCCTCGGAGCAGGGGGAAGCCAGTGCAGCTAGGGGTGAAAATCTGCCTCACCCGCCTTCTCTGGCCGAAGTAATGCTAGAGGCGGAAAGAAACAAGCGTGAGACTAACCGCCTGCTAGAGCGGATTGATCAGAACACTGCACGCCACCCACGAAATGACTTGGTGTTGATCAATGACTTTATCAAGCCGTACCCACCAAAGTTTAACCATTCCGTCGAACCCCTCGACGCGGATGACTGGCTTTGCAGCATTACCCACAAGCTACGTTCTGCCAACGTAGCCGAAGCCGACAAGGTTACCCATGCTGCCTATCACCTCGAAGGCCCTGGTAGCCTTTGGTGGGAAAACTTCGAAGCTATGCGCCCGGTCGGCCAAATCACTACTTGCGCTGAATTCAGTGAGGCTTTCCGTGAGCATCACATTCCGGAAGGTCTCATGGATCGCAAGAGGGAGGAGTTCTGCAACTTCACCCAAGGAAGACTGACTGCGGATGCATATAGTCGTGAATTTGGGAATCTGGCACGCTATGCCCCTGAAGAGGTATCTACTGACGCTAAGAAGCAGGCAAGGTTCCGCAAGGGACTTAGCCCTGAGCTTCGCCGCGATCTTCGTCTGCACGAGTGCACCTCCTTTCAGAAGTTGGTCAATAAAGCCATCAGTGCTGAGACAGGCCAGACTGATTATGACGCTTCACGCAAGCACTCCCATGACTTTGGCTCTTCGTCCGGCTCTGGAGCTCAGAAGCGCCGGGTGTGGATCCCAAGCACGGCACTGCCACCCAGGTTCATCCCGAAGCCATCCTTTGAGGCGCCTCGTCCCAACCAGCAATTTGCACCGCCCAAGCCCTATGGTGGCCCCACTGCTAATGCTGCTCCACGCCCCAATGTGGTGACATGCTTTAAGTGTGGAGAGCCGGGTCACTACAGCCGAGAGTGTCCCCAGAACAACAACCCCAATCAAACTGGAAAGTCCGTTGGCCATGGTAAGCCCGCGGGAAAAACATTCTACGCCAAGCCGGCCACCACTGCATGTGGCCATGTCAACTATGTTTCAGCCGAGGAGGCTCATGAGGATCCCAACGTCGTCCTTGGTACGCTCCTTATTAACTGCCATCCGGCATCTATTCTTTTCGATACTGGAGCATCTCATTCATTCATATCCGAGAGCTATGCTCGATTGCATAACACGACATTCTGTGACATGCCCACTTCCATGGTAATTCAAACTCCGGGTTCCAAATGGCAAACTTCTAGAGTAAGTCATGGGAACGAAATTCTTATCGATAGACTTGTCTTCCTTGCATCCTTGATAGCTCTCAAGTCCACGGACATAAACATCATCTTGGGTATGGACTGGATGTCAGCTCATTACGCTAAGATTGATTGTGCCACTAGAACCGTTCAGCTTACTCACCCATCGGGCAAGACAGTCAATGTCTTAACTCGAGTGGCCAAGCGCCAGCTTTACTCCCTAAATGCCAACCCCCTTCCAGACCTTGAGGATGTTCCGATAGTCCGAGACTTTCCGGATGTCTTTCCAGAAGAACTGCCAGGTGTTCCACCTGACAGGGATGTCGAGTTTGTGATAGACCTTGTTCCAGGAACCGTGCCAATTTCTAGAAGACCCTACAAGATGGCACCCTTAGAACTAGCCGAGCTTAAGAACCAACTCGATGAGTCCTTGAAAAAGGGTTTCATCCGTCCTAGTTCCTCTCCTTGGGCTTGCCCCGTCCTCTTCGTCAAGAAGAAGGATGGAATGGATCGAATGGTTGTGGACCACCGCCCTGTCAACCTGGTCACCATCAAGAACAAATACCCGCTTCCTAGGATTAACGATCTGTATGATCAGCTCGCTGGATCCTCAGTCTTTTCCAAGATGGATTTGAGGTTGGGCTACCATCAAATCAAAACCAGAAACGGGGACATTCCCAAAACGGCCTTTGTTACTCGTTATGGCCAATACGAGTACACCGTCATGTCCTTCGGTTTAACCAATGCCCCAGCTACCTTCTCTCGGTTAATGAACTCGGTTTTCATGGAGTACTTGGATAAATTCGTCGTGGTATACCTCGATGACATACTCATCTACTCCAAGAATGAAGAGGAACATGCCGAACATCTAAGGCTGGTATTGATGAAACTTCGAGAGCATCGCCTTTATGCCAAATTCTCCAAGTGTGAATTTTGGTTGCCAAAAGTGACCTATCTAGGCCATGTAATCTCTGGCAAGGGTATTGCTGTCAATCCCGAGCGAGTTCAAGCCGTCCTTGATTGGACTCCACCTGAGACGGTCAAGCAAGTTCGGAGTTTCCTTGGCTTAGCGAGCTATTGCCGCCGCTTCGTCGAGAATTTCTCCAAGGTTGCTAAACCTCTAACTGAACTCCTCAAGAAACATAAAAAGTTCAAGTGGACTCCACAGTGCGAGTTCAGCTTTCAGGAACTGAAAAGACGCCTGACATCTGCTCCCGTACTGGTACCACCAGATTTCTCCAAGGACTTTGTTATCTATTGCGACGCCTCGCGACAAGGACTAGGTTGCATACTCATGAAGGATCGTCAGGTAATTGCCTATGCTTCACGGCAATTACACCCACATGAGGAAAATTATCCCACACATGATCTAGAGCTTGCAGCTGTAGTCCATGCACTTAAAACCTGGCGACATTACCTCCTCGGTAATCGTTGCGAGATCTTCACCGATCACCAAAGTTTGAAATATATCTTCACCCAACCAGACTTGAATCTCAGGCAAAGACGTTGGGTTGAGTTGATCTCGGATTACGACTTAGGAATAACTTACACCCTGGGCAAAGCCAATGTCATGGCTGATGCACTAAGCCATAAATCCTATTGTAACAACCTGATGTTACAACAGAGTCAACCACCTCTCCATGAGGAATTCAGTAAGCTTAACCTTCACATTGTTCCTCAAGGATTCCTATCCACCCTGGTGGCGAAACCTACCCTTATGGATCAAATCATAACCGCCCAGCGGTATGATAAGGGCATATCCCGGATTAAGGAAAACATCGCTAGCGGAGTTGCTAAATGTTTTTCCATGGATGAGCGAGGTGCTGTCTTCTTTGAGAACCGTTTGGTGGTTCCCAAGAAATAACATCTGCGCCAGTTGATCCTTAAGGAAGCTCATGAATCCCCTCTCACCATTCATCCCGGTAGTACTAAAATGTATCAAGACCTACGCCAGAGGTTTTGGTGGACTAGGATGAAGAGAGAAATCGCTCAATACATTGCTAATTGCGACGTTTGTCGTCGTGTTAAAGCAGAGCATCAACGGCCTGCTGGCACTCTTCAACCTTTGGCTATTCCCGAATGGAAATGGGATAAAATCAGCATGGATTTCATCACTGGGTTTCCCAGGACCAAGAGAGGGAATAATGCCATCTTCGTCGTGATCGACCGTCTTTCCAAAGTAGCCCATTTCCTACCTGTTCGTGAGAGTATCACCGCTAGCCAGCTAGCCGATTTATACATCTCCCGAATAGTGTCTCTTCATGGTGTTCCATTGGAAATTAACTCAGACCGTGGGAGTCTCTTCACCTCTCGATTTTGGGAAAGTTTCCAAAATGCTATGGGAACTCGTCTCTCTTTTAGCACCGCCTTCCATCCTCAATCAAGTGGTCAAGTAGAACGAGTCAATCAAATTCTGGAAGATATGCTCCGAGCTTCTGTCATCTTGTTCGGAATGAGTTGGGAGAAATGCCTTCCATTCGCGGAGTTTGCTTATAACAATAGTTATCAAGCCAGCTTGGGCAAGGCTCCTTTCGAAGTTCTCTATGGACGAAAATGTTGAACGCCTCTTAACTGGTCAGAAACCGGGGAAAGACAACTCTTTGGCCCGGATATGATTTAGGAAGCAGAAGAGCAGGTTCGCGTTATTCGTGAGAAATTGAAAACAGCCCAATCTCGCCAAAAGAGTCAATATGATCGTAAACATAAGCCTATGACTTATGAAGTCGACGAGAAGGCTTACCTTCGGGTTACTCCGTTAAAGGGAACCCATCGTTTCGGTATCAAAGGCAAATTGGCCCCTCGTTACATTGGACCCTTTCGCATTCTTGCCAAACAAGGAGAAGTTGCCTACCAATTGGAACTACCTCCGCATCTTTCCAGAGTTCACGATGTCTTCCACGTTTCACAACTCAGGCGTTGCTTCGCGGATCCTATCCGTGGAGTGGACCACGAAACGCTTGATCTACAAGATAACCTCTCCTATCGGGAATATCCCGTTCGTATCCTTGATCAGGCCGAGCGTACCACTCGACGTCAGAATATCAAGTTTCTCAAGGTTCAATGGTCACACCATTCCGAGAAAGAAGCCACTTGGGAAAGGGAGGATCGTCTTCGACTCGAGTACCCCACCTTCTTCCCGGAGGATCCTAAATCTCGGGATGAGATTCTTTTGAGTGGGGGTGAGTTGTCACACCCTAGCTAGTTCAAGCATTAGAGTGTGCATCATGTTTAAATTTCTCTTAAATTTGAAATGGGGAAAGCAGAAACCCCCAACACCCCCTGGAAACAACTAGGGTTTACTAAAATTATTTTCAATGAACCTGAAATGCCCTTCTAAAAAGTTCACCCTCTTTGTCTTGGGTTAAAACCTCTGGAAAAATTGGTGCACATTTTCTAGGTCAACAGAAGGTCATTGAATTAAATCATAAGTATTTGAATTTGGGCATTTAAATGCTATAAAATAATTTAAATGCCCAAATAATTCTGGAAAGAAATGTTTGCTGTTGGAAATAATCTAAACAGAGCCCACAATTATTTTCAGAATTTTTGGAAATGTTTTAGTATTTTAATTAAAGCCTAACAGTTGCAGTTAAATAGAAAAACAGAAACAAATAAAAAGAGAGAGAGAGAGAGGGAAGCCCACCCGGGCCTTACCTGTGCTGGCCCAGCCCACCTGGCTCGGCCCAGCCTACTGGCTCCGCCAGTCGTCGTCCTCCTCGCGCTAGAAGGACGCGGAGCGCGTGGCCGACGCCCGCGGCCACACGCCGGCCACCTCCTGCTTCCGCCGACGCCTGGAGACGCCTAGGGGTGCCACGCGACCCCCACGTCCCCCTCTCATCCTCGCTCACTCTCCCCTCGTCTCCCTCACCCTCTCCCGCACCATGGCCGACGAGCTTGTCGCTGTCTCACCGCCATAGTCGCGCTCTCCGTCACCCCCTCGCCTCTCTGACCTGTCTAGAAGCTCCGCCGCGACGCCCTCGCCCTCCCCACCGAGCCACGCTTCGCCGGAGGCCCTGCATCACCGCTATCGCATCATCTTCAACCTCGGTACCCGCCGGACGCCGTTCATCGATTCGCCTCGCTCCGGTCGCCCCCGAGCCTACTAAGCTGCTCATCGACCTCCCTGTGAGCTCCGTCGCCTTTCCCCTCTTCTTTCCCACGCGTTTGCACTCACTAGGCCATAGTTCCACCATGGCTGAAGCTCGTCTCCGCTCGAGCTCATCGCCGGTGTCTCTCCGGCGACCATTTGGTCCTCCCGTGCTATGCAACGTGCTTGCCGCATCGCGTAGTGCCTCGCTAGCGCTTCAGTTTTCGTGTTTGCACGCCGCAGCCCATTCCCCGCACATGGCCGAACTCCAGCCGCCGCCTTGGAGCTCGCCGTCGTCGTCTCCGGCCACCGTAGGCCCGGCCTCCACCACCACTAGATGCGCGACTGCAAGAGCTCTCCAACGAGCCCAAGAACGGCCTCGCCCGTGCCCTGTGGGCGTTTTCCGAGCTGCGCCACTGTCTCGGGCCTCGCCGGCGAGTTTGACCCAGTTTGACTCCTAGGTGAGCCCAGGTAGACCCCCCCTGAGTCTATGACAGGTGGGGCCGGTCTGCTAACTAATTTAGGATTAGTTTTAATTAATTTTAATTAAATCAGTCACTGACATGTGGGCCCAGGCCCCACTAACAGCTAATTAGTGTTAATCTAATCCTGTTAATTAGCTGAGAGGCTGACAGAAGGGGCCCACCAGTCAGGTTTGACCTGGGCTGGCGCCTTTGACCTGCTCAGGTCAGCATGACGCAATGTTGATGCAGTAATGCATTTTCTGGATTTATTTTTATTCAGGAATTTCCAGAAAATAGTTAGAACTTCTAAAAATCATAGAAAATCAACCATAGCTCCAAATGCAAAGATTTATATATGAAAAATGATCAGAAAAATTCAATCTATCCATCTGTAATGGTTTCATGCATGACAAAACAAGTTTACCTTGCTGTTTAAGAAGAATAAGGAAATGCACTATTAAGGCCATGTTTAATGAGCTAATATTTGAATCTTTGATTCAAATGAGTTCATTCCTTTCTGTTATAGCTTGCATTAGGCCAAGACACATTCATATTGCCATGTCATAGCATGCATCATATTGTTGCATATCGTCATGTGTTGATTGTGTTCCTATGTGTTCTTCGTGGTAGGTTCTGCCTCCGAGGATATTCACGAGTATCCAACTGAAGGGCAGTATCCCACTACCACTCCATCAGGCAAGCAACCATTGATCATTCCGATACAAACCCATGTTCTCGCTTCTGCTCTTGTTTACTGCATTAAGACAACGCGTTTCAAACCGCTGTGTGCTACGGTAGTTGAACCCTTATCCTCTGCATGACCTGTCATTGCCACAGTAACTAGATGAAACCCACTAGCATGTGTAGGAGTTGATTGAGCCATGTATGTGATTCCTACCTTGCTATGCCTGCTATGCTTAGAGTTGTGTCAGGTCTGGTTCATCTGGGTGATGGGCCAGAGTGAAATGCTTATGCCGGTAATGTGAGGGATGTGTTGAACATGTTTGGTAAAGGTATCGATGAGAGGCCATGTAGGAGTACATGGTGGGTTGTTTCATTGAGGCCGTCCCTAAGAACTGAGATCTGTATGTGTGATTTAAGATTCAGCTACTACCATGCATTGGGATCCTTAATTGACCCTCTCGGCTTCTTAACCACCCTAGTACTCTGTCCAGGAGTTGCAAATAGTTTCTGGTGTTTGTAGGTTATGTGTTGGCGGCTGTGCGTAGCGCTGACCCTAGGGGTGGGCTATGTTGCGGTAGATACACCGTGGCACGGTGTACCGAGTCACCCGTTTGGTGTCTCGGGATCCCTGTTCACATCGTTCGGGGCCGTATGTGGAAACCTTGGCCGGACTCCCTGCGGATGGAACCTGGATAGGCGATAAACCTGGACTAGAGACTTAAGTGTTTAGGTAGGCCGTGGCCGACACCCTCGCTGGGCTTCCGCTTGAAGGTTGCCGAGTACATGTCGTGTAAACGGTGGTAAGTGGTGAAAGCGTGTATGAACAAGTACACCCCTGCAGGGTATAAAACTATTCGAATAGCCGCGTCCGCGGTAAAGGACTACTTGGTTGCCTATACAGTTCATAGACAAGTTAATGGATACTACTAAAAGACTCAAGATAAGTGTGAGTACCGAGGATGGCCCTCTCGTAGGATGACGAGGGAGGATCCACGGTGGAGTATTGTGTTGGTGAGTAGTGGACTCATGTGCGAAACTATTTTACTGGTGAAGTTCCGTAGGATAGCTTAGCCAAGAGTCAAAGCTGGCTTGCTGCATTAACCCCACCACCTTCTTGAGAGTAAGCATGTATAGTAGGTTCTGATGTAAGACTTGCTGAGTACCTTTGTACTCATGTTTGCTTAATTACTGTTTTCAGACGACAACACCGCCCCCTCTGATGGGTTCTATGTAGACCTTGACGTCGACGAGTGACTAGCCACCCAGGTGGTGATCCTGGCCATGGAGGGCCCTATGTAGATAGATAGGCTTCGAGAAGCCTTCTTTCTTTCTAGAGTTTGTACTCAGACTAGTTGCTTCTGCATGTGCTTGTATGTTTGTATGACTTGAGTGTCGGGTCATGTGACCCCTATCTGTATGAACATGTTATGTATGGCTCCCTAGAGCCTTTAAATAAAGTACTTGAGTTGTAGAGTTTTGTTGTGATGCCATGTTGTATGTACTCATATCGGGCATATTGTGTGTATGATTGAAATGCTTGGTATGAGTGGGATCCGACAATCTAGTTGTTTATCCTTGGCAGCCTGTCTTATGGGGAAATGTAGTCTAGTGTTCCTCGAGCCATAGTAGTCCGCTACAGCCCGGTTCACCGGAGTCCTGCTAGCCTAGCACTACTGTTCAGGACACTTGACTGGCCGGCATGTGTTTCACTTCGTTCCTATGTCTGTCCCTTCGGGGAAATGTCACGCTGTGACTTCCGGAGTCCTGCCTAGCCTGCTACAGCCCGGGTTCCCCGGAGTCCTGTTAGCCCAGTGCTACAGCCCGGAATCAATCGCTGATGACCGACATGCTCGATGTGATTCATGTATGCCTGTCTCCATAGGTCTGTGCCGCTTTGGGTTCATGACTAGCCATGTCGGCCTGGGTTCTCTGTCATATGGATGCTAGAGACACTATCATATACGTGAGCCAAAAGGCGCAAACGGTCCCGGGCCATGGTAAGGCGACACCCGTGGGATACCGTGCGTGAGGCCGCAAAGTGATATGAGGTGTTACCAGCTAGATCGATGTGACTTGGAATCGGGGTCCTGACAAATAATCGGTTTAGGATGTGGATTATGTCGTCGGTTGTGAAATGTTGGGTTCTAGCGTGGATGTTTTGCCTTTGTTGGCCTCTTGGAATGTTGCGATTTCAATCTGGTAGCTTTTAGTCATTCGTGTTCGGCTGGAGTTGTGCTGAACTTCTTGTGAATTGTGGTGGTTTTCAGTAATGAAAATTGGAAGGGGCATGCCCTTCTTTGATTAAAAAAATTAACCGTCCTTATATATTCATCAGTCTTGCTATAAGTCATAGTAGATGCTATATAGGTCCGTCAGATGTTACATCAAGATCCGTGCTTTCAGATTTTCTTTTTTCTCTCTTAAATCTCAGTCGAGTGAGACATAGCCACGCCATTAAACAGAGGCTCGGGTGCCATTAATGGAGACCTTGGGAGAGAGGTGGACGGCAAATGGAGGTCAAAGGGCTCTCCTCCCGATAAGCACGCGCAGGGGTCTGATCGCACGCCTCTCGTACTCAAATAGCTACCCTGCACGTCGCCTTGTAGCTAATAAAAAAGGGGACGCGTGGCGGCACGTAAATGGTACTAGTAAGTAGAACGCCCACGGTTTCAATAATACTTGTGTTTCCGATTGTAACGTGACAGCACTTCTTTCAAAATGACTTTGTTGATTGTTAATGTGTGAGCCTTCGCAAATTGGACTGCAAATTTACCACAACATGTTGGTGCCATGTCATGGCACCAAGACAAGTTTCATTATTTTCATGTGTGTTTTGGATTTACAGGAATTAAAAAACTAAGTTTCTCAATGTTTCCAACCCAGCCACGACGCCCAGAATTTTGAATTTCATTCCCATTTCTTGCATGGAACCTAGAAATTTACTCGAGGACACACATGTGATTTTTCAACCAACTTTGGTGCACTGGAACATGTTCTTGTATTTCAAATTTGAATTATGCACACAAAGGTGACACATTCCCTCCAGAACTACGAGCCTTCTTGAGTGAAGCTCCAATTTGCAAGAAGCTTATACCAAAATTTGTTCCTATTCGGCCAATTTTTTTACCACGGCATGGTACTACCATGACATGACACCATGCCAAGTTTCATGATTTTAAAACCAAGTTTCTCAATGTTATCGACCGAGCCACGATGCCCAGATGTTTGAATTTTATTCTCATTTTTTGCATGGGACCTACTCCCTCCTTCCATCTATATAGGGCCTAATGTGTTTTTCAAGACAGCCTTTGACTATTGACAAGATTAATAGCACATGAGATGTATACTATGCAAATTATATTATTGGAAGCTCCTTTGACATACAAAATTGAAGGTATGCTTTGTGTAAGTTGCATGTCATATATTATTGCTCTAACGTTTGGTCAAAGTTAGCCTCGAAAAACGCATTAGGACCTATATGCATGAGAGGAGTCGACTTCGAGAGAACGTGTTTGTTCGAGAGACACCGAGGAATACTACTATATATCGATGGTGCATGTAGGCGGGAATTAAACTAAGGGATGGTCTTATTGGTTTCGGGGATATAGGGGAAGAGTGAGAGGCGGGGGGGGGGGTAGCTAGAAGGAGATTGTTAAGTGTGAGTGTGTGTTTTATCCATCCAGGCGGAAGTTATGTGCACAAAGAGGAGAATGATTCGATGTGGCGTTAGGATTGAGGGTAATTAACTACGTATGGAGACATAGAGACCTTGAACGTGCATGTGTGAGAGGTATACATGTATACGTGGGATGTGTGTGTGTGCGCGCGCGCATGATCGAGATAAAAGAAAGAAGACATAAGTCATAAGATCAACGACATGGGAGAGACGGATCGGTATGAAAATATGCATGCATGTGAGAATGCATGGAAGAAGTCCCGACAATTGAGCATGTGTTTTTGTCTTTAAGAGATAGTGGCATGGGTTGGAGCATGCATCTATGGCGAGCAGAGGGAGTGAGGCTCAATGATTGTGCAAAAGAGACCAACCTATAAATGCATATGTATGGAGAGACATATATAGTGTGGGTGATAGGAAGCAAGACTCCGTGCGAGAAAGAAATGTTGATGGAGAAACTACAGATAGATACAGAGATGGAGATGCTAGCTAGAGGGACATCCACTAGTTTGGGTGTTGGAGATGACCGTCGGGTGGTTCAAAGGGTGAAGTTATATATGTGTGTGAGAGGGCACTTGACTGCATGTAGAGAGAAACATATGTAGTGTGCGTGATAGGAATCAAGAGTGAGGGTGAGAAAGAAGGTTGATGGAGAAACAGATAAATAGAAAGATAAAGATGCTAGCTAGTGTGCGTTAGAGATAGGAGTCGAGTGGATCAGAAGGCTGGGTTATGTGTGTGGGTGTGAGAGAGATAGAGAGAGGGTGCGTGTGAGTCACATACAAACAGATATCAGAGAGAAATGAGATCTAGAGAGACGGAGTTTTGTGTTTGCGAGGGAGAAAGATATTTCACAACGAGTGTGATAGCTAGAGAGACATACGAGGGAACGCAAGATATCTCTAGGGAGAGAGGGTGCGTGTGAGCGACATACAAGAGAACAATGGAAAAATATGAGACCCTGGGAGACAGAGTTTGTGTTTGTGTGTGAGAAAGAGATATTGAAGAGGAAGAGTCGTAGGTTCTCATATCTAAGGAGCGAAAGACACCTCTGTATGAGGGGTGTGTGAGTGGCACACATGGGAATAGTAGAGAGAAATGAGACCCCGGGAGACAAAGTTTTGTGTTTGTGTGAGAGAAAGAGATTCCACATGGAGAATCATAGTTAGAGACACAGAGCAGGGAGCGAGATATACTTAGAGAGAGATAGAGTGATTAAGGTCGAGGGAGAGAGTACTGTCAGTGTGTTACGAAGATAAAAGATCATTGTCGACATACAAGTAGCACGAGAGATACCTGAGAGACGATGAACGCGTATAGGTCTAGAGAGATAGTCCTATATAAGCATGAGTGATAGCTATATGAGACGAATATCTGGATTAAAGGGGATTCAAATATTTAAACTGGAGATCACGACATCGATAATATCATAACGCAAATTGGTGTATCAAACATGCATATTCATTTGAATTTGGGCACACGTGTAATGTTATATAGTTTATCAATATTGGTGATCCATAGATTCTTCGATTACAAACAATGCATGGTTTATATGCAATTAATGTCTAAACGGGATTACACTATATGTTGCGTGTGTGAAACACATTATACATGTTTGAGAAGTAAAAAAAAACCCGCATGAAACACACATTAATTGGAGACAGTTAGCGAGGAATGCATACATTGGATTTCAACATAAAGTGGTTTCAAATATTTGAAAATCCAAATTGATGGATACAACCTTATGAATCTGAGATCATGCCATTTGTAAACCATATTTATGTATAAATGGTGTTGTGCTTTTGAAAGTATATATAAAAAATGATGTATATAGAATGTAATTCCAATTGAAAATGGATCCCGCCCGAAAAAATATAGAATACAAACAGGATTCGAATTGAGTTGGCATGGTAAACGTGCACTCTGCAAAATTTGAACGAAGCGGGGAAAGTCGCAGTAACCGCCCGAAACCAAAATCTGCGAGATGGAAATCACTACTGCCTATCCCTGCCACGCAAAGCCTATATGCTGGATTTCTATAGGTTTCGATAGGGGTAGGTTTGTAATTTCACCCAAACGTAACGTAACCGCCTCTCACCCAGATTCATACACGGTGGGCGCCAAAACACAGTGTGTCCTCGGCCGAAATCGACTCCCTCCCCGATTCATATTCATACACGGTGGGCGCCAAAATCAAACTCTCGTCGGCAAATATTCGGTGTATGCAAGATTACCATCCTATCCCCAACCGACTAGTGTTGCTGTGATGTAGTAGAAATTTGAAACCGGGGCTAAGTTTGTAAATTTCCTTGCATTTGAGACAAGAACGCCCTGAATACATGGTTCCCCCTTCCTCTCTACCTCCCTTTTCCCCATTCGTACTCCGTGGGCGCCAAAACACCCTCTTCACCCCACCCTCCTCCGTCCGCCGCCGTCCGCCACCCCATCCACCGCCGTCCTCCTCCACCATGCCGGAGCTGATACCCCGACGCCGCCGTCCATTACAAGAGATCAACCTCTCTCATCCACGGCTTCGGACCGGGATCCTTGCATCCCGTCCTCTCGCTTCATCCCCGCTGTCGTCCACCTTGCCGGCGCCGCTCCTACGACCGTCTCGTCCATCGTGCCCTGCCGCCACCGTCTACCCTCCTAGATCTGCTTCCACTCCGCCGACAGCCATCACTACCGCAGCACTGTCAAATTCTCAGCAGATGCGTACACGGCGCCGCACCAGAGGTGGTACTCTTTCGTATCTGCTCAACTTATTTATCGCAGCAAGAAAATAGATCGCCACTGCTTTACTCTGATTTCTTGTCTTGGTTGCGAACTTGCCTTTGTCCGGTTTGCACCTTCAGATCCGCCATGGCACGCTCAACACCATACTCGCAATGCTTATGGTTTTCCCCTTTTATATTCCACACTAGTTAAATCACAATAGACTAAATTTCAAAATTGGGTTAGTCGATTTTTTAGAGCTCACCAGAGTTCGCCGGTGCGATCGAAGGGGCTCGGGTGGTTGTGGGGCCTCGCCGAACGAAGAAAACTCGACGCGGGTGGGGGTTAGGGTGGGGGTGGGTGCCGGTGGTTCGGCTGGCGGCCCGTGCGGTGTTCTGTATGGGAAGAATCAGAGACGAGGAAGAAGAAGGGTTAGAGACGTAGGATCTTCATCCAACCGCCTGAAATGGTCGAGAGACAGCTAGGAGTTGCATTCTTAATGCGCTCTGGTTCATCATGCGTGGGCACTGCGCAACCAACATTTTATTATCCAAAATCTGCTTGCTCTTCTTTACCATGTTCCTCTTCTGTTCTTCTTTAATATGTACTCTCTCTGTTCCTAAATACAAGTCTTTGTATAGATTCCACCATGGACTACATATGGAACAAAATGAGTGAATCTACACTCTAAAATGTACCTGGATACATCTGTATGTGATCCATAGTGGAAATCTCTACCAAGACTTATATTTTGGAATGGAGGGAGTATGATAGTAGTACAATATGTTCCTTGTACTAAGGATGAGCAGGGACATTTGCAGTCTAGAGGTCTATACGGTCGGTTGTGATGGACACTTTGAGCCTCTTTGATTCGTAGGATCTTGTAAACATAGGAATATGATTTGTAGTGGCCTGCCCACTTGAATCCTATAAGAATAGCAAGGAAATGTAGGGAGCTGTGTCGCCTTTGAGAGTTACATTGATATTAACAGTACCGCACCTTCACTTGAAGAGAGCTGGTATCCGAAGCCTTTCTAGCCGTACCGGCAATACTAGCACATATATTCCAGCAAATTCCACTTTGCTGATTTTACTCTGATGCTTAAGGTTTTCCCGTTATATCTACACTATGATCTGTGTAGCTGCTTTGTGTCACACTAGCAGCAGTCCACTCTTGAAGCTAAACACTGCAATGACTTACAAAATTGGCACCAAGGCATTGAGTGCCATTCTGGATGCAATGAAACTCATATGCTCCCCACCTGTTGATTCTTGTTCAGAATATGATCCTAATGACTATTCTAACCTCAAGGAGTCAAAGGCAGATGGCCTGTCCTGTTCACCCATCAAGGTGCATGTTCTAATTTGGCAATGTTTTATTGATTGCGGGTATCTTGCATATGTTGTCTTGCATTTCTTCTACTTTGTTGCACCGCCATCTGCTTAGTTTACTCATCATATATGTCGAGATGCCATGCCCATCCATTATCAATACATATTCCATCTGTCATCATACCATGTTTTTCCACCCAAATGTTGTTCTTGTGCATCAGACATCAAAAAGGAAGATGGTGATTGTCGAACCTGAAGGAGCACCAGCAAAGTCCTTGAAAAACGTGGTGGTGCCAGAGAAATCAGACAGCACCCCACTTATATTGGCTGTACAACCAGTGACACAAAACGTAGGACCGACTCCAGCAGACTGTACCCATACTTCACTGGCCACACCACTAGCCCCACCACACAGGACCTGCACTCCAGCAAAAGGTATACCGATTTCATTTGCCATAGCACTAGCTGTACCATAGAAAAGTCCCACTCCAGCAAAAAGTACAACAAGTCCACTGGCCGAAGACCTATCCCAACTGCAGAGACGGCCAATTCTTGCAGATTGGAACCCCATTCCATTTATTCCCAATTTAAAAGACAATGCTTTCAATGTTGTTAGGGACTACGTGCATATATTCCCATCATGGGAAGATTATTGTGAAGACAAACACCATTTTCACATCTTCCTGTCCAACTTACGTGTAAGTGCTATTATTCATGGTTATTATTTTCCTGTTTTCTGCTGATTGAACACATGAATGATTTACATTATATTGTTGTAACTAGGCGAGGGTCAATCTGGATAGTCATGACGGGCAAAGCTTGCTTGTGCTTTTCAAGGATGCATTGCAGCAGTATCGGTGTTACCTGAGGAAATCACACTTTGATGGCAAGTCTATAAACGAATTTCTGGTGAAGTCTCCTGTGCTAAATTTAGAAGACATTGAATGGAAAAACCTTTTTATGCACTGGTCTCGTTCCCAGGATGAGGTACTGTCTATGAAATCATATGACAATTTGAACTTCTACTTTTCCGCATGTGCCTTATGGATCTTTTTTTGCAGGAAATCTGCTCGAAGAAGAATTCTGGTTTGACAAGAACGACATGATATCGCAAATATGCTTCCCGCTGCTTTGCTCTTGTTAGTACCTATAGTCCTGTATCACTGTACTTGCATACATACCTGGTTCATTATGTGACAACAGTATGCATGATAGCTTGCTTATCAATTGTTCGCTTCAAATTATCTGATCTGTATGAATGGTTACATTAGTGTAGAATATATCCAATGCCAATGTTTTTTTAGCTCTGCATTGTTCTTGTAAGTACATGATGTCCTTTATCAGTGTACTTATAATGACAGGTAGTTGTTCATGTACCATCACTCTACAGCTTATTTTCCTTTGCCCTCCATTTTCTACACATCAGATCTATATTTACTCTTACCATAAGGTTGGTACTGAAGAAGTTTAGCCGTGCATTACTCTTGGCTGTACCTTTTGCCTGTATCGCTGCACTTACATTTATAGCTACTTGGTTATGTAGCATCACTCTTCATCTTATCTTAAATATTCTCCATTTTTTCGTATATTATCACATCTATATTTACTCTTAACAAAATGTAGAATAAAGGCAATGCTTTTGAAGAAGATTCTGTGGTAAACTTCTTGAATTGCCCCCCCATCAGGATGGACAAGGCCTTTATAGAGCCTGTCTTCACCAATAATGTAAGTTTGTCCATCTCAAGCCTTCAAACTTTGTTGTATATATTTGGTTAGGCATGACTGCAACAGCTGTTTATTTTTGGTGTTTGCATCAAATTGCTTGTTTAAAGTTTATTATGTAGTTCATAAACAAAAGTTTGTCCTTTCTCAATTTAAGTTTTCAGTTGTACAACCAACTTCCTTCTTCATACCATGTAAAGTAAACTATACAGAGCAAGTGATCTTCTTTTGCACTGCATGTATGCTTCTGTTCTTCATCCGTAATCTAGTGGTGTGGTGAACCTACCCACTACAGCACAATGTCATATTCTGCAATGTCTTAACTATGAACAATGTCATATCATTCCACTATTATTTAAACCGTCTCTTTATTTGCCAATCTGAAATGGTATAAATTGACAGCACACTAACCATTGATACTTATGAGTTCTTGATCTGTAATCCAGTGGTGTCGTGAAGCTGTGAACTCCTTCATAATGTCATTTCCTGCCATGTCTTGACCTGAACAATACCATATTGTGTTAATGCAAATTTAAACTGTGTCACTTTATTCGTCAGTAAGAAATGTGATGAATTGTCAGCACTGATACTTTTATGTGCAAAACCTGTCATCTGTCTGCTTGTTTATCTTTCAGAGTGAGGAAGATAGAAGTGTTGAACAAGCGCAGTCTCATCATCTTGCTCAGCTGCTTGCGCTGCAGCTCCCCAGCAGGGCTAACCTTTCTTGAACTCTATTGAAGTGTTGTCGGTTTTGTATATTATTTTGTCGGCGTGTTTATTTGCACTGGTGGCGATCTTTGATGCCCAGTGTATGTAATCTGCTGTCTGCTTGTGCTTTATTATCATAGTGGCAAACTTTGACGCCCAGTGGATGTAATATGCCGTAATTTCTTTATTGTATAGTATAGGTTTTTTCTTATTCACGATGCTGCGGTTATTTTACTGTATATATATCCTGTCTTCGCAGTAAACCGGCCAAACCATAAAATTAAGGTACATAATCGGGCCGTCATGCAATCACGATATAGGTTGGGCCTGAAACGTGCCGATCAGCTCACGGGCCGGCAGCAGCCCGAAATGAACCCCGGCCCATGATTGTGCGAATCAAATCACGGGCTTTTAATAGGCCGAAAAATTGTCTCGGTCCTTGTTTGGCCCAATCAGATATCGGCTGCGAGCAGGCCGGATGCAAACCGGGTCGTAGTTAGGCCCAACTATATGACGGGTTTTTAACAGGCTGAAATTAATATAGGGCCGAAATGTTAAACAGGCCCTTAACAGGCCAAAACTAATATCAGGCCGAATTACTAAGTGGGCCTTTAGCAAGTGGGCCCAAAAGCATAGTGTCTAGTTGACGGGCCGAATTTGATATGGGTCATAATTAGGCCCCAAACCTCTTAAAGGGTCGGACCTGATCTGGGCCGTAATTTGGCCCAGAACGTGGTAGGCTTTTAACGGGCCGGATCTCATATGGGCCACTATTAGGCCCGGAGCATGGCAGGCCATTAATAGACCGGATCAAATATGGGCCGGCATTTGGCCCAAAACATGGCAGCCAGTTAACGGGCCGGCCTACTAGGGTCCTCAAAATCTTGTGGGCCTACAGCTGGGTCGGCCCATTAATGTCGGCGAAATCTCGTGGGCCTTTAGCTGGGACTGGCCCATTATGACCCGCAAGAATTTTGTGGGCCTTTACCTGGGCCGACCTATTATGGCACACGAAAATCTTGTGGGCCTTTACCTGGGCCGGCCCATTATGGCCCGCAAAATCTTGTGGGCCTTTAGCTGGGCCAGCCCATTATGGTCCGGAAAATCTCATGGGCCTTTAGCTGGGCCGGCCCATTATGGTCCGCAAAATCTTGTGGGCCTTTAGTTGGGCCGACCCATTTAAACTTGTTGGGCCGTGCCACGTGTCGACGTATCATAGGCGCCTTCTGTCTAGTGAGTGGATGACATCTGTCCCGACGATGAGCCGGCACGTATTTCCTCTAGCCAATGATGATTTTACACGTGGAAAATCCCCATTGGTCGGGGCTGTTAATGGGTTATCGGATCCAAAACCTGACCCGATAGCTTAACGGCGTTCCGTTACGGTGGATGCCACGTGTCGGTCACCCTTGACGAAAGCACTTCTGTGACGCGCGATTTATCGTCATGGAAGTGGACACTTCCATGATGATAATTTTGGTAATGTCATGGAACACTTCTACGACAACACATGTATGACTATCTTGATTCTGTCATAAATTTGTCATGGATGTACATGCATGACAAAAAAAGCGACCTACTGTGACAAACACGTATCATCACAGAAGTGTATTTTTTTGTAGTGTATACAACTTACCATTGTATTGGGTGTGTTGGGGACACAAGAGACTTTTTGTTATTTTATTGCAGGGTTGCTTGAGAGAGACCATCTTCATCCTACGCCTCCCACGGATTGATAAACCTTAGGTCATCCACTTGAGGGAAATTTGCTACTGTCCTACAAACCTCTACACTTGGAGGCCCAACAGCGTCTACAAGAAGAAGGTTGTGTACTAGACATCAATGGTTTTCTAGCAAGATTTTATCAACGAAATTGGGAAGTGCTTCAGACTGAGATCACTTCGACGGTTCTGGAGTTTTTTGCTACCAGGATTATGCCTGAAGGAGTTAACGATACGACAATTGTGTTGATTCCTAAAGTTCCACACCCGCAGGAACTAAAGGATTTTCGCCCAATTAGCCTGTGCAGCGTGGTCTATAAAATTGTGTCAAAATGCATGGTCAATAGGCTAAGACCAATCCTAGGGGAGCTTATTTCTGAGAACCAGAGTGCCTTTGTGCCTGGAAGGCTTATTACAGATAATTCAGTAATTGCCAGCGAATGTATTCACCACATCCAGTCTGTGAGGGAGAGCTCTCCGGCTTTGCGTGCTTATAAACTTGATCTGTCCAAAGCTTATGATTGAGTGGACTGGGATTTTTTGGAGAAGGCACTTCATAAATGGGGGTTCTCTCAGTTTTGGATTTCATGAGTAATGGCATGTGTATCATCAGTGAAGTGTTCAGTGAAGTTCAATGGTAATATACTAGAGTCTTTCACCCCATCTAGGGGTTTACGACAAGGTGATCCATTACCCCCCTTCCTATTCCTCTTTGTTGCCGATGCGCTTTCGACGTTGACTAACAAGTCTATGACAGAGGAAGGACTGAAAGGGATAAAAGTGTGTAGAGCAGCTCCGGAGATTTCTCATCTGTTGTTTGTAGATGACTCACTCTTGTTTTTTGAAGCTTCAGAACAGCAGGAAACTATGGTGAAGGGTCTGCTGAACACCTATGCGGCGGCCACTGGCCAGTTAATTAATCCAGCAAAGTGTTCCATTCTCTTCTCAGAGCACTGCTTGCCCTCGGTTGCTAACGGGGTGAAGAAAGTGTTGGAGATAACACATGAGGTTTTTGACCAAAGTATCTAGGCCTGCCTGTGCCGGAAGGAAGAATGAATAAGGGTAAATTTGAAACTGTTCAGGAGAGACTGAGGAAAAGACTGATTGATTGGAGCGAGCAGCACATGTCTTTGGGTAATAAGGAGATCCTAATCAAGTCAGTTGCTCAAGCTATTCCGGCTTATGTGATGAGTGTGTTTAAGCTCCCAGCATCCGTGTGTGATGAGTTAACACGTTTAATGCGTCAATATTGGTGGGGCATTGACAAAGGTAAGAGCAAAATGGCATGGCTAAGCTGGAACAACATGAGGTTACCAAAAGCTATGGGTGAAATGGGCTTTCGAGATATGAGGGCCTTTAATTAGGCAATACTAGCCAAACAGGCCTGGCGCCTTGATAACCCACAAGTATAGGGGATCACAACAGTTTTCGAGGGTAGAGTATTCAACCCAAATTTATTGATTCGACCGGGGAGCCAAAGAATATTCTCAAGTATTAGCAGCTGAGTTGTCAATTCAACCACACCTGAAAGACTTAATATCCGCAGCAAAGTATTTAGTAGCAAAGTAGTATGGAAGTAACGGTAACGGTGGCAAAAGTAACAGTAGTATTTTTTGTAGCAATCGTAACAGCGGCAACAGAAAAGTAACTAAGCAAAGATCAATATGTGAAAAGCTCGTAGGAAATGGATCAATGATGGATAATTATGTCGTATGCAATTCCTCATGCAACAGTTATAACATAGGGTGACACAGAACTAGCTCTAGTTCATCAATGTAATGTAGGCATGTATTCCAAATATAGTCATACGTTCTTATGGAAAAGAACTTGCATGACATCTTTTGTCCTACCCTCCCGTGGTAGCGGGGTCCTATTGGAAACTAAGGGATATTAAGGCCTCCTTTTAATAGAGTACCAGACTAAAGCATTAACACTTAGTGAATACATGAACTCCTCAAACTATGGTCATCACCGAGAGTGGTCCCGATTATTGTCACTTCAGGGTTACCGGATCATAACACATAGTAGATGACTATTGACTTGCAAGATAGGATCAAGAACTCACATATATTCATGGAAACATAATAGGTTCAGATCTAAAATCATGGCACTCGGGCCCTAGTGACAAGCATTAAGCATAGCAAAGTCATAGCAACATCAATCTTAGAACATAATGGCTACTAGGGATCAAACTCTAACAAAACTAACTCGATTACATGGTAAATCTCATCCAACCCATCACTGTCCAGCAAGCCTATGATGGGATTACTCACGCACGGCGGAGAGCATCATGAAATTGGTGATGGAGTATGGTTGATGATGACGATGGCGACGGGTTCCCCTCTCTGGAGCCCCGAACGGACTCCAGATCAGCCCTCCCGAGGAAGATCAGGGCTTGGCGGTGGCTCCGTATCGTAAAATGCAATGAATCCTTCTCTCTGATTTTTTTTCTCCCCGAACGTGAATATATGGAGTCAGGGTTGAGGTCAGTGGAGTCTCAGGGGGCCCACGAGGCAGGGGGCGCACCCCGGGGGGGCGCCCTGCACCCTCGTGGACAGGGTGTGGGCCCCCTGATGCTGATTCTTTCGCCAGTATTTTTATTAATTCGAAAACGTGTCTCCATGGATTTTCATGTCATTCTGAGAAATTCTATTTCTGCACAAAAATAACACCATGGCAATTCTGCTGAAAACAACGTCAGCCCGAGTTAGTTCCATTCAAATCATACAAGTTAGAGTCCAAAACAAGGGCAAAAGTGTTTGGAAAAGTAGATACGCTGGAGATGTATCAACTCCCCCAAGCTTAAACATTTGCTTGTCCTCAAGCAATTTAGTTGACAAACTGAAAGTGATAAAGAAAAACTTTTACAAACTGTGTTTGATCTTGTTGTTGCAAATATGTAAAGCCAGCATTCAAGTTTTCAGCAAAGATTATGAAGTAACCATATTCATAATAACATTTAGGTCTCATATTTACTCATATCAATGGCATAATCAACTAGCGAGCAATAATAATAAATATCAGATGACAACACTTTCTCAAAACAATCATAACATGATATAACAAGATGGTATCTTGCTAGCCCTTTCTGAGACCCCAAAACATAAATGCAGAGCACCCCTGAAGATCAAGGACTGACTAGACATTGTAATTCATGGTAAAAGAGATCCAGACACAGTCATACTCAATGTAAATTAATAGCAATGCATGCGAATGATAGCGGTGCTCTCCAACTGGTGCTTTTTAAAAAGAGGATGATGACTCAACATAAAAGTAAATAGATAGGCCCTTCGCAGAGGGAAGCCGATATTTGCAGAGGTGCCAGAGCTTGAGTTTTGAAACAGAGATGAATAATATTTTGAGTGGCATACTTTCATTGTCAACATAACAACCAAGAGATCTCGATATCTTCCATGCTACACACATTATAGGTGGTTCCCAAATAGAATGGTAAAGTTTATACTCCCCCACCACCAACAAACATCAATCCATGGCTTGTCCGAAACAACGGGTGCCTCCAACAAACACCGGGAGTTTTATTTGCAATTATTTTGATTTGATTTGAGCATGGGACTAGGCATCCCGGTTACCGGCCATTTTCTCGTGAATGAGGAGCGGAGTCCACTCATCGTGAGAATAACCCACCTAGCATGGAAGATATAGATAACCCTAGTTGATACATGAGCTATCCGAGCATACAAAATAGAATTTCATTCGAAGGTTTAGAGTTTGGGACATACAAATTTACTTGGAACGACAGGTAAATACCACATATAGGAAGGTATGGGTGACTCATATGGGATAACTTTGGGGTTTATGGAAGTGGATGCACAAGCAATATTCCCGCTTAGTACAAGTGAAGGCTAGAAAGAGGCTGGGGAGCGACCAACTAGAGAGCGACAACAGTCATGAACATGCATTAAGATTAATCAACAATGAGTGCAAGCATGAGTAGGATATAAATCACCATGAACATAAATATCGTGGAGGCTATGTTGATTTTGTTTCAACTACATGCGTGAACATGTGCCAAGTCAAGCCACTTGAATTGTTCAAAGGAGGATACCACCCTATCATACCACATCACAATCATCTTAATAGCATGTTAGCACACAAGGTAAACCATTATAAACTCCTAGCAAATTAAGCATGGCATGAGCAACTATAATCTCTAATTGTCATTGCAGACATGTTCCATTCATAATAAGCTGAATCAGGAATGATGAACTAATCATATTTACAAAAACAAGATAGGTCGAATTCATACCAGCTTCTCTCATCCCAATAAGTCCATCATATATCATCATTATTGCCTTTCACTCGCACGACCAAACGGCATGGATAATAATAATAGTGCACGTGCATTGGACTAAGATGGAATCTGCAAGCATTCAATACAAGGGAGAAGACAAGGTAATATGGGCTCTTGGTTAAATCAACAATAATGCATATGAGAGCCACTCAACATTTTCATCACGGTCTTCTCCTCTCGACCCCCAAAGAATAGAAAGAAATAAAACTATTTACACGGGAAAGCTCCCAACAAGCAAAAGAAGAACGGGAAATCTTTTTGGGTTTTCTCTTAATTACTACTACATGCATGGAAATTAAATTAGCTAAAAGCTACAACTATTTTTTTTTGTTTTTCTTAAGGTTTTTCAAACACACAAGATTAAGGCTTAGAAAGAAAATAAACTAGCGTGGATAGTACAATGAAGAAGTATGAGCACCGACAACTAAAATGAGTGTGTGAACATGAATGTAATGTCGGTGAGAAATACGTACTCCCCCAAGCTTAGGCTTTTGGCCTAAGTTGGTCTATGCCCATGGATCGAAGCTACTCTCTCCGGTGTACTGAGGAGGGTCCTCAGGGTGCCATTAGTTGGCGATCTCCTCCGGATCCCACTGATAAACGGACTGCCAATAAGGGTCAAGTGGTGGCTCAGGCTCAGGCTCTAGGACTTGTGTCAGCCTCCAGTATGCATAAATGGCCTCTGGCAAGATGAGGTACATGCCTGAAAGTATATTAAACAAAGAGGGTGTAGGCAAGGTAATAATCTCACAGTGAGTTTTATCAAATATCAAATTATACTTAAACATCTTCTTCTTATCTTTAACAATAAAATCATGTGCTACCATACTCTTATAATCTAGAAAAATAGGGGCGGCAACTTTTTCTCTTTCTCATAATGCCTAATAGGTATCTCAAAGTGTTCAGCTAGGCGTGAAGCAAAGATGCCTCCGAAGATGGGGCCCTCTGTACGGTTCAGACTTAATCGTTTAGCAATAATAGTGCTTAAGCTGAAAGTTGTATCACGAAACAAAGCATGGCACAAAATGACAAGATCAGGAGCACTAAGATTTCCACTGTTCCCGCGACCAATTAAGCATCTACTAGCAAATATTGCAAAGTAATGTAGAACAGGAAAATGTATACTAATAATTCTTGCATCTGAAACTTTCCTCGTTTCTCCTACAACAATTCTATTAATAAATTCATCCACATCACTATGGTGTGGTTCCTCGATGCTGCCCACAAAGGGTATCTTGCAGACCCGACAAAAATCATGAAGTGACATCTCCTTAACCTCATCATATAAGTGAAACTCCACTGAAGGTGGTGATTTCTTAGCATAGAAATAAAAAATTTGGACGAAAATATTAGTGAGTAGGAGATACTGTTCGCGCTGGTCGTGGAGGAAGGCGGTGAGTCCTGCATTCTCAGCCAAGTAATAAAAGCCATCTAAATTTCGGCGGCTCTCAAGAACGCGTCACAAGGCCATTCGCACGGCCGAACCTCCGCAGTGCGAGGAAGATTGTATTTGGGCTTTTTAATCTCCTCATTCTGCTTATCCTTCGAGCTTCGGCTGGAAGAGCCTCTCAACAATCTTTCAACATTTTCTTTTGCTGAAAAATTCATGAAATTTTTAGTGACTCAAAATAAAAGTAAGTCAAACTCAACAAGATTGATAGCAACTACTCCCAAAAGTGCCTAGAGGCTAAATCATGCATTAAAATTACTTTTGACCATATAAATTTGAAATGCAAGCTCAAGAACAGGGTCACCTTAGCAGAAAAAATTTGCAATAAATAAAGCACTATAACAAAAACTAATTGGACCATTGGAGGAGTCACATACCGAAGAATAATCTCCCAAACAGTTTTGTGAATGGAGCTTTGAGCAAGGAGATCGAAAATGGCAGCAAGATGAGCTAGAACACGGGTTTGAGCTATGGAAGGATTTTTCTGGAGGAAGAAGAAGTGAGTGGGTGCTGGAATAAGTGGAGGGGGTCCACGTGGGGTCCATGAGGCACGGGGCGCGCCCCAGGGGGTGGGCGTGCTCTGCACCCTCGTGGCTAGATGGTGGGCCCCCTGGTGTGTTCTCAGTGCCATATATTCTTAAATATTCTACAAAAAATCATATATCATTTTCAGGACATTTGGAGAATTTTTATTTTCGGGGTATTTTTTTATTGAAAGGATAATTCAGAAAACAGACAGAAAATACTATTTTTGCTTTATTTAATCTAAATAACAGAAAGTAAAAGGGGGGTACAGAGAGTTGTCCTTTCTAAATTCATCCATCTCATGCTCATCAAAAGGATTCCACTAACAAAGTTGATCAAGTCTTGTTAACAAACTCTTTCCGAATAACATGAAACCAAAGAATTTTCGAATAACACTAGGTTACCTCAACGGGGATATGCATGTCCCCAACAATAAGAATATCATATTTCTTCCTGTTAGTAGGAAGAGGAAAGTCAAAACCTCCAATAGTAATCATTGAAATTTTTCCAATAGAATTGATATTGTGGACTTGAGGTTGTTTCCTCGGAAAGTGTACCGTATGCTCATTACCATTAACATGAAAAGTGACATTGCCTTTCTTGCAATCAATAACAGCCCCTACAGTATTCAAAAAAGGTCTACCAAGGATAATCGACATACTATCGTCCTCGGGAATATCAAGAATAACAAAGTCCGTTAAAATAGTAACGTTTGCGACCACAACAGGTACATCCTCACAAATACTAACAGGTATAGAAGTTGACTTATCGTCCCTTTGCAAAGATATTTCAGTAGCTATTAACTTATTCAAATCAAGTCTACGATATAAGGAGAGAGGCATAACACTAACACCGACTCCAAGATCACATAAAGCAGTTTTAACATAGTTTCTTTTAATGGAGCATGGTATAGTTGGTACTCCTGGATCTCCTAGTTTCTTAGGTATTCCACCTTTAAAAGTATAATTGACAAGCATGGTGGAAATTTCAGCTTCCGGTATCTTTCTTTTATTTGTAACAATATCTTTCATATACTTAGCATAACGATTCAATTTAAGCATATCAGTCAAACACATACGCAAAAAGATAGGTCTAATCATTTCAGCAAAGCACTCAAAATCCTCATCATCCTTTTTCTTGGATGGTTTAGGAGGAAAAGGCATGGGTTTCTGAACCCATGGTTCTCTTTCTTTATCGTGCTTCTTAGCAACGAAGTCTCTCTTATCAGAACGTTGATTCTTTGATTGTGGGTTATCAAGATCAACAGCAGGTTCAATCTCTACATCATTATTATTGCTAGGTTGAGCATCAATATGAACATCATCATTAACATTATCACTAGGTTCATGTTCATTACCAGATTGTGTTTCAGCATCAAAAATAGAAATATCATTGTGATTCTCAGGTGTGTCAACAACATGTTCACTAGAAGCATGCAAAGTCCTATCATTTTTTTGTTTCTTCTTCTTAGAAGGACTAGGTGTATCAACATTAATTCTCTAGGAATCCTGCTCAACTCTCTTAGGGTGGCCCTCAGGATACAAAGGTTCTTGAGTCATTCTACCCCCTCTAGTCGCAACTCTAACAACATTATCATTATCATTATTATTATTTAATTCATTGAGCAAATCATCTTGTGCTTTAAGCACTTGTTCTACTTGAGTTGTAACCATAGAAGCATGTTTACTAATAAGTTTAAGGTCACCTTTAACTCTAGACATATAATCACTCAAGTGTTCAACCATATAAGCATTACGTTTCAATTGTCTACCAACATAAGCATTGAAGTTTTCTTGTTTAACAATAAAATTATCAAACTCATCCAAGCATTGGCTAGCAGACTTATTACGAGGAATATCACCTTCATCAAATCTATAGAGAGAATTTACCTTTACTACCTGTGTTGGGTTATCAATACCATGTATTTCTTTAATAGGTGGTAAATTCTTAATGTCTTCAGCTTTAATATCCTTTTCTTTCATAGATTTCTTTGCCTCTTGCATATCCTGAGGACTGAGAAATAGAATACCCCTTTTCTTCGGAGTTGGCTTAGGAGTTGGTTTAGGAAGTGTCCAATCATTATCATTACTCAATATATTATTCAATAGCAATTCAGCTTGCTCAACAGTTCTTTCCCTGAAAACACAACCAACACAACTATCCAAGTGGTCACTGGAAGCATCGGTTAGTCCATTATAAAAGATATAGAGTATTTCATTTTTCTTGAGAGGATGATTAGGCAAAGCATTAAGTAGTCGGAGAAGCCTCCCCCAAGCTTGCGGGAGACTCTCTTCTTCAATTTGCACAAAATTATATATTTCCCTCAAGGCAGCTTGTTTCTTATGAGCGGGGAAATATTTAGCAGAGAAGTGATAAATCATATCCTGGGGACTACGCGCACAACCAGGAGCAAGAGAATTAAACCATGTTTTAGCATCACCCTTTATTGAGAACAGAAATAACTTAAAGATATAGTAGTAACGAATTTTTTCCTCATGAGTGAATAGGATGGCTATATCATTCAATTTAGTAAGATGTGCGACAACGGTTTCAGATTCATAGCCATAAAAAGGATCAGATTTAACCAAAGTAATTAACTCAGGATCGACAGAGAAATCATAATCCTTATGAAAAATACAGATAGGTGAAGTAGCAAAAGCAAGGTCATATTTCATTCTAGCATTTAAAGACTTCTCTTTCAACTTAGCTAACAGTTTCTTAAGATCATATCAAAAAGGTCTCTAGCAGTTTCTTCATCCATAACATATCCCTCAGGCACATCAGGCATTTCATATCTAGAGGGAGAATCTTCATCATCACTTTCATCAATGTTATCTGTTTCAATAATTTCATTCTCTCTAACGGTAGCAAGTTGTTCATCAAGAAATTCACCTAATGGCATAGTATTATCAAGCATAGAAGTAGTTTCATCATAAGCATCATGCATAGCAGAAGTGGCATCATCAATAACACACGACATATCAGAATCAATAACAGGTGTCACAAATTTACTCATAACAGAAGGTGAATCAAGTGGAGAGCTAGATGGCAGTTCCTTACCTTTCCTCCTGAACCTGGCTCCCGACACGATCTCCTCCTGGAGCGAGATGCGCACCCGCTTCATCGCCAACTTCCAGGGCACTCGCGACCGGCCCCCGCCCGTGAGCGACCTGCGCCGCATCAAGTAATAGCCAGGAGAAACCCTGCAGAAGTACATCCAGCGCTTCAACTACGCTCGCCTCAAGATCCCCAAGGTGACTGAAGAAGCCATCATCTCAGCCTTCTCCGATGGCGTGCGCGACGTTAAGATGAAGGAAGAGCTAGCAATCCATGAAGACCTGTGCACATCCCTGGAGCTGTTCAACTTGGCAACCAAGTGCGCTAGGGCTGAGGAAGGGCATCTCTCCCTCCTCGAGCTCCCGGCAACCGACCCGGAAGAAAAGAAGCTCAAGGCCAAGGACGTGAAGCGCAAGGGGGCTGCCGTGCTAGCAGTGGAAACGGACACCAAGCGAGGCAGGGATCAGCCTGAGTCATCCAAGGGCAGACGATACTGCGTGTACCACGACCTCCACACCCACAACACCAACGAATGTCAAGAGCTCAGAGTCGTGCGAGATGGGCGAATCGGCCGACGCCCAGAGCGCAACGACAGGGGCTATGGCCGAGGAGGAGGAAGAGGCGGTGGACGATGGAAAGACCGTGGCCTTCGCCAGGGATGGCGTGACCGCCCTCGCGAGGACCACTGGCAGGACCAGCCTCGCGAGGGAGGCTGGAGGGACCAGTCTCGTGAGGGCCACCCCCACGGCAACGCAGGCCTCCCTTCTCTGCCGCCTCCACCAAGGAGGAACGAAGACCAACACCAAGACGATGGGGTTGGGGGCTTCCAAGAGCCGCGCGCAATTGCTTGCATCTTGGGCAGCGCCCAGGCCCCAGCCTCACAGCGCATCTTCAAGCAGTTTGCTCGCGAGGTGAATGTAGTCCTTCCCAAGCTTGAGGCCACACGCCTTCTCAGGTGGTCTACGTGCGCGATCACATTCAGTTTCGCAGACCAGCTCAAGTGTGCGGCAACGGCCGGAGTCCTCCCGATGCTTTGCTCCCCAGTCATCAGCAACGTGTAGGTCACCAGGACCCTCATCAATGGTGGGGCAGGACTCAACATCCTGTCCGTCGAGACGTTCGGCAATCTCCAAGTGCCGTACGACCAGCTTCAGCCGACCAAGCCTTTCTCAGGAGTCACCGATGGTTCCACTGTTTCAATTGGGTAGGTTCACCTTCCGGTCACCTTCGGGCAACGCAACAACTACCGCACCGAGCTCATCGACTTCGACGTCGCTCACATCCGCCTGCCGTACAACGCCATCCTCGGGTACCCAGCCCTAGCCAAGTTTATGGCAGTGACTCACCATGGTTACAATGTCCTCAAGATGCCAGGAAGCGGTGGAGTCATCACCGTACCCTGTGAAGAAAGAGACGCAGTGTGCTCGCTCGTGCGTTCCAAGCCGCAGCAATCGAAAACCCAGATCGCAGGAGCGGGAGGCCTCCCGAGGCGACCCTCAAGAAGAAGAAGACCTCACCTGGCCCGAGCCACAAGGAAGCAGGCACCTCCGGAGGTATTGCGTCAGGATTCGCGCCCAATCAGGGAGCGCCGCCCTCTCGCGCATAGGAAGGCGCGCCCGGCGCCCTCCTTAGGTAGGGCTCGGGGGCTCTCTCTTAGAGAGCCACCGACCTTGCCAAGGTCACGGGGGAGGCGCTCAGGCACCACTTGGAGGGGTGCTTTCAAGCACGCTTCCCTCAGGAAGGTACAAGTCAAAGGAGACCAAACCCTCAGGAGTTCATCGCAAGGAACACCCAAGAGCTACAAGAGTCCAGAGTCATGCGCGGCAGCCGCCGCTTACCTGTCGTGGCCCCACATCCAGGCAAGGATGGAGGACTGCGCGTCTGCATCGACGTACCAGGGCTCAACCGAGTTGCGTCCCAGGAGCGCCTATGGCCTTCGGCCGTAGGGCGCTGCGTGGGACCACCTCACAGCTACGTTTGCATGTCCTTCGGCCTGCCGAGCGCGGTCGCCGCACATCAGCGCCTGTTGAGGAGCATTCTGGAGGCTCAGGAGGTCAGGCATCGCGTGGTCCTGGCGGTGGTGGCGATGATCCCCGAAGACCCGCGCGTGCCACCGGAGCCTCCCGAGGCCCCTGGGCCTGGGGGCTCATGAGGGTCGACGTCTTCACCACGCATCGCTCACTTCCTCAGCATGACTTCATCTTCAACAACACCAAGTGACATCTTTCAGAGTTCTACTTTCAGCTGGGAGCGCCCACAGGGCTGCACCATTCCTAGCTCGCGTGGGTCCGTCCCCACGGCATGTATCCATTTTGGTTATGCTCTTTACTTACCCTGTTGGGGGCGCCCCTCGGGCTGCATCATCCCCACACCGCTCGGGCCCGACCCAGCGGTAGTTGCTTTTCCACCATTTACCCTAGGATGAAGTTGTTCTTTCACGCTTAATCTAATTCCCATAATTATCACCTACTGCTTGTCGTCATGCAAAGCGCTTGCACGTTAAAAGGGGGGCGCCTGAGCATCACGACTCATGGGCTCTTACTGGCTCTCCAGCCCTCACCCCCTGACCTTGACCCACGGCATCGCGACCTGTCATACCAGCGGCGGCTGAGCTCGCTCAGGGGCTGGGACCTGAGGACGTAGAGCATTTGCATTCTAACAACCCTGCAGGAACACACCAATTGATAAAGGCCCAGAGCCAGGCGCAACCCGCCTCGAGGTAGGGCCTCGTGAGTCCCACGCTGGCTCATGGGTGCCCAGATACACCTCTCCTAGCCCTACCATGCCGGCCACGTGTCAGGGCGGGGCAGTACACGCCCCGGGGGCTCCTCCCGGAGGGGAGCCCCCTCCCACGCACCAGTGGAAGCACCATGCTCCGCGCTGGCTGACGACACTGTCGAGGAGCGGCTATGCCCGTACACATACGGAAGCGCTATGCTCCGCGCTGGTGATAAACAACTGAGGGCGGCCCATGGCCGTACCAAACTCAGGGAGCCCAGAGCTCAGTGTCCGGCACCATCGCAATGCCTCCCCTCGGGAGTGCCGTGCGAGGGGGCTGGACACGGGGGCTATGCCCGGGCCTCGCCCGAGCGCACGCCACCCAGCCAGGTCCCTTGGACTTGGTCGTTGCGCGCCACTCCCCGAGCGGAGCCAAGGTACGAAACTCGTTTGAGCGTCTAGGGGGACTCCTGAGCATCGCGACTCAGGAGCCTAACTTGCCACGTAGCCCCTCACTCCTTAGTCCCGTCCTTGGTTTCCGGTCGGGGCTAACGCTGGGTGAGGTACGCGCAGGGCCGGGCCCTGCCGATGTACAACAATCAATCCACTCCTCGCTCCCCCCTTCCCTACTTGTTGCTCGCGCGCCAAGGGGGACTCCTGAGCATCGCGACTCAGGAGCTTAACTTGCCACGTAGCCTGTCACTCCTTGGTCCCGTCCTTGGTTTCCGGTCGGGGTTAACGCTGGGTGAGGTACGCGCGGGGCCGGGCCCTGCCGACGTAGAGCATAAGCAAGTAGGAGAGGAAAATGCAAATTCCGGGAAATTCAAAGCAAATATTACAAGCCATAAGATTGTTCCACAACGCCAAACACAAGTTTTAACGCCTCCGCGAGGCATGGTGCATGTGCAGGAATAAAACGGGATGGAAGTCGCGAAGGGATCACTCCCTAGTAACGCCGTCACCGGTGGTGGAGTCATGCTGGACGGCTTCGCCTCTCGAGGTCGCAAGGTCGGCGGTACCGCGCCCGGGCAGGACATTGGGGGAGCGGAACTTCCCCAGCAAAACCTCAGCTCAGCCCCTCACGGCCTCAGCGTCGGAAGCGGCACGGTCGCCGCTCACGGGCTCCAGCAGGCTGCCAAGGTTGACGTTGGGGTCGCGCAGGTAGACATGGCTGAGGGCATGCGTCAGCGCCGCAGAAGACAGGGCACGCGCCTCGGCCTCGACCGTGGGGCCAAGGCCGTCTGCGACGTCCTCAAGCGCATCGACCAGGAAGGGGAGCAGCTTGGCGGGGCCGTCCTCCGCACCAGCCAACGGCTCCTCCAGGCCGCTCTCATACAGCGTCTTCAGTATGACTCGAGCCTTCTTCTCCAGCTCCGCGAAGGCCACCCGGTCCTCTGTCAGGACCTTCGCCTTGGCATCTAGCTCAGTCCTCTCTGCCTTCAGCGACCGCTCCAGCGTCTCCAGTCGGTTGTGGCGGTCATCAAGCTTGGCGTCCCGGTCCTTGGCGGAGGCCTCCCTATCCTTCATCTCCTTCTCCTTCTCCTGGCGGCTGCGCACCTCCTTGGCGAGCTCGTCGCGCAGGCCCTCCAGCTCGGCCTCAAGCATCTTGCAGCGGCCCTGGGCAGTTGCTGTTGGGGAACGTAGTAATTTCAAAAAATTTCCTACGCACATGCAAGATCATGGTGATGCATAGCAACTAGAGGAGAGAGTGTGATCTACGTACCCTTGTAGACCGACAGCGAAAGCGTTAGCACAACGCGGTTGATGTAGTCGTACGTCTTCACGACCCGACCGATGAAGCACCGAAACTACGGCACCTCCGAGTTCTAGCACACGTTCAGCCCAATGACGATCCCCGGACTCCGATCCAGCAAAGTGTCGGGGAAGAGTTCCGTCAACATGATGGCATGGTGACGATCTTGATGTACTACGGTCGCAGGGCTTTGCCTAAGCACCGCTACAATATTATCGAGGATTATGGTGGAAGGGGGCACCGCACACGGCTAAGAATATGATCACGTGGATCAACTTGTGTGTCTAGGGGTGCCCCCTGCCCCCGTATATAAAGGAGCAGGGGAAGGTGCGGCCGGCCAGGAGGAGGGCGCGCCAGGAGGAGTCCTACTCCCACCGGGAGTAGGATCCCCCCCCCCTTTCCTAGTTGGAATAGGATTTGGGAGGGGGAAAGAGGAGAGAGAGAAGGAAGGGGGCGCCGCCCCCCTCTCCTTGTCCTATTCGGACTAGGGGGAGGGGCGCGTGGCCCAGCCCTGGCCACCTCTCCTCTCTTCCACTAAAGCCCACTAAGGCCCATATACCTCCCGAGGGGTTCCGGTAACCTCCCGGTACTCCGGTAAAATCCCGATTTCACCCGGAACACTTCCGATATCCAAATATAGGCTTCCAATATATCAATCTTTATGTCTCGACCATTTCGAGACTCCTCGTCATGTCCGTGATCACATCCGGGACTACGAACAAACTTCGGTATATCAAAATGCATAAACTCATAATATAACTGTCATCAAAACCTTAAGCGTGCGGACCCTACGGGTTCGAGAACAATGTAGACATGACCGAGACACGTCTCCGGTCAATAACCAATAGCGGAACCTGGATGCTCATATTGGCTCCCACATATTCTATGAAGATCTTTATCGGTCAGACAGCATAACAACATACATTGTTCCCTTTGTCATTGGTATGTTACTTGCCCGAGATTCGATCGTCGGTATCTCAATACCTAGTTCAATCTCGTTACCGGCAAGTCTCTTTACTCGTTTCATAATACATCATCTTGCAACTAACTCATTAGTTGTAATGCTTGCAAGGCTTATGTGATGTGCATTACCGAGAGGGCCCAGAGATACCTCTCCGACAATCGGAGTGACAAATCCTAATCTCGAAATATGCCAACCCAACATGTACCTTTGGAGACACCTGTAGAGCTCCTTTATAATCACCCAGTTATGTTGTGACGTTTGGTAGCACACAAAGTGTTCCTCCGGCAAACAGGAGTTGCATAATCTCATAGTCATAGGAACATGTATAAGTCATGAAGAAAGCAATAGCAACATATTAAACGATCGGATGCTAAGCTAATGGAATGGATCATGTCAATCACATCATTCTCCTAATGATGTGATCCCATTAATCAAATGCCAACATATGTCTATGGTTAGGAAACATAACCATCTTCGATTAACGAGCTAGTCAAGTAGAGGCATACTAGTGACGTTTGGTTTCTCTATGTATTCACACAAGTATTATGTTTCCGGCTAATACAATTCTAGCATGAATAATAAACATTTATCATGATATAAGGAAATAAAATAATAACATTATTATTGCCTCTAGGGCATATTTCCTTCAGTTGCGACGTCGCCCAGGGCAGCATCACGAGCGGCCTTGGCTTGGTTGGCGGCCCGCCTCTCCTTGTCGGAGGACGACACGGCCTGGCTCAACACCGCTCGGACGGAGGCAGCAGAATTAGCCCAGCCAGAGGCCAACTCCAGGCGCCCAACCACCAGATGAGGGTCTGCGCTGAGGAGATCCTCCCGCAGTTGGCTCAGGTCGTTGGCAACCTGGTCCAGGACAGCGGCGGAGGGAGCAGAAGAGATAAGAACCTGTGGAGCAGGCGGAGAAGATGGCAGCATGGCCACGGCTTGGCAGGAAGGGACCTCCTGAGCCTTGGCCGCCACGGCCGCAGCGTCGGGCACAATCGACTCCAGGTCCAGCGGGGCCACGGGGGCTGACTCCTCGCCGGGGTGCCCCAGTTGGCCTCGCGAGGGCGGTTGGGTCGGAGAGGCGCGGGCCTCGCCGTCCTCTCCCCCAACAGCCGAAGGCGTCGCCCCGGTAGACGGATTCGCCCGAAGCAGGGCCGCAGAAGCCTCCTTCAACCTCTTGGCCGCAAATGCCGGCCTGGTAAAAGAGCGCAAACGTCAAGCCTCAGCGGCAGAAACCAAGCAGAGCACGAATCGAGCACTTACTGGATGTCGTCCATGGACTCAAGCAACCTCTAGCCAAACTTAAAGCCCGAGAGCCTGCAGCGGGGGTCAGCCTTTGGGGGCCCGGAAGCAGAAGGCGCGTTAGGAGAGATGGAGCTGGCGGACCCCCCAGGGACTAGAGCAGACCCTGGGGGAACCATGCTCGACCGGGGAAGAGCCCCCCCCTCGCCTGGCGCTGGCCTCGTCGTCGTCCGGCATGTAGCGGAGGGCCTGGGACCTGCACCGAGGAAAGGACTCCCCCCAATCCTCGCCAGTCTCCTCAGGGTCGGACGCTTCCTCCTCCGCCTCTTCTTCCTCCTCTCCCCCGCTGGAGCTGCCGGAGGACAAGTTCACCGTCGCCAAGACCGCCAGATCTTCAGGAGCTGCCGCCGGCACCAGCCCCTCACCGTTGAAGGTGGGCATGGCGTTCACCACCTGCTCCCAGTCGTCGCGAAGGAACAGGGGGACGGGGGCGCCCACCGGGCTCGCCACGTCTCCCCCAACCAAGGAATGGAGGGCCGCAGCCAGATCCTCGTCGGTCAGGGCCTGGGAGCTCAGGTGCAGGGCGGCGTCTGCTCCTTCAAGCCTCCATAGTGGGAGCAGGTGCTCCTAGAGCGGAGCCACCCGATGCTCCAAGAACTCCCTCAAGAGCGTGACCCCGGTCAGCTTCACCGCCTCCGAGTTGCTTGGTCTCAGGTCCGCGTTCATCCTCCTCAACACCGCCTTCGCGCGAGGGTCGACGAGCTCCGCGTGGGACCACGCGTCAATGGACTTAGGTTGCCCCGTGGGAAATACCAGACGATGGTGGAGGCGCCCGACATCCATCATGACCCACTTGCTCCGGTAGCCTTCAATCCTCTTCCCAGGCTTCGAGATGGCGTTGGAGCTGGCATATGCAATGAAGCTCGCGCATGCGGAGACCTGAGCGCTAGAAACCCGGAGGGAGAAAAAGTGACGCAACAAGGCCACCGAGGGCTTCACACCAACATGAGCCTCACAATAGTAGGCGAAAATCGCCAGGAGAAGGACAAAGTTGGGGTGGAGATGCAGAGCCTGCAAGTTGTATTGGCGGAGAACGGTATGGAAGAACTCAGAGAAAGGAGGCACCAGACCGGCGACAATGGCGCTCACGAAGAACGGGTAGAAGGTGCTCCCCTTGCCCTCAAGCTGATTGGAGCCAACCTTGAGCACAGTCGCTCCCTCGCTGCCCTGCGCCATCGTCATCAGGCGCGCGAGGGCGAGGTTCTTCTCTGACAAATTCGGGGAATCCTGGGCCGGCGAGTACCAAGCACCAGCCGGGGACTTGCGAGGCGCCATGGCGTGCCGGATGCGAAGGATTGAGACGGATCTGGAGGATTTCGGGAGCAAGAGGAAGGAGAACGAGAAAGGGGATCTAGGGCAAGACAGACGAGAGCGGGGCAAGTAAGCCTGGCCAGGGCACCCCCTTTTGCTAGTCGTGCAGTTGCCGAGGCGTCGTGGGAAGTGCAGACGCCCACGCCCAATCAACAGCCATGCGGCGCCCAAGGCTGTAGGCTGTTAGGGCCTGCGGCGCTTCGCGCTTGCCCCATCGCTTCTCTGCTAAGCCAAGCCCGCGCACGCCTTGGGCCCGGGGGCTACTGTCGGCGTTCTGGGAATGGGGGTCCCTAGACTTGCCTGCCTGCGGCCTGCGGCGTGGCTCAGGCAGGGCCCCAGCGCGGCCCATCTTCACCAGCCCAAGCTCAAGACCCTCGCAAGGGGCCAAGCCTCGCGGGGCGGATGACAGGAAGCTTCCTCAGAGCGGCCTCATCAGGCAGGCTCGCGAGGAGGCGGAGAGATCAATGAAAGGGTACCTCGCGAGGATCCCATGACGCAAGCCATGACGATCAAGGCCAGGCAGGCGCCGACCTGTGCAGGGTCCTTGTTTCCCCTTTGGTGCAAAGGGGGCAAGCACAGGCCAAGGCATCAGGCAAAGGTTACCATCAGGCAAGCACAGGTCCTTCTTTCCCCTCAAGTTATGGACCCAGTCCGTGTAATTGCTACCATCATCTTTCAACTTTGCTTTCTCAAGGAACGCATTAAAATTCAACGGAACAACAGCACGGGCCATTTATCTACAATCATACATAAACAAGAAAGATACTATCAGGTACTAAGTTCATGATAAATTTAGGTTCAATTAATCATATTACTTAAAGAACTCCCACTTAGATAGACATCCATCTAATCCTCTAAGTGATTACGTGATCCAAATCAACTAAACCATGTCCGATCATCACGTGAGATGGAGTAGTTTCATTGGTGAACATCACTATGTTGATCATATCTACTATATGATTCACGCTCGACCTTTCGGTCTCCGTGTTCTGAGGCCATATCTGTATATGCTTGGCTCGTCAAGTATAACCTGAGTATTCCGCGTGTGCAACTGTTTTGCACCCGTTGTATTTGAACATAGAGCCTATCACACCCGATCATCACGTGGTGTCTCAGCACGAAGAACTTTCGCAATGGTGCATACTCAGGGAGAACACTTCTTGATAATTAGTGAGAGATCATCTTATAATGCTACCATCAATCAAAGCAAGATAAGATGCATAAAAGATAAACATCACATGCAATCAATATAAGTGATATGATATGGCCATCATCATCTTGTGCTTGTGATCTCCATCTCCGAAGCACCGTCATGATCACCATCGTCACCGGCGCGACACCTTGATCTCCATCGTAGCATCGTTGTCGTCTCGCCAATCTTATGCTTCCACGACTATCGCTAGCGCTTAGTGATAAAGTAAAGCATTACAGCGCGATTGCATTGCATACAATAAAGCGACAACCATATGGCTCCTGCCAGTTGCCGATAACTCGGTTACAAAACATGATCATCTCATACAATAAAATTTAGCATCATGTCTTGACCATATCACATCACAACATTCCCTGCAAAAACAAGTTAGACGTCCTCTACTTTGTTGTTGCATGTTTTACGTGGCTGCTACGGGCTTAAGCAAGAACCAATCTTACCTACGCATCAAAACCACAACGATAGTTTGTCAAGTTGGTGATGTTTTAACCTTCACAAGGACCGGGCGTAGCCACACTCGGTTCAACTAAAGTTGGAGAAACTGTCACCCGCAAGCCACCTATGTGCAAAGCACGTCGGGAGAACCGGTCTCGCGTAAGCGTACGCGTAATGTCGGTCCGGGCCGCTTCGTCCAACAATACCGCCGAACCAAAGTATGACATGCTGGTAAGCAGTATGACTTATATCGCCCACAACTCACTTGTGTTCTACTCGTGCATATAACATCAACATATAAAACCTAGGCTCGGATGCCACTGTTGGGGAACGTAGTAATTTCAAAAAAATTCCTACGCACACGCAAGATCATGGTGATGCATAGCAACGAGAGGGGAGAGTGTGATCTACGTACCCTTGTAGATCGACAACGGAAGTGTTAACTTGGTTGATGTAGTCGTACGTCTTCACGGCCCGACCGATCAAGCACCGAAACTACGACACCTCCGAGTTCTAGCACACGTTCAGCTCGATGACGATCCCCGGACTCCGATCCAGCAAAGTGTCGGGGAAGAGTTCCGTCAGCACGACGGCGTGGTGACGATCTTGATGTACTACTGTCGCAGGGCTTCGCCTAAGCACTGCTACAATATTATCGAGGACTATGGTGGAAGGGGGCACCGCACACGGCTAAGAATATGATCACGTGGATCAACTTATGTCCTTAGGGGTGCCCCTTGCCTCCGTATATAAAGGTTCAAAGGGGGGGCCGGCCGGCCAAGAGGAGGCACGCCAGGAGGAGTCCTACTCCCTCCGGGAGTAGGACTCCCCCCTTTCCTAGTTGGAATAGGATTCGCGAAGGGGGGAAAGAGGAGAGAGAGGAGGAAGGGGGGTCGGCCCCCTCTCCTTGTCCTATTCGGACCAAGGGGGGGAGGGGCGCGTGGCCCATCTCTGGCCACCTCTCCTCTCTTCCACTAAGGCCCACTAAGGCCCATATACCTCCCGGGGGGGGGGGGGTTCCGGTAACCTCCCGGTAATCCGGTAAAATCCCAATTTCACCCGGAACACTTCCGATATCCAAACATAGGCTTCCAATATATCAATCTTTATGTCTCGACCATTTCGAGACTCCTCGTCATGTCCGTGATCACATCCGGGACTCCGAATAACCTTCGGTACATCAAAACACATAAACGCATAATATAACTGTCATCGAAACCTTAAGCGTGCGGACCCTACGGGTTCGAGAACAATGTAGACATGACCGAGACACGTCTCCGGTCAATAACCAATAGCGGGACCTGGATGCCCATATTGGTTCCTACATATTCTACGAAGATCTTTTATCGGTCAGACCGCATAACAACATACGTTGTTCCCTTTGTCATCGGTATGTTACTTGCCCGAGATTCGATCGTCGGTATCCTATACCTAGTTCAATCTCGTTACCGGCAAGTCTCTTTACTCGTTCTGTAATACATCATCCCGCAACTAACTCATTAGTTGCAATGCTTGCAAGGCTTAAGTGATGTGCATTACCGAGAGGGCCCAGAGATACCTCTCCGACAATCGGAGTGACAAATCCTAATCTCGAAATACGCCAACCCAACATGTACCTTTGGAGACACCTGTAGAGCTCCTTTATAATCACCCAGTTACGTTGTGACGTTTGGTAGCACACAAAGTGTTCCTTTGGCAAACGGGAGTTGCATAATCTCATAGTCATAGGAACATGTATAAGTCATGAAGAAAGCAATAGCAACATACTAAACAATCGGGTGCTAAGCTAATGGAATGGGTCATGTCAATCAGATCATTCAACTAATGATGTGATCCCGTTAATCAAATAACAACTCTTTGTCCATGGTTAGGAAACATAACCATCTTTGATTAACGAGCTAGTCAAGTAGAGGCATACTAGTGACACTCTGTTTGTCTATGTATTCACACATGTATTATGTTTCCGGTTAATACAATTCTAGCATGGATAATAAACTTTTATCATGATATAAGGAAATAAATAATAACTTTATTATTGCCTCTAGGGCATATTTCCTTCAGTACTATTCATCATCAGCCCCAGAGGCAATCCACCACACCACACACTGGAGTAGGGTGTTACACCACAACAGTGGCCCGAACCAGTATAAACCCCGTGTCTCTTGTGTTGTTCATCATTTTCATCTTAGTTCGTACGAGAGGATCAGACGTAGATCGGTAGGGGAGAGATCTCCGCGTGCATCCCAGTGTTCGAACCTCAAGGGTTTGACGGAACCCGAAATCCGACATACATGAACTCCTCAAACTATGGTCATCACCGGGAGTGGTCCCGATTATTGTCACTTCGGGGTTACCGGATCATAACACATAGTAGGTGACTATTGACTTGCAAGATAGGATCAAGAACTCACATATATTCATGAAAACATAATAGGTTCAGATCTGAAATCATGGCACTCGGGCCCTAGTGACAAGCATTAAGCATAGCAAAGTCATAGCAACATCAATCTTAGAACATAATGGATACTAGGGATCAAACCATAACAAAACTAACTCGATTACATGGTAAATCTCATCCAACCCATCACCGTCCAGCAAGCCTACGATGGGATTACTCACGCATGGCGGAGAGCATCAGGAAATTGGTGATGGAGGATGGTTGATGATGACGATAGCGACGGATTCCCCTGTCCGGAGCCCCGAACGGACTCCAGATCAGCCCTCCCGAGGAAGATTAGGGCTTGGAGGCGGCTCCGCATCGTAAAACGCAATGAATCCTTCTCTCTGATTTTTTTCTCCCCGAACGTGGATATATGGAGTCAGGGTTGAGGTCGGTGGAGTCTCAGGGGGGCCATGAGGCAGGGGGCGCGCCCCAGGGGGCGTCTTGCACCCTTGTGGACAGGGTGTGGCCCCCCTGATGCTGATTGTTTCGCCAGTATTTTTATTAATTCCAAAACATGTCTCCGTGGATTTTCAGGCCATTCCAAGAAATTTTATTTCTGAACAAAAATATCACCATGGCAATTCTGCTCACCGGATAGCCTGTGTTCTAGATTACTGAAGGCAAAGTATTTTCCTTCAGGACATCTACTTGATACGATCCTTCCTACTAGCGGGTCGGCAGTATGGCCAGTAATCCTGCATGGTTTAGACTTACTCAAGAAGGGCATTATATGGCGTGTAGGGGATGGTGCCACGATCAGAACCTGGAGGGACCCTTGGATCCCAAGAGCTTCTTCTTTCCGCCCTATTACGCCAAGGCGCACATCCCGTTTGAATTGTGTCTCAGATTTCCTAGATGAGAACGGTGCATGACGGTTGGATCGTTTGAGGCAAAACTTATGGCAGATGGATATCGACTTTATTCTGAAAATTAGAACTTCCCCAAGGCAGCGGGGTGATTTTATCTCATGGTGTCCTGAGAAATCTGGACAGTTTTCTTTTAGGAGTGCCTATATATTGGCTACATGTGATCACAACTTGGTGTTTGCGGGAGGGGCATCCTCCTTGGCACCCGACGACACGAGATCTCTGTGGAATAGTGTGTGGAAGTCATCGATGCCATAGAAGATGAAGATCACGGCATGTAAAGTAGTGGCAGGTGTGTTGCCTACGACTTCGTGCAAAAAATACAGACATATATCTGAACACTCTACTTGTCCATTATGTGGAATAGAAGAGGAGGACGGTTTTCACGCCCTGGTTACATGCGATCACGCCCGGCTCGTCTGGCTGGGAATGGGAGCCCGTTGGCCCCTGCCACCAGATGAGATATTGGTTAATTCAGGCAAAGAATGGTTGCTGAACCTACTTGCTAACTGTTCAGATGATGTTCGGGATATGGTGATTATATTGATATGGCGTATCTGGCAACTACGGACTGATACAACTCATGGGAAGGAAACACCACGAGTGGATGTGACAGTGGAGTTTCTTGATAGTTATTACAAGTCTGTTAAGCTTGTTGGATGTTTAGCACAGGGGAGATAATCAAAGGCAAGATGAATGTCTCAGACCCTGGCCCAGGAGCAAAAACTAAACACCCCGTCGCCCCATGGCCCACACCTATGAGGGGTATTGTCGCCTTGTCCGTTGATGGATCCTTCCAGGTGTCGGATGGGACTGCGGCAGCGGGTATGGTTCTACGAGATGATACTGGCACAGTGTTGTTTGTAGCCTACCGTTACATTTTTAACTGTAACGATGCACTGGAAGCAGAGATTCATGCCCTCATGCAAGGTATGACTTTGGCTATACAACACTCATCGTTTCCGGTGGTAGTGCAGTCCGACTCGGCTGCAGCTCTATCTTCCCTGTCAACTGATTGCCTCAACAGATCAGCGTATGCTCAGCTAATCCTTGAGATTAAGGAGCTCATGAGTGTTAGGGAGTTTTTTCCTCAGAAACTTCACTGTAGTCAGAATAGTGTTCCAGATTGTTTGGCCAATTATAGCCCCTCCAAAAGAACCACGGCTGTGTGGGTAAACTCGGTTCCACCTTGTACCGAGGATTTGTGACCTCTTGATTGCAACACCGTGACAATGCAATAAAACTCCCTTTAAATCGCAAAAAAAAAACTTGATATAAAAACTTAGTTCTGTATCCAAAAATTGGGTTCACAGCAAAATCCCAAGAAGACAAAGTGCATGTTATTTATTTTTAATATTTGATTGCAATTTTTTGTAGGTAGCTTACCAAGCTGGCCGCTTGGTGTTATTTATTTTTAATAAGAACACAGGATATTATGGTAAATATGCCATTAAACGAATACTCCTATATGTTAGAGCATCTCCAGCCGCCTCCCCGAGTGCCCCCCTCAGGAGCCTTTTTTCTCTGCCGGCGATGCAAAAAGGGCAAAAAATGGCCCAGCCGTGCCCCCCAAGCGCCCCCACGACCTCAAAATGCCGCCGGCGAACCCAGGCCAAACCCAGCGCGCTAGGGGGCTGTTGGGGGCGCCGGCGGAAGCAACGGCCAATCCTACTCCCCCACACGTTTTTTTCCTTGCCACCTAATCATTTTTTGCCCCGCAATTCTTGTGAGGACACCAACGGCTGGGGAAGCGGATTCTTGGGGGCGCCGGCGGAAGAGTTTTGCCCCCACGACGTGCCATTTTTGGTCCGGCGATTGTCCTGGAGGGGCTCCAACGGCTGGAGATGCCCTTAACCATGTCACCGGTGCAGTGGGTGCACATATCCATCTGGTGCACCGGATTTTTGTTCCGTGAGCAGAGAGGGTGTTCGCCCAAGGTGCGGGCATGCATGTCGGTGCGAGAGCTAGCCGGACGCAAAACACGGCAAGTCGGTTGTAATAAGAGATCCTCAATTTCCAACGTCACCGCGGCAGCCGGCAACAGAAAGGCAGGCGCAGATCCACCTCCACGGGATAATCATTACGGAGACACGCATTGCCTGCTAGTGCGAGGGGCCAGCCAGTGGGGTCGGGTCGACCGAACCAACATCCGGGACACGAGGAAAGAAATCCTAGCCATTCTTCACTGACACCCGGGGCCAAGGTCTCGTCCGACCTATAGTTGCCATCTCAACCAAGGACGCCGCGGAGGGGAGATAAATTGAACATGCCTTTTTGTTAGACAAGAGGAAGATCGAAGTAATTAAAAGTGGGATAGATAAGCCAGAGAAATGGTCGGAAGACAATCGTGTCTTGCATGTCCAAAAGATTCTCGCGTGGTTGTTAGAACCAACCACCTCGCCTCACCATCGCCAGGTTTTTCGACTGCCATGGGGAGGAGCATAAAGCCAGCCATAAAACCCCCCAAACCCCTCGCCATTGTCACGCCCGGTCACCACCACACAGAGCAGCAGCGGCGAGCGCTTGGTCGTGTTGGGTCGGGGGCTGTGAGAGAGAATGGACGCGCAGGCCGCCGTGACACGTGACGCCGTCGGCCTCGACGACCCGCTCGTCGCCCTCACCCTCGGATCCATCTACGCCGCCGCCCCGACCCCGCCGCCCAAGCCGCGGCGCCCCTCTCCTCCGACCCCTCCACCTTCCAAGCCGGCGTCCGCCACCCGCCGCCGCCTCAATGCCTCCGCCCCCGGCCAGCGCCGCCGCGCGAGCAACGAGCCGCCTTCCGACGACGACGCCGCCGCCGCGGACGGGGCGCCGCCCCCGTTCCCGTGGGCCACGGAGCGGCCCGCGCGGCACGACACCCTGGACAGCCTGCTGCGCCGGGGCGTCACGACCGTCGAGGGCGAGGGCCGGTGCAAGCGCTGCAGCGGCACGGCGACCGTGGCGTACGAGCTGGCGCCCAAGTTCAGGGAGGTGCGCGAGTTCGTCGTCGCCAACCGGCACTCGTTCGACGACCGCGCCCCGGACGCGTGGATGTACCCGGTGCTGCCCGACTGCGCGGCGTGCGGGGAGAAGCGATGCATGTGGCCGTGGATCGCCGAGGACAAGGGCGAGATCAACTGGCTGTTCCTCCTGCTGGGCCAGATGCTGGGCTGCTGCACGCTGGAGCAGCTCAAGTACTTCTGCAAGAACACCGGCCGCCACCGGACCGGCGCCAAGAACCGGGTCCTCTACTACGCCTTCCTGGAGATGTGCAGGCAGCTCGAGCCGCGCGGGCCGTTCGATGACACCGTCGCCGACGGCAACGGGTTCCTGCACTCGTGATCTACCGGCCCCTGCGCGCAGATGGATTTTTTATGTCATGTGGTGTGTCGATCTGGTAATTTCTAGGGATGACGAGGAAAGAACAACTTCTCTAGATTTAATCTAGTTATATGTTATTGGATCGTTATGATTATTATTTATCATGAGTTTTGATGAAAATGATTAATCATGTTCTTGCACTCAACATGTAATACATTACTACATTATCTGTAGTGTCTTCATGCAAGTGACTCTATTGCCGAGATATTTTTCTTGTACCATTTATTTATTTACAATATTATATTATTTACCGGTTAATTTGGCTCTTGTATTGGAGAAGGAAACTCACTTGGCATTCTTGGCTAGGATTGGCAGTGTTTAGCATGGAGATCAATTAATTTATATTGCAAGATTGTGCTCCATTGAACTATAGGGCACACTAGAATGCTAGACCAACAAGCGTGCCACCAGAGCCTAAGAAACTTTCCATCCCTAATCAATCTCCCCCAACCCCCTGAATTTCAGCGGGTGAGGCCCCTGTTCTTCTTCAAACAGAACTTTCCACGTTAGCTCACCCGTACACAAAAATATTTAGGTAGATGTAACATTGCTCATTGTAGGAGCATGGATAGTTCTTCTAAAAAAATAGCATGGATGGCGGGGATTGGCATTTTTCTTATGTATGAAGTCCACGTCATCTAGAAAAGATAATTAAACATGTTATACACCAGACGGCAAGTCAACTAAGCTATCAAACAAAACAGAAAATAAATAAAACATGCTATACAATTTATTATTTCTTAAGTGTTATATTTTAGTGTTCATAAATACTCACTTTGTTCCTAAATAGAAGTATTTTTAGATATTCTAATAGAGATTATAGACGGAGCAAAATAAGTGAATCTACACTTTAAAATACATCCGTCCGTACAATGAAGGACACGAGAGTAAGACAAGACATCTTGTACAATAGAGAAAAAAAATATTATCTTCCTTCATAAGAGATCAAAGTGATTGGATCCTTTCCCAGATCGTGTGCAAGCGGGAGGTACGTACACCAGACTATTTTCTTCTCCTCTCTCTCTCTCTCCAATTAAGATTGTTACTAACATTGCAAGGGCCTAGACCTGGGTAAAACCCGGGCCCCGTGTGCGTTCAATAACCTAAGGCTACGTCCCACTCTCACAGAAATCCATGAGCGTTACTTTCAAAAACACTGTCGACAACTGTATGCACTAGGGCCCAAAGGCATAGGCAGGCTCCAAGCTGCCTGGGCCGTGGTACCAGATTCCTTAATCGAGTGTAGCACCTTCAACAATGTAGCACATGTTTGGTCTGGGGCTTGTCCTGGGCTCGACTCGATGCTGGCTACACCATTGCTAGAGCCCAACTATGGTCACCTTCCCCGCCATCTTTGTGGCATCGTTATTAATAATTTTGTCGACAGTTCCACAAAAATCATCCAAGTTACAATATATACTTCAAGGAATTTTTTGGGTGCTACTTTCTTTACTAATACTAATTTTCTTCCCTCGTCCCACTCAAGAACCATCATCATGTAATCGTACACATTGGACTTGCTACTCAACACTCCATATTACCCCCCCCCCCTTTCTCAAAATGCAAGGCACATTTGACAATTTACAGTCTTCGTTGTCTAAGTTTCCTTACAATTTTCACTTATAATACGCCTAATACAAGTACAAGGAGGTAGCAACCCCTCGGGTGCTATGTACCCGACAATTCCTCCTGCTCCACCAACAGAAATTGCACTTCACATTTGCTAGCCAAAATAAGATATCCGAGGTCGAAGTATCCATCCAACATAATGTTTTGCCGTTTGAGACCGAAATGTTTAATGCGAGTGTTACACCAAAAATGAAGGTACTCAGGCCCACAAACAATGCCGATAACAATGTCAAAGAGTCTCTCCCATCTTAGGCTGCGTGAACTCACCATGTTGGAGGTGGGCTACCAGCAGCTCGTTGATCGATCCAGGGCATCTCTCGATAGTTGGAGAGATGAGCTTATTGATGCGCTCAACTCTTCAGTTTCGCCCAGTGAGCAACTTGCTCAGATTGGTGAGTTTGAGCAAGGCCTTTTGCACCAACATTTTGTGCCTATTACTTTCCGGGGCCAACAAGAAAACATGATGGGGGATACTAGTCTGCTCATCTATGGGACCTTGCCGCTGTAATCATCACAACACCTTTAGACACCTCTCTTGCCCAACATCTTTGGGGGCTGGGATGACTTTGGGATTGCTGATACTGGTTGTATATCTGGGTCAAGCATCTGTCTCTCTTCGACAGAGCATCCTCTAGTACTTCACCACTCCCCCCTCTGCCGCCCTCTATGTAGCATGACATAATGCAACCTTGGGAGATGTAGTCGTTGTTTCATGGACTTGACCAGTGGTCACTTGTTTTGAAGTCATGTGCTTTTGAGATGCCTCTTTTAGCATGGCATGCCTCGCTAGGGCCCGAGGTTGTTTGTGGACCTAGGTCTCTCTCATCCCCAACCCTACGGGCCCGTGGTTCGTTCTCTTGCTGCTCCTTATGGGTCCAGGCCTGGATTGTGTAGCAAGTCCGACCCATTTTGCTCCATCAAGGAACAAATGGCACGACTTGTGTTGGCTACTACTAACCTATTAGGGGTGACATTGATCGAGGCTATCACTACAAGAGTCGCAACATTGCAGTTAGAATACCAAAAAGCTTTCTTTGCAAATATCACGACATTGATGTCCTCTTCGTTTTTTGGCACGCCCACTGTTGCTGAAACCCGCACCCCGCGAATGAAGAGGATGCTTAGTGCATGAAAAGGGGAAAGGCGGAGCGCCCATCTTCTAAATATGCACTACAAATTCTCATCCTTGAGACGCTCCCAGGTGCAAATCTGCACCCAATTGGGGATAATCGAGCATTATGAGGATTTCAATGAGGATTCATTGATGACCTAGATCTAGTTATTCAAGAATCTGATGCCAAAGACTAATGCAGAAAAGCTAGCTAAGATTACATGTCTGGCATCTCCTTCGCAACTCTGCTTGCCTAGTGCTGAATTGCAAGCAATCTTGGAGGAGCTTTTGGCCATGAGATCATAGGCATCGTGATCCGCGCCTCATCACCCATCTAGATGTTAATGATTAGTTCCTAAAAGATCATGTATGCCCTTAGTCGCCAATCAAGCGACTACTTTGTATCTCCCAGTCTGAAATCTTGTCCCGCTGGGACGGTTGCATTGTATATTTCTACTTACAAACATGTTCTAGTTGCTACTGCGACCTTTATGTTCTAGTAATTAGGACAAGAACAACAACAATCTATGTCACAGTTGGGTGGCCAGGTTCCATCGTGCTTTGAACTCCTTGGCACTCCATGGAATTCCTTTGATTGGTCGCTGCTTCAGATGGAATAATGAGCAGTCCCCCAACTCTTGTCAACTTGGATCATGCTTTCTATAATGTGGATTGGGGTTGTGCTTCTCGACTACCAAATTGCTACTCTAATCCACTACTATATCTTATCACTAACCACTCCTCCTTGTTAATGATAATGTGAAAACCTACCACTAGTTCAGACTTGAGGCTTACGTGCAAATGACAATTCATTGAGGGGTTCCGGGAAGTGGTGTCCGCCACTTGGAACTATGACACTGAAACCATGTCCTATGGCTACCGTGAGAAAGCCTATTATTAAGAGTCGTATGGTTTTTCAATAAAGGTTGATGTTGTATGTTGTGGTGTAATTCTCCAGTGGCAATCAAACAATAAGAATTAATGCAAACGATTATGAACTTAACAACTAGGTCATATTCTAACTGTCCTCAAGAATGATTTAGTCCACATAAGAGACCCAACAAGATTATTCGTAGCTTAATTAAGGATGTGCACTTGTTGCACTCTTTTACATTCACCAGTCTGTCAATTCTTGCGACCATTCAATAAACAGGTGAACAACTATTGCTTCTTCTTGTAATTCCTGACTGGATTTCGATGCACTAACTACTTGTGCTTCTCATTGGGACCACACTCTTATTTTTTGAAAAGACCTAAAATTTAGCACCTACACTTGCGGGTCATCAACAAGCAAGAATGAAAATATGGTAATAGAATGAGACCGTATAGGTCTTATAACGTGAAAGAAATGGTATACTTAAAACTGCAACCATACAAAGTAGCAACATTTGGCATTCACACTATTCTTAAACTCGCAACCAAGTTCTATGGCCCCTTTCAAATTATACAAAAAGTGGAAAGTACAACATACAAACTTCTGTTCTGAGATGGTGTACACATAGATAATGTCATTCATATTAGCCGCCTAAAGAAACATATCGGTCCAAATGTAGTACCAAGCCATGGGCTTCCTCTTGTTGATCCAAATGAGAAGATCAAAATGGCTCATATTCTGGAACTGAACACTCAAGCAGTACCACACATTGAGTCACTCAACTTCTAGTCTAATGGCTGAAGATGTCACTTAAAGAGGCCACTTCGGAAGACTCTTAACTCCACCGACTTCATGTTTTACAAATTCTTCAACCAAACTAGTCGCTCTTGGTTTGCATTACAGGTCCTTGAGGACGAGGATCTTCTTCACATTGAGGCAATTGTCAGAATCTGTGGACTATCAGATGCATGAAGACTCTGACACCTTCCATGAAGACATCACAAAGAGATACACAGAGGTGGGCACTTGCGATGACTTTGCTTAAGTGGGGATCAAAGGTCTAGATTAAAAGAGGATCCACCATTTTCCATCCTGTTGTCGGTTAACTTTACAAATTAAATTGTACTTGAATTCAATTAACTGAGTTCATTAATTGTCGTTGTAACTTCCTTCCTCTTATAATTATCTCCTCCCAACCATGGATCTAGCTATCGCCTTGTTCACCAAGTTGGTGTAGTCTATAACTAGATAGTAGCAAGGTGCTTGGTAGAACTAAATCTGATAGAAAAACTTTGTATTAGAATTATGAATCATGTAAGGGAAATCATCTCTTTAGTGCCAGTTATTTGTGTTCTTGTAAATTCCCCGTTGTGGGTCTCTCAAGCTGCCACGAGCATCACCACCTCCTCGCCTTGCATGGCAACCAATACTGTCATGCCATCCTCTCTTGACGCGATGGTTACCACCCCCACCACACCTTCCTCCTTTGTGTATAGGTAACAATAAGCACATCATCCGATTCATTGCAGATGGGAAAATTAATCTCCATCGCCTATACTCTGCGCCATCACCACATCCACCTCCACGCCCATGGTTGCCAAGGTGAAAGGGGAGATAAAATCACTAGATTTTTCTTTGATATGGAAAATTACTGGTTTAGGATTTTGGGAGCTCATATGCGTGGGGTTGTACAAGGGAGGTGCATGTGAAGGGGCTAGGGGTTTTCTAGGATACAGAAACAAAAGTGCTCATCCTCTACCAAGTTAGTACTCGTGTTGCCCTCCATTAAAAAAATTCTTTTGGCTGCCTTCTTTCGTACCAACCATGTGTTCTTCTTTCTCGAAAATCCACTTTAGAGCTCAGGCTCCATGGAGCTCGACGTTTTAACAATTCAAAATTCATTTTTGTACATTTTAATGAGTAAAATACACCACAAGTGCTAAAACTATTTGAGGGGTGTCAAGTTAGTCCTAATACTATGAAAATGCACATCTGTGTCATGAAAGTTTGCTAAGTGTGTCACTCACAGTGCTATCTGTGATGCATCAGCTTTGACTTGTATGGGTGGCAGGTTGACCACTTTTCATGTAGCAAATTTTTGCACAAGAACCACCAAAAGGTCATCTCTTCTAATTTTGTGGCCCCCTCTTTGCATAAAACATATGCGGGCGCCGTCTATCCATCAATCTGACCAACCCATCCATCACATTCCCCCGATTCCCTCGCATGATCCAATCACTGATACGTCTCCAACGTATCTACTTTTACAAACACTTTTGCCCTTGTTTTGGACTCTAAATTGCATGATTTGAATGGAACTAACCCGGAATGACGTTGTTTTCAGCAAAACTACCATGGTGTTATTTTTGTGCAGAAATAAAAGTTTCGGAATGACCTGAAAATCCACGGAGACACATTTTGGAATTAATGAAAAATACTGGCGAAAGAGTCAGCATCAAGGGGCCCACACCCTATCCACGAGGGTGCAGGGCGCTCCCCCTGCCTCGTGGGCCCCCTGGAACTCCACCAACCTCAACCCCAAGTCCATATATTCACTTTCGAGGAGAAAAAATCAGAGAGAAGGATTCATCGCATTTTACGATATGGAGCCGCCGCCATGCCCTAATCTTCCTCGGGAGGGCTAATCTGGAGTTTGTTCGGGGCTCCGGAGAGGGGAATCCGTCTCCATCGTCATCATCAACCATCCTCCATCACCAATTTCATGATGCTCTCCGTCGTGCCTGAGTAATCCCATCATAGGCTTGCTGGACGGTGATGGGTTGGATGAGATTTACCATGTAATCGAGTAAGTTTTGTTAGGGTTTGATCCGTAGTATCCATTATGTTCTAAGATTTATGTTGCTATGACTTTGCTATGCTTAATGCTTGTCACTAGGGCCCGAGTGCCATTATTTCATATCTGAACCTATTATGTTTTCATGAATATATGTGAGTTCTTGATCCTATCTTGCAAGTCAATAGTCACGTACTATGTATTATGATCTGGCAACCCCGAAGTGACAATAATCAGGACCACTCTCGGTGATGACCGTAGTTTGAGGAGTTCATGTATTCACTAAGTGTTAATGCTTTGGTCCGGTAATCTATTAAAAGGAGGACTTAATATCCCTTAGTTTCCAATAGGACCCCGCTGCCACGGGAGGGTAGGATAAAAGATGTCATGCAAGTTATTTTCCATAAGCACGTATGACTATATTCGGAATACATGCCTACATTACATTGATGAACTGGAGCTAGTTCTGTGTCACCCTATGTTATAACTGTTGCATGAGGAATCACATCCTACATAATTACCAATCATTGATCCATTGCCTACGAGCTTTTCACATATTGATCTTTGTTTCGTTACTTTTCTGTTGCAAACTGTTACGATTGCTACAAAAACTGCTACTGTTACTTTTGCCACCGTTACCGTTACTTCCATACTACTTTGCTACTAAATACTTTGCTGTAGATATTAAGTCTTTCAGGTGTGGTTGAATTGACAACTCAACTGCTAATACTTGATAATATTCTTTGGCTCCCCTTGTGTCGAATCAATAAATTTGGGTTGAATACTCTACCCTCGAAAACTATTGTGATCCCCTATACTTGTGGCTTATCAAGACTATTTTCTGGCGCCGTTGCCGGGGAGCATAGCTCTATTCTTTGAGTCACTTGGGATTTATATCTGTTGATCACTATGAGGAACTTGAAAGATGAAAGAACCATGATTTTTCCCTCAACTACGAGGGGGGGGGGTAAGGAACTGCCATCTAGCTCTGCACTTGATTCACCATCTGTTATGAGTAAATTTGCGACACCTACACCTGTTATTGATTCTGATATGTCGCATGTTATTGATGATGCCACTTCTGCTATGCATGATGCTTATGATGAAACTACTTCTATTCTTGATAATACTGTGGCATTAGGTGAATTTCTTGATGAACAACTTGCTAGGGTTAGAGAGAATGAAATTATTGAAACAGATAATATTGATGAAAGTGATGATGAAGATTCTCCCCTAGATATGAATTGCCTGATGTGCCTGAGGGTTATGTTATGGATGAAGAAACTGCTAGAGACCTTTTTGCTTGCAAAGATAGATATGATCTTAAGAAACTGTTAGCTAAGCTGAAAGAAAAGTCTTTGAATCCTAGAATGAAATATGACCCTGCTTTTGCTACTTCACCTATCTGTATTTCTGATAAGGATTATGATTTCTCTATCGATCCCGAGTTAATTACTTTGCTTGAATCTGATCCTTTTTATGGCTATGAATCTGAAATTGTTGTGGCACATCTTACTAAATTGAGTGATATAGCCACCCTATTCACTCATGAGGAAAAAAATCATTACTACTATATCCTTAAGTTATTTCCGTTCTCATTAAAGGGTGATGCTAAAACATGGTTTGATTCTCTTGCTCCTGGTTGTGTGCGTAGTCCCCAGGATATGATTTATTACTTCTCTACTAAATATTTCCCCGCTCATAAGAAACAAGTTGCCTTAAGGGAAATATATAATTTTGTGCAAATTGAAGAAGAGAGTCTCCCACAAGCTTGGGGGAGGCTTCTCCGATTACTTAATGCTTTGCCTGATCATCCTCTCAAGAAAAATGAAATACTTGATATCTTTTATAATGGACTAATGCTACCTCTTGAGCATGCGTTGGTTTTCCCTTGAAGAGGAAAGGGTGATGCAGCAAAGTAGCGTAAGTATTTCCCTCAGTTTTTGAGAACCAAGGTATCAATCCAGTAGGAGACAACGCACAAGTCACCTAGTACCCGCACAAAGAATCAAGAACCTCGCAACCAAAGCGATAAAGGGGTTGTTAATCCCTTCATGATCACTTGCGGAAGTGAGATCTGATAGAGATAGTAAGATAAATATTTTTGGTATTTTGTTGTATAGATTGGAAAGTAAAGATTGCAAAATAGTAAACGAGATGCAATGATAAAAGAGATGCAATATAATAAGAAAGAGACCTGGGAGCCATAGGTTTCACTAGTGGCTTCTCTCATGATAGCATGTACTACGGTGGGTGAACAAATTACTTCCGAGCAATTGATAGAAAAGTGCATAGTTATGAAGATATCTAAGGCAATGATCATGAATATAGGCATCACGTCCGTGTCAAGTAGATCGAAACGATTATGCATCTACCACTATTACTCCACACATCGACCGCTATCCAGCATGCATCTAGAGTATTAAGTTCATAAGAACAAAGTAACACATTAAACAAGATTACATGATGTAGAGGGATAAACTCAAGCAATATGACATAAAACTCATCTTTTTATCCTCGATGGCAACAATGCAATCCGTGCCTTGCTGCCCCTACTGTCACTGGGAAAGACACCGCAAGATTGAACCCAAAGCTAAGCACTTCTTCCATTGCAAGAAAGATCAATCTAGTAGGCCAAACTAAACTGATAATTTGAAGAAACTGGCAAAGATATCAAATCATGCATATAAGAATTCAGAGAAGAACCAAATAATATTCATAGATAATCAAGTTCATAAACCCACAATTCATCGGATCTCGGGAAACACACTGTAAAAGAGTATTACATCGAATAGATCTCCAAGAACATCGAGGAGAAGTTTGTATTGAAGATCAAAGAGAGAGAAGAAGCCATCTAGCTAATAACTATGGACCCAAATGTCTGTGGTAAACTACTCACGCTTCATCGGAGAGGGTATGGAGTTGATGTAGAAGCCCTCCGTGATCGACTCCCCCTCCAGCAGATCGCCGGAAAAGGCCCCAAGAGGGGATCTCACGGGTACAGAAGGTTGCGGCAGTGGAAAATTGGTTTCGTGGCTCCCCCTGGTGTTTCTAGGGTATAAGAGTATATATAGGAGAAAGAAGTATGTCGGTGGAGCTTCACGGGGCCCACGATAGTGGGGGGCACTGTTGGGGAACGTAGTAATTTCAAAAAAAATCCTACGCACACGCAAGATCATGGTGATGCATAGCAACGAGAGGGGAGAGTGTTGTCCACGTACCCTCGTAGACCGAAAGCGGAAGCGTTAGCACAGCGCGATTGATGTAGTCGTACGTCTTCACGATCCGACCGATCAAGTACCGAACGCACGACACCTCCGAGTTCAGCACACGTTCAGCCCGATGACGTCCCTCGAACTCCGATCCAGCCGAGTGTTGAGGGAGAGTTTCGTCATCACGACGACGTGGTGACGATGATGATGTCCTACCGATGCAGGGCTTTGCCTAAGCACCACTATAGTATTATCGAGGTGGACTATGGTGGAGGGGGGCACCGCACACGGCTGAAAGATCAAACGATCAATTGTTGTGTCTCTAGGGTGCCCCCTGCCCCCATATATAAAGGAGCAAGGGGGAGGTGCGCCGGCCAGGAGGAGGCGCGCCAGGAGGAGTCCTACTCCCATCGGGAGTAGGACTCCCTCCCTTTTCCTTGTTGGATTAGGAGTGGAGGGGGAAAGAGGAGGGAGAGAGGAAGGAAAGGGGGCGCCGCCCCTCTTTCCTTGTCCTATTCGGACTAGGGGGGAGGGGCGCGCGGCCCTGCCCTGGCCGCCTCTCCTCTTCTCCACAAAGGCCCACTATGGCCCATTAAGCCCCTGGGGGGTTCCGGTAACCCCTCGGTACTCCGGTAACTGGAACACTTCCGATATCCAAATATAGGCTTCCAATATATCAATCTTCATGTCTCGACCATTTCGAGACTCCTTGTCATGTCCGTGATCACATCCGGAACTCCGAACAACCTTCGGTACATCAAAACTCATAAACTCATAATATAACCATCATCGAAACTTTAAGAGTGCGCACCCTACGGGTTCGAGAACTATATAGACATGACCGAGACACGTCTCCAGTCAATAACCAATAGAGGAACCTGGATGCTCATATCGGCTCCCACATATTCTACGAAGATCTTCATCGGTCAGACCGCATAACAACTTACGTTGTTCCCTTTGTCATCGGTATGTTACTTGCCTGAGATTCGATCGTCGGTATCTCAATACCTAGTTCAATCTCGTTACCGGCAAGTCTCTTTACTCGTTCCGTAATACGTCACCCTGCAACTAACTCATTAGTTGCAATGCTTTCAAGGCTTAAGTGATGTGCATTACCGAGTGGGCCTAGAGATACCTCTCCGAAAATCGGAGTAACAAATCCTAATCTCGAAATACGCCAACCCAACAAGTACCTTCGGAGACACCTGTAGAGCGCCTTTATAATCACCCAGTTAGGTTGTGACGTTTGGTAGCACACAAAGTGTTCCTCCGATAAACGGGAGTTGCATAATCTCATAGTTATAGGAACATGTATAAGTCATGAAGAAAGCAATAGCAACATACTAAACGATTGAGTGCTAAGCTAACAGAATGGGTCAAGTCAATCACATCATTCTCCTAATGATGTGATCCTGTTAATCAAATGAAAACTCTTTGTCTATGGCTAGGAAACATAACCATCTTTGATCAACAAGCTAGTCAAGTAGAGGCATACTAGTGACACTCTATTTGTCTATGTATTCACACAAGTATTATGTTTCCGGTTAATACAATTCTAGCATGAATAATAAACATTTATCATGATATAAGGAAATAAATAATAACTTTATTATTGCCTCTAGGGCATATTTCCTTCAGTCTCCCACTTGCACTAGAGTCAATAATGTGGATTACACAATTATGATTCTAACACCCATGGAGCCTTGGTGTTGATCATGTTTTGCTCATGGAAGAGGCTTAGTCAACGGGTATGCAACATTCAGATCCATATGTATCTTGCAAATTTCTATGTCTCCTACCTGGACTAGATCCCGGATGGAATTGAAGCGTCTCTTGATGTGCTTGGTTCTCTTGTGAAATCTGGATTCCTTCGCCAAGGCAATTGCACCACTATTGTCACAAAAGATTTTTATTGGACCCGATGCACTAGGTATGACACCTAGATCGGATATGAACTCCTTCATCCAGACTCCTTCAATTTGCTGCTTCCGAAGCAGCTATGTACTCCGCTTCACACGTAGATCCCGCCACGACGCTTAGAACTGCACCAACTGATAGCTCCACCGTTCAATGTAAACACGTATCCGGTTTTTTAGAATCGTCTGGATCAGTATCAAAGCTTGCATCGACGTAACCATTTACGATTAGCTCTTTGTCACCTCCATAAGCGAGAAACATATCCTTAGTCCTTTACAGGTATTTCAGGATGTTCTTGACCGCTGTCCAGTGATCCACTTCTGGATTACTTTGGTACCTCCCTGCTAAACTTATAGCAAGGCACACATCAGGTCTAGTACACAGCATTGCATACATGATAGAGCCTATGGCTGAAGCATAGGGAACATCTTTCATCTTCTCTCTATCTTCTGCAGTGGTCGGGCATTGAGTCTTACTCAACTTCACACCTTGTAACACAGGCAAGAACCCTTTCTTTGCTTGATCCATTTTGAACTTTTTCAAAACTTTATCAAGGTATGTGCTTTGTGAAAGTCCAATTAAGCGTCTTGATCTATCTCTATAGATCTTGATGCCCAATATATAAGCAGCTTCAGCGAGGTCTTTCATTGAAAAACTCTTATTCAAGTATCCCTTTATGCTATCCATAAATTCTATATCATTTCCAATCAACAATATGTCATCCACATATAATATCAGAAATGCTACAGAGCTCCCACTCACTTTCTTGTAAATACAGGGTTCTCCAAAAGTCTGTATAAAACCAAATGCTTTGATCACACTATCAAAACATTTATTCCAACTCCGAGAGGCTTGCACCAGTCCATAAATGGATCGTTGGAGCTTGCACACTTTGTTAGCTCCCTTTGGATCGACAAAACCTTCTTGTTGCATCATATACAACTCTTCTTCCAGAAATCCATTCAGGAATGTAGTTTTGACATCCATTTGCCAAATTTCATAATCATAAAATGCGGCAATTGCTAACATGATTCGGACAGACTTAAGCATCGCTACGGGTGAGAAAGTCTCATCGTAGTCAATCCCCTGAACTTGTCGAAAACCTTTTGCAACAAGTTGAGCTTTATAGACTGTAACATTACCGTCAGTGTCAGTCTTCTTCTTGAAGATCCAGTTATTCTCAAGGGCTTGCCAATCATTGGGCAAGTCAACCAAAGTCCACAATTTGTTCTCATACATGGATCCCATCTCAGATTTCATGGCCTCAAGCAATTTTGCGGAATCTGGGCTCACCATTGCTTCTTCATAGTTTGTAGGTTCATCATGGTCTAGTAACATAACCTCCAGAACAGGATTACCGTACCACTCTGGTGCGGATCTTACTCTGGTTGACCTACGAGGTTCAGTAACAACTTGATCTGAAGTTCCATGATCATCATCATCAACTTCCTCACTAATTGGTGTAGGCGTCACAGGAACCGGCTTCTGTGATGAACTACTTTCCAATAAGGGAGCAGGTATAGTTACATCATCAAGTTCTACTTTCCTCCCACTCACTTCTTTCGAGAGAAACTCCTTCTCTAGAAATGATCCATTCTTAGCAATGAATGTCTTGCCTTCGGATCTGTGATAGAAGGTGTACCCAACAGTCTCCTTTGGGTATCCTATGAAGACACATTTCTCCGATTTGGGTTCGAGCTTATCAGGTTGAAGCCTTTTCACATAAGCATCATAGCCCCAAATTTAAGAAACAACAACTTTGGTTTCTTGTCAAACCACAGTTCATAAGGCGTCGTCTCAGCGGATTTCGATGGTGCCTTATTTAACATGAATGCAGCCGTCTCTAAAGCATAACCCCAAAACAATAGCGGTAAATCAGTAAGAGACATCATAGATCGCACCAATCTAGTAAAGTACGATTACAAAATTCGGACACACCATTATGCTGTGGTGTTCCGGGTGGCGTGAGTTAAGAAACTATTCCGCATTGTTTCAAATGTAGACCAAACTCGTAACTCAAATATTCTCCTCCATGATATGATCGTAGAAACTTTATTTTCTTGTTATGATGATTTTCAACTTCACTCTGAAATTCTTTGAACTTTTCAAATGTTTCAGACTTATGTTTCGTTAAGTAGATATACCCATATCTGCTCAAATCATCTGTGAAGGTGAGAAAATAACAATATCCGCCACGAGCTTCAATATTCATCGGACCACATACATCTCTATGTATGATTTCCAACAAATCTGTTGCTCTCTCCATAGTTCCGGAGAACGGCGTTTTAGTCATCTTGCCCATGAGGCACGGTTCGCAAGTACCAAGTGATTCATAATCAAGTGGTTCCAAAAGTCCACCAGTATGGAGTTTCTTCATGCGCTTTACAACGATATGACCTAAACGGCGGTGCCACAAATAAGTTGCACTATCATTATCAACTCTGCATCTTTTGGCTTCAACATTATGAATATGTGTATCACTACTATCGAGATTCATCAAAAATAGACCACTCTTCAAGGGTGCATGACCATAAAAGATATTACTCATATAAATAGAACAACCATTATTCTCTGATTTAAATGAATAACCGTCTTGCATCAAACAAGATCCAGATATAATGTTAATGCTCAATGCTGGCACCAAATAACAATTATTTAAGTCTAATACTAATCCCGAAGGTAGATGTAGAGGTAGCGTGCCGACGGCGATCACATCGACTTTGGAACTGTTTCCCACGCGCATCGTCACCTCGTCGTTGGCTAGTGTTCGCTTAATCCGTAGTCCCTGTTTCGAGTTGCAAATATTAGCAACAGAACCAGTATCAAATCCCCAGGTGCTACTGTGAGCTCTAGTAAGGTACACATCAATAACATGTATATCACATATACCTTTGTTCACCTTGCCATCCTTCTTATTCGCCAAATACTTGGGGTAGTTCCGCTTCCAGTGACCAGTCTGCTTGCAGTAGAAGCACTCAGTCTCAGGCTTAGGTCCAGACTTGGGTTTCTTCTCTTGAGCAGCAACTTGCTTGCTGTTTTTCTTGAAGTTCCCCTTCTTCTTCCCTTTGCCCTTTTTCTTGAAACTGGTGGTCTTATTGACCATCAACACTTGATGCTCCTTCTTGATTTCTACCTCTGCAGCCTTTAGCATTGCAAAGAGCTCGGGAATCGTCTTATCCATCCCTTGCATGTTATAGTTCATCACAAAGCTCTTGTAGCTTGGTGGCAGTGATTGAAGAATTCTGTCAATGACACTATCATCCGAAAGATTAACTCCCAGTTGAATCAAGTGATTGCAGTACCCAGACATCTTGAGTATATGCTCACTGACAGAACTATTCTCCTCCATCTTGCAGCTGTAGAACTTATTGGAGACTTCATATCTCTCAATTCGGGCATTCTTTTGAAATATTAATTTCAATTCCTGGAACATCTCATATGCTCCATGACGTTTAAAACGTCGTTGAAGTCCCGGTTCTAAGCCGTAAAGCATGGCACACTGAACTATCGAGTAGTCATCAACACGTGACTGCCAGGCATTCACAATGTCTGCAGTTGCTGGCATAGGTGGTACACCTAGCGGTGCTTCCATGACGTAACTCTTCTGTGCAGCAATGAGGATAATCCTCAAGTTACGGACCCAGTCCGTGTAATTGCTACCATCATCTTTCAACTTTGCTTTCTCAAGGAACGCATTAAAATTCAACGGAACAACAACACGGGCCATCTATCTACAATCAACATAGACAAGCAAGATACTATTAGGTACTAAGTTCATGATAAATTTAAGTTCAATTAATCATATTACTTAAGAACTCTCACTTAGATAGACATCCCTCTAATCCTCTAAGTGATTACGTGATCCAAATCAACTAAACCATGTCCAATCATCACGTGAGATGGAGTAGTTTCATTGGTGAACTTCACTATGTTGATCATATCTACTATATGATTCACGCTCGACCTTTCGGTCTCCGTGTTCCGAGGCCATATCTGTATATGCTTGGCTCGTCAAGTATAACCTGAGTATTCCGCGTGTGCAACTATTTTGCACCCATTGTATTTGAACGTAGAGCCTATCACACCCGATCATCACGTGGTGTCTCAGCACGAAGAACTTTCACAACGGTGCATACTCAGGGAGAACACTTCTTGATAATTTAGTGAGAGATCATCTTATAATGCTACCGTCAATCAAAGCAAGATAAGATGCATAAAAGATAAACATCACATGCAATCAATATAAGTGATATGATATGGCCATCATCATCTTGTGCTTGTGATCTCCATCTCCAAAGCACCGTCATGATCATCATCGTCACCGGCGCGACACCTTGATCTCCATCGTAGCATCGTTGTCGTCTCGCCAATCTTATGCTTCTACGACTATCGCTACCGCTTAGTGATAAAGTAAAGCATTACAGGGCGATTGCATTGAATATAATAAAGCGACAACCATATGGCTCCTGCCAGTTGCCGATAACTCGGTTACAAAACATGATCATCTCATACAATAAAATTTAGCATCATGTTTTGACCATATCACATCACAACATGCCCTGCAAAAACAAGTTAGACGTCCTCTACGTTGTTGTTGCAAGTTTTACGTGGCTGCTATTGGGCTTAGCAAGAACCGTTCTTACCTACGCATCAAAACCACAACGATAGTTTGTCAAGTTGGTGCTGTTTTAACCTTCGCAAGGACCGGGCGTAGCCACACTCGGTTCAACTAAAGTTGGAGAAACTGACACCCGCCAGCCACCTGTGTGCAAAGCACGTCGGTAGAACCAGTCTCGCGTAAGCGTATGCGTAATGTCGGTCCGGGCTGCTTCATCCAACAATACCGCCGAACCAAAGTATGACATGCTGGTAAGCAGTATGAATTATATCGCCCACAACTCACTTGTGTTCTACTCATGCATATGACATCTACGCATAAAACCAGGCTCTGATGCCACTATTGGGGAACGTAGTAATTTCAAAAAAAATCCTACACACACGCAAGATCATGGTGATGCATAGCAATGAGAGGGGAGAGTGTTGTCTACGTACCCTCGTAGACCAAAAGCGGAAGCGTTAACACAACGTGGTTGATGTAGTCATACGTCTTCATGATCCGACCAATCAAGTACCGAACGCACGGCACCTCCGAGTTCAGCACACGTTCAGCCCGATGACGTCCCTCGAACTCCGATCCAGCCGAGTGTTGAGGGAGAGTTTTGTTGGCACAACGGCAAGGTGACGATGATGATGTTCCACCAATGCAGGGCTTTACCTAAGCACCGCTACAGTATTATCGAGGTGGACTATGGTGGAGGGGGGCACCGCACACGGCTAAAAGATCAAACGATCAATTGTTGTGTCTCTAGGGAGCCCCTGCCCCCGTATATAAAGGAGCAAGGGGGGAGGTGAGGCCGGCCAGGAGGAGGTGCGCCAGGAGGATTCCTACTCCCACAGGGAGTAGGACTCCCTCCCTTTTCCTTGTTGGATTAGGAGTGGAGGGGGAAAGAGGAGGGAGAGAGGAAGGAAAGGGGGCGCCGCCCCCATTTCCTTGTCCTATTCGGACTAGGGGGGAGGGGCGCGCGGCCCTGCCCTGGCCGCCTCTCCTCTTCTCCACAAAGGCCCACTATGGCCCATTAAGCCCCCGGGGGGTTCCGGTAACCCCTCGGTACTTCGGTAAAATCCCGATTTCACCTGGAACACTTCCGATATCCAAATATAGGCTTCCAATATATCAATCTTCATGTCTCGGCCATTTCGAGACTCCTCGTCATGTCCGTGATCACATCCGGGACTCCGAACAACCTTCGGTACATCAAAACTCATAAACTCATAATATAACCATCATCGAAACTTTAAGCGTGCGGACCCTACGGGTTCAAGAACTATATAGACATGACCGAGACACGTCTCCGGTCAATAACCAATAGCGGAACCTGGATGCTCATATTGGCTCCCACATATTCTACGAAGATCTTCATCGGTCAGACCGCATAACAACATACGTTGTTCCCTTTGTCATCGGTATGTTACTTGCCCGAGATTCGATCGTCGGTATCTCAATACCTAGTTCAATCTCGTTACCGACAAGTCTCTTTACTCATTCCGTAATACGTCACCCTGCAACCAACTCATTAGTTGCAATGCTTTCAAGGCTTAAGTGATGTGCATTACCGAGTGGGCCTAGAGATACCTCTCCGACAATCAGAGTAACAAATCCTAATCTTGAAATACGCCAACCCAACAAGTACCTTCGGAGACACCTGTAGAGCGCCTTTATAATCACCCAGTTAGGTTGTGGCGTTTGGTAGCACACAAAGTGTTCCTCCGGTAAACGGGAGTTGCATAATCTCATAGTTATAGGAACATGTATAAGTCATGAAGAAAGCAATTGCAACATACTAAATGATCGAGTGCTAAGCTAACGGAATGGGTCAAGTCAATCACATCATTCTCCTAATGATGTGATCCCGTTAATCAAATGACAACTCTTTGTCTATGTCTAGGAAACATAACCATCTCTGATCAACGAGCTAGTCAAGTAGAGGCATACTAGTGACACTCTGTTTGTCTATGTATTCACACAAGTTTTATGTTTCCGGTTAATACAATTCTAGCATGAATAATAAACATTTATCATGATATAAGGAAATAAATAATAACTTTATTATTGCCTCTAGGGCATATTTCCTTCAGGCACGCCTACCCCCTGGGCGCGCCCTCCTGCCTCGTGGCCGCCTCACAGAGTTGCAGACTTCCACTCCAAGTCTCCTGGTTTGCTTTCGGTCCAAGAAAGATCATCACGAAGGTTTCATTCCGTTTGGATTCCGTTTGGTATTCCTTTTCTGGGAAACACTGAAATAGGAAAAAAACAGAAACTGACAACGGGCCTTCGCTTAATAGGTTAGTCCCAAAAAATAATATAAAAGAGCATACTAAAGCCCATTAAACATCCAAAACAGATAATATAATAGCATGGAACAATAAAATATTATAGATACGTTGGAGACGTATTTGAAGGAAATATTCCCTAGAGGTAATAATAAAGTTGTTATTTATATTTACTTATATCATGATAAATGTTTATTATTCATGCTAGAATTGTATTAACCAGAAACTTAGTACATGTGTGAATACATAGACAAATAGAGTGTCACTAGTATGCCTCTACTTGACTAGCTCGTTGAATCAGTGATGGTTATGTTTCCTTACCATAGACATGAGTTGTCATTTGATTAACGGGATCACTTCATTAGAGAATGATGTGACTGACTTGACCCATCCGTTAGCTTAGCACGATGATTGTTTAGTTTGTTACTATTGCTTTCTCCATAACTTATACATGTTCCTATGACTATGAGATCATGCAACTACCGAATACCGGAGGAACACTTCGTGTGATATCAAACGTCACAATGTAACTGGGTGACTATAAAGATGCTCTACAGGTGTCTCCGATGGTGTTTGTTGAGTTGGCATAGATCGAGATTAGGATTTGTCACTCCGAGTATCGGAGAGGTATCTTTGGGCCCTCTTGGTAATGCACATCACTATAAGCCTTGCAAGCAATGTGACTAATGAGTTAGTTGCGGAATGATGCATTACAGAACAAGTAAGGGACTTGCCAGTAACGAGATTAAACTAGGTATTGAGATACCGACGATCGAATCTTGGGCAAGTAACATACCGATGACAAAGGGAACAACGTATGTTGTTGTGCGGTTTGACCGATGAAGATCTTCGTAGAATATGTAGGAACCTATATGAGCATCCAGGTTCCGCTATTGGTTATTGACCGGAGATGAGTCTCGGTCATGTCTACATAGTTCTCGAACCCGTAGGGTCCGCACGCTTAACGTTCGGTGACGATCAGTATTATGAGTTTATGTGGTTTGATGTACCGAAGGTAGTTCGGAGTCCCAGATATGATCACGGACATGATGAGGAGTCTCGAAATGCATGACATGAACAAAATGCAAAACAAAGACAAAATAAACTAAGCTACTACACTCCAACATAGCAACAAAGCATATGGCAGTGATGTACTCAAGATGCTTGACAAAACATGAACACTGAGCTATGGCTAAATCACACAAGAGCAGGTTCAAACAAGCATGGCAAAAGTGCAAAAGGTATCAGCATCACAGACTTGGTGAAAATACTAACATGCCAGAAATAACATCAGGAAGCCATGTTTAGAGCAAGCAAACAACATGCTACAGGAACATATCATAGCAAACAAAGGCATGGCATGAATCTACTAAATGCATAGAACAAAAGTCGCTTACTGACCATGAGCCAAAAAGGCACAGAAGATATGGTGGCACTCATGTAAACATAGCAAGTTTTATTATTAGTTTCAGACTTAGCAGAAAACAGAGCATGGCATAAACAAAATTATGATAGCAACTTTGCAAGCTCAAATCACTCACCACAAAGCATTGCATGACAAAACAAGCATACCAACAGCAAGATGACATGTTCATGAAGCTAACCATGGCAAGAGCAAGTTCATAGGATTCATGGATCACTAAAAACAACCATGGCAAAATTGATTAGCATGTTAACATTCTGCCAGGAACATTTTATAGCAAAAGTAGAGCAAGAACAAGACATGCTAGACAACTTCATAATTGCAAACAAGGGCATGTGTGGATAGAGCATAACCACATGTTCAAAACATCCTTACTGAAGTATCCCAAAATAAGCATGGATATCACTGTAGCATCAAGTTTACATGGCATCAAAATAACATCAGGAAAAATGACTTAGCAAAATCCTAAGTCCCTGAAAACATCAATATTGCGGAGGCTACTTTGCATGCTTGTTCCAATCACCACATAGATCACAAAAATACAAGACAAGCACCTCGTAAACATGGCATGTTGTAGTCCAAAACACATGTAGACCTCATACTCAAATGATGCACACGTCAATTGCAACAAAAATGACAAAACCTCATGATCTGATAATTACCAGCAGCTAACATTTTATAGCACTCTTGCATCAATGAACAAGACATCATAATGAACATGAAAATGCATGGAAATCCTTCTAACGTGAAAAGCTCAATGAGACGAACAATTCGATATATCATATGCATGAATTGGAGCTACGGTCACCGAGATGTGATGCAATGAACATGGCATAAAAAATATTAGGGGAAAAGGGACTTAGAAGAAATAGACCTCTTAGAGAATAGATCTAGGGTTTGGAGCACGGGAACCAAGGCAGCGGGAGCACCCGCCAGAGTTGGTCGCCGCGGTGGCCGGAGCTTGGGGAGGAGGTGGCTGGAGAGCTCGCTGGCGACGGGGAGTAGAGGAGGCGGCGGGGCGACGCGCGGTGGAGGAAGGCCGTCGGGGGCGGCGAACGTCCAGGCGGTGGGGCGCGCGACGCGGTGGCGGTGGCCGGCGACACGAGCGGGGCGGCGGCCAGCGAGGGACGGGCGGCGGCGGAGTTCGGTGCCCTCGGGCGCGGTCGTCCGCGTGCGGCGGCGGCGGCGAAACGGGCCCCGCGAGCCAGGCGCGGGCCGGCGGGAGGCACGGTGCGGCGGGCGCTGACGTGGCAAGGGGCGGTTGGATGGGTGCGGCGGCGCGGACGCGTCCGGTCCGATCCGGACGGGTCCGGCGGCGGAGAGGGCTAGGTTAGGGTTAGATCTGTGCGAAAATTCAGGGAGGGGCACCTATTTATAGGTAGGAGGAGGTAGGAGTGTCCAAATGAGGTGTAGTTTTCTCCCACACGATCGTGATCTGATGCCGGAGGATATGGAGATGGTTTAGATGGGTTATTGGTCCGTTTTGGAGGGGTGTTGGGCTGCAACACAAAAGAGGCTTTTGTGGTTACCCGGTTAACCGTTGGGGCATCAAACGGACTCCAAATGGAACGAAATTTGACAGGCGGTCTACCAGTGGTGTACCAAGGCCACTTGGCAAATCTCGGTCCATTCCGAGAACATTTAACACGCACTCATGAAAAGAGACAAGAGGGGTGCGCCGGTGCATGTGGGAGTGTCGGATTGCAAAACGGTCAACGGGGAAAATGCTTGGATGCATGAGATGAACATGAATGCAAATGCGATGCACATGATGACATGATACGAAATGCATGACATGAACAAAATGCAAAACAAAGACAAAAACCCAACTGAGGGAGTCCTGGATTAGGGGGTGTTCGGGTAGCCGGACTATACCTTCAGCCGGAATCCAGGACTATGAAGATACAAGATTGAAGACTTCGTCCCGTGTCCGGATGGGACTTTCCTTGGCGTGGAAGGCAAGCTTGGAGATGCGGATATTCAAGATCTCCTACCATTGTAACCGACTCTGTGTAACCCTAACCCTATCCGGTGTCTATATAAACCGGAGGGTTGTAGTCCGTAGGACATCAACTCCATATACAACAATCATACCATAGGCTAGCTTCTGGGGTTTAGCCTCCTTGATCTAGTGGTAGATCTACTCTTGTACTACCCATATCATCAATATCAATCAAGCAGGAGTAGGGTATTACCTCCATCGAGAGGGCCCGAACCTGGGTAAAAACACCGTGTCCCTTGTCTCCTGTTACCATCCGGCCTTGACGCACAGTTCGGGACCCCCTACCCGAGATCCGCCGGTTTTGACAACGACATTGGTGCTTTTATTGAGAGTTCCTCTGTGTCGTCACCTTTAGGCCCGATGGCTCCTTTGATCATCAACAACGATGCGGTCCAGGGTGAGACTTTTCTCCCCGAACAGATCTTCGTCTTTGGCGGCTTCGCACTGCTGGCCAATTCGCTTGGCCACCTGGAGCAGATCGAAAGCTACGCCCCTGGCCATCAAGTCAGGTTTGGAAGCCTAAATTACATGGCAGACATCCGCAGAGATTTGATCTTCGACGGATTCGAGCCACAACCAAGTGCGTCGCACTGTCTCGCGGGGCATGATCTAGCTCTGTCACCGAACAGTATCCCGGAGGCCGCAAACGCACCAGCTCTGACCCTTAATTCGGAGCCAGTTGTGTCAGTCGAGGATGAGCGGTTGCACGTCACCTCGGGGGCTGCGATCTCAAAGGCGATCGAGCCGAACGCTGTCCCCACACTCCACGTGACTCACGACTCCGAGGATCCGGACTCCTCTCCGGACTCCGAACCCCCCGCGCCCCTGCCGATCGAATCCGATTGGGCGCCAATAATGGAGTTCGCCGCCGCGGACATCTTTCAGCACTCGCCTTTTGGCGACATCCTGAATTCTCTCAAGTCCCTCTCTTTATCAGGAGAGCCCTGGCCGGATTACGGTCAGCGAGGATGGGATACGGATGATGAATAAGTTCAAAGCCCACCCACCACCCACTTTGTAGCCACTGTCGACGATTTAACCGTCATGCTTGACTTCGGCTCCAAAGACATCGACGGTATGGACGATGATGTAGGAGACGAACAGGAACCAGCACCTGTAGGGCGCTGGAAGGCCACCTCGTCATATGACATATATATGGTGGATACTCTAAAAGATGGAGATGGCGATGGAATAGCGGGGGATGACACCTCCAAGAAACAGCCAAAGCGCCGGCGTCAGCGGCGTCGCTCTAAATCCCGCCAAAGCAAAAACGGTGATTCCGGCACGGGAGATAATACTACCCCGGATAGCGCCGAAGAACACCCACCACAGCAAGATTCGGCACAGGAAGATGGAGAAGCCAGCCCTCATGAGAGAGCGGCAGACCGAGAGGTCGAGGATGATAACTATATGCCTCCCTCCGAAGACGAGGCAAGCCTCGATGACGACGAATTCGTCGTACCATCAGACCCCGCCGAACAAGAGCATTTCAAACACAGGATTTTAGCCACGGCAAGCAGCCTCAAGAAAAAGCAGCAACAACTTAGAGGTGACCAAGATTTGCTAGCTAACGGATGGACTGAGGTCCTTGCAGCCGAAGAGTATGAACTCGAACGCCCCTCCAAGAGTTACCCAAAGCGCAGGCCGCTACCCCGATCAGAGGAGGAAGCACCTACATTACCAACGTACGACATGGCAGACCGGCCACCTCGTGGCCGCGATAGAGAGGCCTCTCGGCCCTCAACAGAAGCCATGCCCCGACGCCGCTCAACTAAGGCACGGGAAAATGCGCCAGACCTGCGAGACGTACTGGAGGATAAGGCAAGACAAACAAGATCGATCTATGGATCACGCAGGCGCCCTATGGCACGTGACGATGATCTTCACTCCGGATACAACAAAGCTGGCCGGGCCGAACACAACAGACATAGCTCTTCCGAGCTGCATCGTGACATAGCCCAGTACAGAGGCGCCGCCCACCCGCTATGCTTCACGGATGAAGTAATGGATCATAAAATCCCAGAGGGTTTCAAACCCGTAAACATCGAATCATACGATGGCACAACAGATCCGGTGGTATGGATCGAGGATTATCTCCTTCACATCCACATGGCACGCGGCGATGATCTACACGCCATCAAATACCTCCCGCTCAAACTTAAAGGACCGGCCCGGCATTGGCTTAACAGCTTGCTAGCAGACTCAATCGGTTCTTGGGAGGACCTGGAAGCCGCATTCCTCGACAACTTCCACGGCACTTACGTGCGACCACCGGATGCCGACGACTTAAGCCACATAATTCAGCAGCCAGAGGAATCAGCCAGGCAATTCTGGACACGGTTCCTAACAAAGAAAAACCAGATAGTCGACTGTCCGGACGCAGAGGCCCTAGCAGCCTTCAAGCATAACATCCGCGACGAGTGGCTTGCCCGGCACCTGGGATAGGAAAAGCCAAAATCTATGGCAGCCCTCACGACACTCATGACCCGCTTTTGCGCGGAGAAGACAGCTGGCTAGCTCGCAGTAATAACTTATCAAAGAACCCTGGTAATTCGGATACCAAGGACAAAAGTGGCAGGACACGTCAGAATAAGCAAAAACGCCGCATTAGCAGCGACAGCAATGAAGACACGGCAGTCAATGCCGGATTCAGAGGCTATAAATCCGGTCAGCGGAAAAAGCCATCCAAAAAGAATACTCAGGGCCCGTCCAGTTTGGACCGAATACACAACCGCTTGTGCCAGATACATGGCACCCCCGAAAGGCCAGCCAATCACACTAACAGGGATTGTTGGGTGTTCAAGCAGTCAGGCAAGTTAAGAGCTGAAAACAAAGACAAGGGTTGTACAGTGACGACGAGGAGGAGCCTAGGCCGCCGAACAACAATGGACAGAAGGGCTTTCCCCCACAAGTGCGGACGGTGAACATGATATACGCAACCCACATTCCCAAGAGGGAGAAGAAGCGTGCGCTACGGGACGTATACGCGATGGAGCCAGTCGCCCCAAAGTTCAACCCATGGTCCTCCTGCCCGATCACTTTTGATCGAAGGGACCATACCACTAGCATCCGTCATGGCGGCTTCGCCGCATTGGTTCTCGACCCAATCATCGACGGATTTCATCTCACAAGAGTCCTCATGGACGGCGGCAGTAGCCTGAACCTGCTTTACCAGGATACAGTGCGGAAAATGGGCATAGATCCCTCAAGGATTAGGCCCACAAAAACGACCTTTAAAGGTGTTATACCAGGTGTAGAAGCCAACTGTACAGGCTCAAGTAACACTTGACGTGGTCTTCGGATCCCCGGACAATTTCCGAAGCGAAGAGTTAATCTTCGATATAGTCCCGTTTCGCAGTGGCTATCACGCCCTGCTTGGACGAACCGCATTCACAAAGTTCAATGCGGTGTCGCACTACGCATATCTCAAGCTCAAGATGCCAGGCCCTTGAGGAGTAATCACGGTCAATGGAAACACCGAACGCTCCCTCCGTACGGAGGAGCACACGACGGCTCTCGCAGCGGAAGTACAAAGTAGCCTTCTTAGGCAATTCTCCAGTCCGGCCGTTAAAAAGCCAGACACCGCCAAGCGCGCCCGGAGTAACCCACAGCAGGACCGCCTGGCACGTTCTGAGCAAGCATAGCAATGCGGCCCCAACCCCAGCTCTCGCAAGATAGCGAAACCAGTGCCTCGCGTACATAACTACGCCCTTGAAATACCATGGGCACAGGGGAAGGGGCACAATAACGGCACGCCCAAAATACGGCTTAAAACGTACTAGGGGCTGCCGGATTCTTTTTTTAATTTTTTCTTACTTTCAGGACTCCATACTTCGGACGACCTGTTCGGCAATTCGACTGCCGCACAAACGATGCAAGATCCAGGGAGGCAGACAAGCCATGCCGCATTATGGAACTCCCAGGTGGTCTCTGTTACGAGCGGTATACCTGTTTTGAATACAATTCCGCGGCCTGCCCCTGGTTAGGACATGTTAAATAGTCCAATATCTTTTTGCTTATGCACTATTTGTATCATTCGGCTTTGATAAATAGCCTCTCTATAAACAATGCATAGCTTTTTGTCTATTTTTCGCATTATCCTCTTTTCACATATATGTTTATTAAATGACATGATTGCACCCGTACACCATGGTACGACAAACACGCCAGGGGCTTCAGTACCCCTCATTATGGTGTGAGAAGTCCGTACACTTTCACAAGTGCGGCACCCCAAACTTATAGCACTATATGCATCGGCTCCGAATCATGATTTGGGTCAATAGTTGGGTTTGCCCGGCTCCTATGTTTTGGTGCCTTACGTTCCGCTATATCGGCTAAGGTAGCACTAGGAGAACCACTGCGATTGTGCCTCGGTTCAGCTGGGTTAAGCACCTCAGTGGAGAAAGCTAAAACTGACTGTCATGATGAGGCGAGAGACCGGTCGCTGTTCGAGAGGTTTTTCGAGTCCCTAAAGACTTATGCCGCTTCGAGCGAGGAGCTGGCTTTGTCCGGCCAAGGCGTGGATAGTGCCCCGAACTCGGTCTTCCGAACTAGGGGCTTCGCCGAAATTTAAAATTATAGAGTTCTATGGCTAAGTGAGAGTGTTCAAGCATTATAGTCTGATTGCCTGGTTCGTTGTGCTGAGCGCCTCCCTCGAAGGACCCAACTATGGGAAAAAGAGCGCTCAGGTTTATCCCGAACACCCCAGCACTAGTGGCATGGGGGTAGAAGCCGACGACTGGCCGTCTCTCAATTTTTTGATAAACGGCCGCACAGAAAGTAATATTTTAAATTCAATAAGCATTGCTTAGCGCATATGAACAAGTTTTCAGGGCACAAGATAAACACGAGCGAGTTCATTCAAAAATCACATCCTTGGTACATTCATCCGCCACAAGGCGGGCACCTGCAAGAACATCCTTGTAGTAGTTCTCGGGCTTGCGATGCTCCTTCCCCGGCGGCGGCCCGTCCTTTACAAGCTTCTCACCGTCCAGCTTACCCCAGTGCACCTTTGCACGGGCAAGGGCCCGACGGGCACCTTCGATGCAGACGGAGCGCTTGATGACCTCGAGCCTCGGACAGGCCTCCACCAGCCGCCGCACCAGCCCGAAATAGCTCCCAGGCAGGGCCTCTCCAGGCCACAGCCGAACTATGAAGCCCTTCATGGCCTGTTCGGCCGCCTTGTGGAGCTCGACCAGCTGTTTCAGCTGGTCGCTCAAAGGCACAGGGTGTCCGGCCTTAGAATACTGAGACCAGAACACCTTCTCCGCCGAGCTGCCCTCTTCAGCTCGGTAGAATGCGGCGGCGTCGGATACGCTGCGGGGAAGATCTGCGAATGCCCCTGGAGAGCTCCGGATTCGGGTAAGTAACATGTAGTTTACTTTATATTTCTGCTTTGCATAAAGAATGCCTTACCCGCTGCTATCTTCCTCATCTCCTCCAACTCTTGGAGGGCCTTTTGGGCTTCGGCCTTGGCAGACTTGGCAGTCTCAAGGGCCGTCGTGAGCTCGGATGCTTGCGCCTTTGACTCAAGCTCCAAAATCTCATGTTTTTTCATGAGAGCCTGAAGCTCTTGCTGCACCTCGCCGACCTGAGCCCCAAGTCTGTCTCGCTCGGTGCGCTCCGTGGCTGTTTTCTTTTCGGCCTCAGACAGCGCCTCCTTAAGGGTCGCCACCTCAGTCGTGGCCCCTACAATAAGCAGTACAATCCTGTCATTTTTTTTGCAATCACGCCTTTTTATAGGCACTTTTTCTGTAAGGTATTTCTTACCTTCTCTCTCCTCGAGCCGCCGCTTGGCAAGGCCGAGCTCTTGCTCGGTCCGCTCGAGGTCCTGCTTCAGGACACCCACCTCCGCAGTCAGTGCGGCGGTGGATAGCAGCGAAGCCTGCATACGCATATTGACTCTTTTTTGTTAGACTCCTGCGATATTTAATAGATCCTCTATTCGGCTTTTCTTTCCGAACGCCAAACAGAGCATCAGGGGCTACTGTCTATGCGGTAATATTTTTACATATTTTTACTTACCTCGAAGCCTGTTAGAAGGCTAGCGCAAGCTTTAGTCAGTCCGCTCTTGGCGGACTGAACCTTCTGGATCACCGTACTCATAATAGTACGGTGCCCCTCGTCGATGGAGGCGCCGTCAAGCACCTCCAGCAGATTGTCCGGCACCCCCGGTTGGACGGAGGCCGCCGACTCAGAAGGCTTGCTCCTCTTGGAAGGAGTTCGCCTACCGCGGTTCGGAACTGTGGAAGATTCCGGCGCGGTGTCCGGCACAAAGCCGGACTTGGAGCCCTGGGGGGCCTTATCCCCTTCACTCCTGGAGTCCGGGAGGTTGCCTTGCGGCTCCTCCGGGACCACCTCCTCCTGCCTCGGAGCTTGTCGCGACGCCACTTCGGCGTCGTCTGCAGTGCGGGGGGAGACAGCGGGCGGAACTGAGTTCACGTCCGATGAGTCCAGGGAGCCGCCCGACGATTCGTTGAATTCGGCTCGGGGCGGGCTGCATAATTACGTTCGACATTAGGGAAAGCTGTGCAACAAAGGAACATCATGAGTTACTCTGATATCCGAACTTACGATTTCGCCGGACACTTGGCCCTGTTTGGCCACTCCTCTCCGCCCTCTTCGGCGTCGGGGGAGTAGTCCGGCGGAGGGGTCTTCCTTTTCCTAGACCCCTCGGCCTCCCCCGTTGGGGCGGCCTTCCTCTTCTCTCCTCCCTCCGCTGGGTGGGGAGAGTTTTCTTCTTCCTCCTCCTCGTTTTCACGGGAAGAGGGCGTCTCGGACTCGTCAGATGACGAGTCCGACACCACCACGTTACGGGCACTCTTTCGAGTCCCCGTGGTCTTCTTCTTCTTGGCCTTCTTCTCCGGCACCACATAAGGCGTCGGAACCAGCAGCTTCACTAGTAGAGCTGGGGCTGGGTCTTCGGGCAGCGGAGCCGGACAGTTAATCGGTCCGGATATCGCTCGCCAAGCCTGTCAAAGGTAAGGGAGTTTAGATCCCGCATAGAGTCAAACTATGAAAAAAGCTTAACATCCTGTAAAAGGTGAAGATAGCTTACCTCGCTAGCGTGACGCTGCGAGCTGTATCCGCGGTCCTCGGAAGCGGATGTGGGAGCCTCGGCGCCCTTGAATAGCACCTTCCAGGCATCTTCGTATGTCGTGTCGAAGAGCCTGCTAAGGGTTTGGTGCTGCGCCGGGTCAAACTCCCACAGATTAAAATCCCGTTGTTGGCACGGGAGGATCCGGCGGACGAGCATAACCTGGATTACATTAACAAGCCGGATTGGCTTGTTCACCAGGGACTGGATGCATGTTTGCAATCCGGTCACCTCTTTTTTGTCACCCCACGACAGGCCCGTCTCTTTCCAGGACATAAGCCACGTGGGGGGTCCGGATCGGAACTCGGGGGCTGCGATCCAGTTCGGATCGCATGGCTCGGTGATGTAAAACCACCCAGATTGACACCCCTTTAGGGTCTCCACAAAAGAGCCCTCGAACCATAGGACGTTGGCCATCTTGCCCTCCATGGCGCCTCCGCACTCCGCCTGGCTGCCACGCACCACCTTGGGCTTGACGTTGAAGGTCTTGAGCCAGAGGCCGAAATGAGGATGGACGCGGAGGAAAGCCTCGCACACGACGATAAACACCGAGATGTTGAGGATGAAGTTCGGGGCCAGATCGTGGAAATCCAGGCCGTAGTAGAACATGAGCCCCCGGACAAATGGGTGGAGTGGAAAACCCAGTCCGCGGAGGAAGTGGGGAAGAAATACTACCCTCTCATGGGGCCTTGGGGTGGGAAGAAGCTGCCCCTTTTTGGGAAGCCGGTGCGCGATGTCCTTAGACAGGTATCCGGCCTTCCTTAGCTTCTTGACTTGGCCCTCCGTAGCGGAGGAGACCATCCACTTGCCTCCCTCTCCGGACATTGCTGGAGAAGGTTGAGGTGGGAAGTGCGGGCTTGGGCGCTGGAGCTCGAGTGCGCAGGAGATGGATAGGCAAAGGAGGAAAAAGGCATAGGTAAAAAGGTGGATCCTTATCCCCTTATATGGGCGGATGCGGTTGTGCGTCCCCACCAGCCTAGTAAAACTCGCTTGCCTCCCAAGCACCGTGATAAATGGCACGGTTGGGTTACCCACGTCCGTATTGATGAGAATCCCGTAAAGGGGGTACACGATCTCTGCTTTGACAAGACGTGCCAAGGAAACCGCCTCGCAAAACGTGCTGAGGTGGAAAAGTAAAAACGATTCGAGTAAAGGACTTGGCCGTAGTGTGATGACGCACTGCGGAATATGTCAGCAGATTTGATTTGTGTTTATATTATTCTCTCTATGGCAATATGTGGAAACTTATTTTGCAGAGCCGGACACTACTCTTGGTGTTTACAATCTTCTATGAAGGACTTGGAGGAGGAACCCACCTTGCAATGCCGAAGACAATCTGTGCGCCAGACTCGTCGTCATTGAAGCCTGGTTCAGGGGCTACTGAGGGAGTCCTGGATTAGGGGGTGTTCGGGTAGCCGGACTATACCTTCAGCCGGACTCCAGGACTATAAAGATACAGGATTGAAGACTTCGTCCCGCGTTCGGATGGGACTTTCCTTGGCGTGGAAGGCAATCTTGGCGATGCGGATATTCAAGATCTCCTACCATTGTAACCGACTCTGTGTAACCCTAACCCTATCCGGTGTCTATATAAACCGGAGGGTTGTAGTCTGTAGGACATCAACTTCATATACAACAATCATACCATAGGCTAGCTTCTCGGGTTTAGCCTCCTTGATCTCGTGGTAGATCTACTCTTGTACTACCCATATCATCAATATTAATCAAGCAGGAGTAGGGTATTACCTCCATCGAGAGGGCCCGAACCTAGGTAAAAACATCGTGTCCCTTGTCTCCTGTTACCATCCGGCCTTGACGCACAGTTCGGGACCCCCTACCCGAGATCCGCCGGTTTTGACACCGACACCAACCATGAACGGAGTCTCATAACTTAAAGCCAAAAATGGCAAGAGTCGGAGTTACAAATATGGCAAGTTACATCCGGGGTGTTACACATAACGAGCTCAATGTGACTAAGGAGTTAGCCACGGGGTCATGCATTACGGAGCGAGTAAAGAGACTTGCCGGTAACGAGATTGAACGAGGTATGGGGATACCGATGATCGAATCTCGGGCAAGTAACATACCGATGGACAAAGGGAATTGTATACGGGATGGATTGAATCCCCGACATTGTGGTTCATCCGATGGATCATCATGGAACATGTGGGAGCCTACATGGGTATCCAGATCCCGTTGTTGGTTATTGGCTGGAGAGACATCTCGATCATGTCTACATGGTTCCCGAACCCGTAGGGTCTACACACTTATGGTTTAGTGACGCTAGAGTTGTTATGGGAAATAGTATGTGGTTACCGAAGGTTGTTCAGAGTCCCGGATGAGATCCCAGACATCATGAGGAGTTCCGGAATGGTCCGAACGTGATGATTTATATATGGGAAGTCCAGTTTCAGTCCCCGGAATGGTTTCGAGGGTTATCGGTATTGTACCGGGACCACCGAAAGGTGTCCGGGGGTCCACCGGGTGGGGCCACCTGCCCTGGAGGACTTAATGGGCTGAATATGGGAGGGAACCAGCCCCTAGTGGGCTGGTGCACCCCCCAATGGCTGAAGGCTCCTAGGGTTGGAAACCCTAGGGGAGGGGGGCGCCTCCCACCTTGCTTGGGGGGCAAGTTTCCCCTCCTGGCCGCCGCCCCCCCTCTAGATGCATATAAGGGGGCCGGCCCCCTCTCCCCTTCACCCTATAAATAGAGGGATGGGAGGGCTGCCGCACCCCTTCCCTAGCACAGCCCCTCCCTCCTCCAACACCTCCTCCTTGTCTGTTGTGCTTAGCAAAGCTCTGCCGGAGAACCACGAGCTCCACCGCCACCACATCGTCGTGCTGCCGGAGTTCTCCCTCAACTTCTCCTCTCCCCTTGCTGGATCAAGAAGGAGGAGACGTCCCCGGGATGTACATGTGTTGAACGTGGAGGCACCATCCGTTCGGTGCTTGGATCGGATCTTCCGCGATTTGAATCGCCGCGAGTACGACTCCATCGACCGCATTCTTGTAACGCTTCCGCTTAGTGATCTTCAAGGGTATGAAGATGCACTCCTTTTCTCTCGTTGCTAGCATCTCCTAGATTGATCTTGGTGACACATGATTTTTTTTGAATTATTACTACGTTCCCCATTAGTGGTATCAGAGCTAGGTCCATGCGTAGATTCTATGCACGAGTAGAACACAAGTAGTCGTGGGAGATGATTTGTTCAATTTGCTTACTGTTACTAGTCTTATCTTGATTCGGCAGCATTGTGGGATGAAGTGGCCCGGACTGACCTTACACGTACGCTTATGTGAGACTGGTTCCATCGACTGACATGCACTTGATGCATAAGGTGGCTAGCGGGTGTCTGTCTCTCCCACTTTAGTCGGATCGGATTCGATGAAAAGGGTCCTTATGAAGGGTAAATAGCAAGTGGCATATCACCGTTGTGGCTTTTGCGTAGGTAATAAACGTTCTTGCTAGAAACCCATAGCAGCCACGTAAAACATGCAACAACAATTAGAGGACGTCTAACTTGTTTTTGCAGGTATGCTATGTGATGTGATATGGCCAAAAGGATGTGATGAATGATATATGTGATGTATGAGATTGATCATGTTCTTGTAATAGGAATCGCGACATGCATGTCGATGAGTATGACAACCGGTAGGAGCCATAGGAGTTGTCTTAATTTATTGTATGCCATGCGAGTCAATGTAAACACCATGTAATTACTTTACTTCATTGCTAACCATTAGCCATAGTAGTAGAAGTAATAGTTGGCGAGACAACTTCATGAAGATACGATGATGGAGATCATGGTGTCATGCCGGTGACGAAGGTGATCATGCCACGCCTCGAAGATGGAGATCAAAGGCGCAAGATGATATTGGCCATATCATGTCACTTTATGATTTGCATGTGATGTTTGTCATATTTACGTCTTATTTGCTTAGAATGACGGTAGCATAAATAAGATGATCCCTCACTAAAATTTCAAGAGATGTGTTCCCCCTAACTGTGCACTGTTGCAAAGGTTCGTTGTTTCGAAGCACCACATGATGATGGAGTGTGATAGATTCTAACGTTCGCATACAACGGGTGTAAGCCAGATTTACACATGAGAAACACTTAGGTTGACTTGACGAGCCTAGCATTTACAGACATGGCCTCGGAACACGAGAGACCAAAAGGTTGAACATGAGTTGTATAGTAGATACAATCAGCATGGAGATGTTCATCGTCGATGACTAGTCCGTCTCACGTGATGATCGGACACGGCCTAGTCGATTCAGATCATGTATCACTTAGATGACTAGAGGTATGTCTATCTGAGTGGGAGTTTATTGAATAATTTGATTAGATGAACTTAATTATCATGAACTTAGTCTAAAATATCTTTACAATATGTCTTGTAGATCAAATGGCCCACGCTAATGTTGCCCTCAACTTCAACGCGTTCCTAGAGAAAACCAAGCTGAAAGACGATGGTAGCAACTATATGGACTAGGTCAGTAACTTGAGCATCATCCTCATAGCTGCCAAAAAGCATATGTCCTTGAAGCACCGCTAGGTGACACACCTATTTTCCCAGCAACTCAAGATGTTATGAACTATAGCGCTTGTTGGGAGGCAACCCAATGAATAAATTTTATTTTTGCTTTTTGCTTCCAGTTTTTGTGTGTTAGCACAATTATGCTACTGTTATGATTGTGTTTTTATGTTTTAATTAGTGTTTGTGCCAAGTAAATCCTTTAGGATCTTCTTGGGTGATGGTTGTTTGATCTTGCTGAAAAAACAGAAACTTTTACGCTCAGGAAATTAATTTTCATCTTTTACCAGAGAGCGATAAAATACCCATTCCACTTGCAGTAGATCAATATACAATTTTCTCAGGTCTTCCTAATTTTTAAGAATTTTTGGAGTTACAAAAGTATTCGAAATAGGCAGATTGCTACACACTGTTTTGTTTTGACAGATTCTGTTCTCTTTGTGTTGTGTGCTTATTTTGATGGCTCTATGGTTTTCTTTGATGAGTTTTTGCCATAGAAAAGTTGGAATACAGTAGATATAATACAAAAACAGAATATAAATTGGTTTGATACAACACTTATAGTAGTGGTTTATTATTCTTATACTAACGGATCTCACGAAGGTTTTGTTGAGTTTTGTGTGGTTGAAGTTTTCAAGTTTTGGGTTATCTTACGATGGATGAAGGAAGGATGGAAGAGCCTAAGCTTGGGTATGCCCCGACATCCCAAGCTATTATCCAAAAATGAGCAACCAACTAAGCTTGAGGATGCTCCCGAATGGCATCCCCGCTTTCTTCCAACAACTATCGGTATTTTACTCAAGACTATATTTTTATTCGTAACATGATATGTGTTTTGCTTGGAGCGTCTTGTATGATATGTGTCTTTGCTTGTTTTGTTTTTTGTTTTAAGTCATCAATCCCTTCTGGACACACCTATTCGAGAGAGCCAAAATTATGTCATGATTTGTTAGAATTGCTCTCTATGCTTCACTTAAATCTTTTATGAGCTAGGACTTGCTCTAGTGCTTCACTTATATCTTTTTGAGCACGGCGTGCTTAGTATTTTTGAAGAAATGCTCTCTTGATTCACTTAGATTTATTTGAGAGTTAGTAAAATTTTGAAGAAATTCTCTCTTGCTTCACTTAAATTATTTTGAGAGAAAGAAATATTATGCTCATGATCTTCACTTATATTTGTTTGAGCTTATGAAAAGAGACACATGAAAATTAGTCCCAAAGTGATAGATATCCAAGAAGGATAAAGAAAAGAAAAATGTCATGAAGATCATTGGACAAAATAAACTTGATTCTTAGTAATAGTTTTGAGATACGATGATGTGATATGTGAGTTATGTTGATGAGTAATTATGCTCTAGTAGGAATATTGGTGTTAAGGTTTGTGATTCCCGAAGCATGCACGTATAGTCTCTCGTTATGCTATGATGTTGGAGCATGATTTATTTTTGATTGTCTTCCTTATGAGTGGCGGCCGGGGATGAGCGATGGTCTTTTCCTACCAATCTATCCCCCTAGGGGCATGCATAGTAGTACTTTGCTTCGAGGGCTAATAAACTTTTGCAATAAGTATATGAGTTCTTTATGACTAATGTGAGTCCATGGATTGTACATACTCTTACCTTTTCGCAATTTACTAGCCTCTACGGTACTCTGCATTGCCCTTTCTCATATTGAGACGTGGTGCAAACATTGCAGGTGCATCCAAACCCCGTGATATGATATGCTCTATCACACATAAGCCTCATTATATCTTCCTCAAAACAGACACCATACCTACCTATTATGGCTTTTCCATGGCCATTCCGAGATATATTGCCATGCAACTTCACCACTTCCGTTTGATGACTTGAGCATTCATTGTCATATTGCTTTGCATGATCATATAGCTGACATAGTGTTTGTGGCTCAGCCACCGTTCATCATTTTTCATACGTGTTACGCTAGATAATTGCCAGAGGCATTCATATAGAGTCATACTTGTCATAGGTATCGAGTTGTATTTTTTTTGTTTCTTTTGAGTTATAAGTAAATAGAAGTGTGATGATCATCATTAATCATTTTTAGAGCAATGCCCCAGTGAGGAAAGGATGATGGAGACTATGTTTCCCCCACAAGTCGGGATGAGACTCCGGACAATGAGAGAAAAAAAACGAAAAAAAGAGAAAGAAAAAAATAAAAAAGAGGAAAAATAAACAAAGAGAGAAGGGGCATTGCTAGTATCCTTACCACACTTGTGCTTCAAAGTAGCACCATGTTTTTCATATGGAGAGTCTCCTATGTTGTCACTTTCCTATACTAGTGGAAAATTTTCATTATAGGATTAGATGCACACCCACTTAGTTTTCATATTGAGCTTTCATACACTTATAGCTCTTAGTGCATTCGTTGCATAGAAATCCCTACTCCTCACGTTGATATCGATTGATGGGCATCTCCATAGCCCGTTGGTTAGCCGTATCAATGTGAGACTTTCTTACCTTTTTGTCTTCTCTATATTTACCCATATCATCATACTCTATTCCACCCATAGTGCTATATCCATGGCTTGCACTCATGTATTGCGTAAGAGTTGAAAAAGCTGAAGCGCGTTAAAAAGTACGAACCAATTGCTTGGCTTGTCCTCGGGGTTGTGCATGATAAATACTTTGTGTTAAGAAGATATAGCATGACAAGACTATATGATTTTGTAGGGCTAACTTATTTTAGCATTGATATTTTGAAAGACATGGTTGCTTGTTGATATGCTTGAGTATCTAAATTATTATGTCAACAATAGCCTATTGCTTCGAATCAAATAAAAGTCCAATTGTCCATGCTATAAAGAAAATAATATGATATGACATGTTAAACAGCTCCACATCAAAAAGTCCGTTTTTATCACTTACCTACTCGAGGACGAGTAGGAATTAAGCTTGGGGATGCTGATACATCTCCAACGTATCTATAATTTTTGATTGTTCCATGATATTATATTATCAATCTTGGATATTTTATAATCCATTTATAGTCATTTTATATCATCTTTTGGTACTAACCTATTGACATAGTGCCAAGTGTCAGTTCCTGTTTTTTCCGTGTTTTTTGCATCGCAGAAAATCAATATCGAACGGAGTCCAAATGCCACGAAACTTTACGGAGATTTTTTATGAACCAGAAGGAACAAGTTGGGCCCTGGTTGCACTTGGGGGGAGTCCCGAGGAGGGGACAACCCACCAGGGCACGCCAGGAGGCCCAAGCACGCCCTGGTGGGTTGTGCCCACCTCAGGTGCCCCCCGGACCGCCTCTTTGCTCTATAAATACCCAAACATTCCAGAAACCCTAGAGGAGTCGACGAAATATTCATCCAACCACCGCAGAGTCCATAACCACCAGATCCAATCTAGACACCATCTCGGATGGGGTTTACCACCTCCATTGGTGCCTCTCCGATGATGCGTGAGTAGTTCTTTGTAGACCTTCGGGTCCGTAGTTAGTAGCTAGATGTCTTCATCTCTCTCTCTCTCTCTCTCTTGATTCTCAATACAATGGCCTCTTGGAGATCCATATGATGTAACACTTTTTACGGTGTGTTTTTTGGGATCTGATGAACTTTGAGTTTATGATCAGTCATATCTTCTTATATCCATGAAAATTATTTGAGTTTCTTTGATCTCTTATATGCATGGTATCTTATAGCCTCGTATTTCTTCTCTGATATTTGGGTTTTGTTTGGCCAACTTGATCTATTTATCTTGCAATGGGAAGAGGTGCCCGGTAGTGGGTTCGATCTTACGGTGCTTGATCCCAGTGACAAAAATGGGAACTGACACGTATGTATCATTGCAACTAAGGATAAAAGACGGGATATATATCTACGCAATAGATAAACGAATCTTGTCTACATCATGTCATTGTTCTTATTGCATTACTCCGTTTTTCCATGAACTTAATACACTAGATGCATGCTGGATAGCGGTCGATGTGTGGAGTAATAGTAGTAGATGCAGGCAGGAGTCGGTCTACTAATCTTGGACGTGATGCCTATGTAATGATCATTGCCTTGATATCGTCATAATTATTTGAGGTTCTATCAATTGCCCAACAGTAATTTGTTTACCCGCCGTTTGCTATCTTTCTCAAGAGAAGCCACTAGTGAAACCTACGACCCCCGGGTCTTCTTCCTCATATATTTGCTTGCGATCTACTTTTCCTATGCATTTTTATTCAGATCTATTAAACCAAAAATACAAAAAATACTTTGCTGCACTTTATTTTATTAGCGATCTATTATTTCAATCTACTACAATTTTCTGGCATCGTTACCCGAAAGGGGTTGACAACCCCTTTAACACCTCGGGTTGCGAGGTGTTGTTATTTGTGTGTAGGTGTTGTTTATGTTGTGTTGCTTGGTTCTCCTAATGGTTCTATAACCTTGGTTTCTTGACTGAGGGAAATACCTACTGTCGATGTGCTGCATCATCCCTTCCTCTTTGGGGAAATACCAACATAGTCCTAGCAGACAGGAGGTTTTCTGGCGCTATAGTCAGGGAGCGATCAGAGCGTCTTTTTATTTTATTAGGATTTTCTAGCTATTATTTATAGTAATGTTTTGCATCTTTCAGTTCAATAAAAAGGTCAAGTATAGCCTTTACTATGCTTATTTTACAAGTCTATATGTTGTTGTTTTAAAAACAGAAAGTTTGCTGTTATGTTTCCAATATTTGTGAACAGTCAGGACATGATAAAATCTTGAAATTTTTACACAATGAGTAACAACAAATTATATACAGTGTGGTAATTTTTCAGAATTTTTGGAGTTAAAGAAGTATGATTCCTCTTGCATTCTTCACAGACTATCCTGTTTAGACAGATTGCTGTTATGATTGCATTGCTTACATATGTTTGCTTGTTTAATGATTCTATTTGAGGATAGGAGTTTTAAATATGCAGAGGCATTTAGTATGCAATTTCAAATTATAGTTCTAGTGATTTTCTACAGTAGAGAATGATAAGGTTTAGCATGGATTTATACTAACTTATCTCACGAGTTCTTGTTGAGTTTTCTGTGGATGAAGCTTTTAAGATTTAGGGAAACCGCGATATGAAAGGAATTAAGGGGAGACAAAACCTCAAGCTTGGGATGCCCAAGGCATCCCAAGTTAATATTTTAAGAAGTCTCAAGCATCTAAGCTTGGGGATGCCCCAGTTGGCATCCCACCTTTCTTCTTCAACAACTATCGGCCAGTTTTGGTTGAGCCTAAGTTTTTTCTTCTTCACATGATATGTGCTATCCTTGCAATGCCATTTTATTTTGTTTTGTTTGCTGTTTGAATAAAGTACTTAAGATCTGACATTTTATTTATGAGAAAGAGTCTTCACATAGTCACATAATTATTCGTCTACTCATTGATCTTCACTTATATCTTTTGGAGTAGTTTGTCATTTGCTCTAGTGCTTCACTCATATCTTTTAGAGCACGGCGGTAGTTTTATTTTGAAGAAATTGAACTCTCATGCTTCAATTATATTATTTTTGAGAGTCTCTAAACAACATGGTAATTTGCTTTGATTATGAATTTAGTCCTAATATGATAGGCATCCAAGAGGGATATAATAAAAACTTTCATATAAAGTGCATTGAATACTATGAGAAGTTTGATTCCTTATGATTGTTTTGAGATATATGGAAGGTGATATTAGAGTCATGCTAGTGAGTAATTGTGAATTGGAGAAATACTTTTGTTAAAGTTTGTGATTCCCGTAGGATGCACGTATTGTGAACCGTTATGTGATGAAGTCGGATCATGATTTATTTATTGATTGTCTTCCTTATGAGTGGCGGTCGGGGATGAGCGATGGTCTTTTCCTACCAATCTATCCCCCTAGGAGCATGCACGTAGTACTTTGTTTTGATGACTAATAGATTTTCGCAATAAGTATGTGAGTTCTTTATCACTAATGTTGAGTCCATGGATTATACGCACTCTCACCCTTCCACCATTGCTAGCCTCTCTAGTATCGCGCAACTTTTGCTGGTACCACACACCCACCATATACCTTCCTCAAAACAGCCACCATGCATACCTACCTATTATGACATTTCCATAGCCATTCCGAGATATATTGCCATGCAACTTTCCACCGTTCCGTTTATTATGACACGCTCCATCATTGTCATATTGCTATGCATGATCATGTAGTTAACATTGTATTTGTGGCAAAGACACCATTCATAATTCTTTCATACATGTCACTCTTGATTTATTGCACATCCTGGTACACCGCTGGAGGCATTTATATAGAGTCACATTTTGTTCTAAGTATCGAGTTGTAATACTTGAGTTGTAAGTAAATAAAAGTGTGATGATCTTCATTATTAGAGCATTGTCCCATGTGAGGAAAGGATGATGGAGACTATGATTCCCCCACAAGTCCAGATGAGACTCCGGACGAAAAATAAAAATATATATAAAAAGGCCCCAAAAAAGAGAAGGCCAAAAAAAGAAAAAATGAGAGAAAAGAGAGAAGGGGCAATGCTACTATACTTTTACCACACTTGTGCTTCAAAGTAGCACCATGATCTTCATGATAGAGAGTCTCCTATGTTGTCACTTTCATACACTAGCAGGAATTTTTTCATTATAGAACTTGGCTTGTATATTCCATTGATGGGCTTCCTCAAATTTCCCTAGGTCTTCATGAGCAAGCAAGTTGGATGCACCCCACTTAGTTTCTTTTTGAGTTTTCATAAACTTATAGCTCTAGTGCATCTGTTGCATGGCAATCCCTACTCACTCCCATTGATATCTATGGATGGGCATCTCCATAGCCCGTTGATATGCCTAGCTGATGTGAGACTATCTCCTTCTTTTTGACTTCTCCACAACCACCGTCTATTCCACCTATAGTGCTATGTCCATGGCTCACGCTCATGTATTGCGTGAAAGTTGAAAAAGTTTGAGAACGTCAAAAGTATGAACCAATTGCTTGGCTTGTCATCGGGGTTGTGCATGATTTGAATATTTTGTGTGATGAAGATGGAACATAGCTAGACTATATGATTTTGTAGGGATAAGCTTTCTTTGGCCATGTTATTTTGAGAAGACATAATTGCCTTATTAGTATGCTTGAAGTATTATTGTTTTTATGTCAATATTAAACTTTTGTTTTGAATCATACGGATCTGAACATTCATGCCACAATAAAGAGAATTACATGGATAAATATGTTAGGTAGCATTCCACATCAAAACTTCTATTTTTATCATTTATCTACTCGAGGACAAGCAGGAATTAAGCTTGGGGATGCTTGATACGTCTCCAATGTATCTATAATGTTTGATTGTTCCATGCTATTATATTATCTATCTTGGATGTTTTATATGCGTTTATATGATATTTTATATGATTTTGGGACTAATCTATTAACCTAGAGCCCAGTGCTAGTTTCTGTTTTTTACTTGTTTTTGAGTTTCACAGAAAAGGAATATCAAACGGAGTCCAATTGACCTGAAAATTTACGGAGATTACTTTTGGACCAAAAGAAGCCCACGGAGTACCGAAGATGCACGAGAGGAGTCCCGAGGCCTCCACAAGGGTGGAGGGCGCCCCCACCCCCCAGGACACGCCCTCCAACCTTGTGGGCCCTCGTGTACTCCCCTGACTTGTTCTCGACGCCAACACCTCTTATATATCCGGAAACCTCCAGAACAGAACCAAGATCGGGAGTTCCGCTTCCGCAAGCCTTTGTAGCCACCAAAACGGGACCCTGTTCCAGCACCTTGCCGGAGGGGGAAATCATCACCGGTGGCCATCTTCATCATCCAGGCGGTCTCCATGATGAGGAGGGAGTTGTTCACCCTCGGGGCTGAGGGTATGTACCAGTAGCTATGTGTTTGATCTCTCTCTCTCTCTCTCTCTCTCTCTCTCTCTCTCGTGTTCTTGATTTGGCATGATTTTGATGTACCGCGAGCTTTGCTATTCTAGTTGGATCTTATGATGTTTCTCCCCTCTACCTTCTTGTAATGGGTTGAGTTTTCCCTTTAAAGTTATCATATCGGATTGAGTCTTTAAGGATTTGAGAACACTTGATGTATGTCTTGCATGTGCTTATATATGGTGACAATGGGATATTCATGTGATCTACTTGGTGTATGTTTTGGTGATCAACTTGCGGGTTCTGTGACCTTGTGAACTTATGCATAGGGGTTGGCACACATTTTCATCTTGACTCTCTGGTACAAACTTTGGATCACTCTTTGAAGTTCTTTGTGTTGGTTTGAATAGATGAATCTGGGATTGTGTGATGCATATCGTATAATCAAACCCACGGATACTTGTGGTGACATTGGAGTATCTATGTGACATTAGGGTTTTGGTTGTTGTGTGTCTTAAGGTGTTATTTTAGTACGAACTCTAGGGCTGTTTGTGACACTTATAGGAATAGCCCAATAGGTCGATCAGAAAGAATAACTTTGAGGTGGTTTCATACCCTACAATAATCTCTTCATTTGTTCTCCACTATTAGTGACTTTGGAGTGATTCTTTGTTGCACGTTGAGGGATTGTTATATGATCTAATTATGTTATAATTGTTGACAGAACTTGCACTAGTGAAAGTATGAACCCTAGGCCTTGATTTGAAGCATTGCAGTGCCGTTTTCGCTCACTTTTACCAATTGCTACCTTGTTGTTTTTATATTCTCAGATTACAAAAACCTATATCTACCATCCATATTGCACTTGTATCACCATCTCTTCGCCGAACTAGTGCACCTATACAATTTACCATTGTATTGGGTATGTTGGGGACACAAAAGACTCTTTGTTATTTGGTTGCAGGGTTGTTTGAGGGATACCATATTCATCCTATGCCTCCCACGGATTGATAAACCTTAGGTCATCCACTTGAGGGAAATTTGCTACTGTCCTACAAAACTCTGCGCTTGGAGGCCCAACACGAGTGTACAAGAAGAAGGTTGTGTGGTAGTGTTGGTGTCAAAACCGGCCGATCTCGGGTAGGGGTCCCGAACTATGCATCTGAGGATCGAAGGTAACAAGGGACACAGGGAACATGATGTTTTACCCAGGTTCGGGCCCTCTTAATGAAGGTAAAACCATACGTCCTGCTTGATTGTATTTGATGAGTATAGGGGTTACAAGAGTTGATCTACCTCGAGGTCGTAATGGCTAAACCCTAGATGTCTAGACTATATGAATTCTGATAGCCTCTACGGACTAAACACTCCAGTTTATATACACACCGGAGGGGCCTAGGGTTGTACAAAGTTGGTTGACAAAGGAAGGAAATTACATATCCGGAAACCAATCTTGCCATCCACGCATAGGGGAGTCCTACCCGGACAAGGGGGAAAGTTTTTAGCTTTATATCTCCACGGCCCATTATTCCGGCCCATACCAAATAGCCCGGACACCCAAGGACCCCTGAATCAAGGACTCCCTCAGTAGCACGTGAACCTGTCTTCAATGACGATATGTTCGGCACACGGATTGTCTTCGGCATTGTAAGGCGGGTTCCTCCTCATGAATACTTCAAAGCAATCTTCTGAACAAAAGAACTGTATCCGACACTGTATAATTGTTACAACCCTTAGCCATGAAGGGAAGATATCAATCAAAATAGTGTCCTTCCACTGACAACTTTTTTCGACGAAACGTTACATCTGGCCTCTTAATATTTTGAACCGTTTTTACACCTTCAGCTCCGCGTTTCGAGGCACAACCTCTATTGGCATGTCTTGTCAAAATAGAGATTGTGTCCGCCCATTACGGGATCCTCATCAATACGGTTTTTGGGTAATCCAACCATGCCATTCACACGACCCTTGGGAACAGGCGAGTTTTAAGGCTTGACGGGGGGTTGTTTGATATTCACTGCCTATATAAGAGGATAACGATCCCTCTTTTTCCCCATGCCCTCTTCCTTCTCCTGCCTTCTCATCCTCAAACTCCAGCGCCCAATCTTCAATCTTCCCCACCACCACCGGTCTCCCTAGCCATGTTAGGATCTGGCTCAAAGGGCAAGTGGGAGGCCTCCTCCGTCACTGAGAAGGACGTCAAGGAGCTCAAGGGAGGCGGGATACTTGTCTGCGGACATCGCGCACATGCTCCCTACCAAGGATCAAGCCATCCCCACTCTGGAGCTCAGCGAAAGTGTTGTATTCATCCCCCACTTCCTCCTTGGGGTAGGGTTTCCCCTCCACCCCTTCGTCCGGGACCTCATGTTCTACTATGGGCTAGATTTCCATGATCTAGCCCCGAATTATTTCCTCCACATCTCGGCGCTCATTGTCGTGTGCGAGGTGCTACTCCGTATCCCCCCACACTTCGGCCTATGGCTCAAGGTCTTCAATCTAAAGCCGAAGGTGGTCAATGGGCAGCATTCGGACTGCGGCGGCGCCATGGTGAGCAAGCTCCCCAACGTTGTTTGGCCAAAGGGGGCCTTTGTGGAGACTGTCAAGGTGTGGCAGGAGGAGTGGTCCTACATCACCGAATCCCGCGATGCCAACTGGGTGGCCACTCCTGAATTTAAATCCAGACCCCCTATGCGGCTCACCTCATGGACCACTAAGGGCTTGGACTGGGGATCCACAGCAGAAGTGTTGATGCCGCAAAAGCACATCACAAACATGATAGGCAAGAACACAAGTCTCACTAACGTGATTCAGGGATGCTCTTTCGCCGGATTCTTCCCTGCCAACTCCGGCCCTCTCACATGTGGGAGTTCAATCCGGAGGATCAACGGACCCTGAAGCACTTCTTCGGCACAACGCACGAAGACATCTGGAAGCTATTGTTCAAGGCCCAAAAAGCGTGGCCGAAGAAGACCGAAGACATCGGTCTTGACAGCGAGAATCCGACCACACCGGTAAGTATGATTTTCCCGAAAATATATTCGATCAATAAGTTTCTTAGATATAATGAGTTTTCTGTTCCTCGCAGCTGGATAGCAAAGGCGGAGCGGATTAAGTGTCCGACTCTGCTGCCTGAAGACCCGACCACATCCCAGCTGACAAGGATGCTGGTCCCGACACCCTATCAGGCGCCGAAGAAGAAGGCCAAGAAGAAGAACAACAAAGAGGCCAGAGGCGGCCTCCGTCATAAGGGTACTTTGGACACAGTGTCCAGAGAGACCGAAATCCCCTCCTCCCACGAGGGAGATGAAGACGAAGAGGAGGAGGAAGCATAAAGTGACTCCCCTCTTAAGGGGAGGAAGAACAATAGGGCAGCCTACACAGACTCGGAGGCCGAACCCATCCCCAAGAGGGGGAAGATGGCCCTCTCGGATGTTTAGATTCAGAGGCCGAACCCATCCCCAAGAGGCTTCCCAGGGTGAATCCCTTGGCCGAACCATAGGTATCAAAGGATTTACTATATGTCTTCGGTCACTATGTTTTTATAATATAACATATTACATTGTGTGTCTTTCATCCCTGCTCGCGACCTCCCCCACCCTTTGCTATCTAAGGGGAGTTCTTTGCCACCAGATATGGCAGAGAGTGAGACACCCCCACGAGCCCCTTCACCAGCCATAGCGGATGACACCGAGTTGTTGTCCCGAAGGACCTCTCCTAGCCGCAGAGGGGCGAGCGAGACTGCCGAGAGGGCGCCCGAGGGTGATACCTCAGTTGCCGAAGGCATGGGGGATGTGACTCCCATGGTGACCGATGGCAGGGGTCCTGATCAATCCGGCCCCCAGCCGGACATCATTCCAGAGACCCACGTGGCTCCGGAATCAGGCGAACAACCCCCATTAAAGGAGGGGGGAGCATTAGCTCCGATGGCGACCTCCATTAATTCGGAGGCGCCGAATACTCTTGTGGAAGCACTACGACGTGCTTCCATCATGGAGGAGCACCGCACCCTGATGGGTGTTGTGGTAGAGAAGGTTCAGTCCGCCAAGAGCGGTCTGAACGAAGCCTTCACAGCCTACTGACAGGCTTCGAGGTATGCGACGTAATGCTTTAGACGCTCTTTTTTTATATGAAGTAAACATACCTGTATATAGGTAGTAGCCCCTGACACTCTGTCTGGTTTTGAAAAAGCCGGACAGAGGATCACATAGTATTCGAAAGAGGCGACATACTTTTCTATTACATAATAGGCTTCCCTGTTAGCGGCGACTGCCTAGGCCGCTGAAGTTTCCGAACTCAATCGGAAAGTGAAGCTAGCTAATGATGAAATCGACCGCATTAACATGCGGTTTGATGAGACGCAAGGTATGCGTGTACTTTAAAGAGTTTGATCATATATCTGAAGTGATATGCAAATTCAAAGTTGAACTCGGGAGGAGAACTCGACAGAGAAGCTGTTCTGGTCCCAGTTCCTGGCGCCGGAGCACCTGACGCTGTTGAACAACCAGATGAAGCAACTGTCGGAGCTGCATAGGATGTCCGGCTTGGCCATGAAGGATCTCATAGTACGGCTTTAGCCAACCGAACTCATTCCTAGCAGCTACTTCGGCTTGGTGAGGCGACTCATCGATGTGCTGCCCCGAGTTGAAGTTGTGAAGCGCTTGGCATGCATAGAGGGTGCGCGGATGGCATTTGCCCGTTTCAAGATGCACTGGGCGAAGATGAAGGCCACGGACGTGGCAACCGTAGGACCGCCCAAAGGCAAGGACCACCGCAAGCCGGAGAGATACTTTGAAGGGTGCCTGAATAGTAGAGGGCCAATGCTCAAAGGATGTTATGTTTGAGTGAATGTATCGGGGTTGTTAAAACTTTGTTTTGTGAACTAAGGCTTGTAATATATTTTATGCCTTTATCTAGAGTTATTTTCCTCCTGTGTAGCCGTTTTAATTCTGAAAGTTTGCTAGTCGTCGGCTTCAGACCCCATGTAGATGTTACGGGGGTCTTCGGTATAGCGCATGATCACACTTGACCCAACGTGTTGGTCTGTAAAGGAGGTGTCTGCGCAGCGACCCAGACAATTAGACTATGCGGCTTTATTACTCTCGCTTAGCCATAGGAGTTTGATGGTGGGGCTAAGTACTAGCCCCTGGTGCGTATGCAGCCATCCGAACTAGGATGCCTATGTCGCATGACTGGGCGAATACCAGCCCTTCATATAACACATTGTAAATCACTAAAGATTTGTAGTAAGTCGCCGATTCACTGACCAGCTCTGGCCATATCATGACAGTCAGTTTTCGGCTTTCTCTACTGAGGTGTTTAACCAGGTGAACCAGAAACACAATTGCAGTAGTTCCCCCTTTACTACCTTAGCCAAACTAGCGGAACGTAAGGTGGTAATTGTTGGGTTTTCTAGTAATTTCAAAAAATTTCCTACGCACACGCAAGATCATGGTGATGCATAGCAACGAGAGGGGGAGAGTGTGATCTACGTACCCTTGTAGATCGACAAAGGAAGCATTAACTTGGTTGTTGTAGTCGTACGTCTTCACGGCCCGACCGATCAAGCACCGAAACTACGGCACCTCCGAGTTCTAGCACACGTTCAGCTCGATGACGATCCCCGGACTCTGATCCAGCAAAGTGTCGGGGAAGAGTTCCGTCAGCACGACAGCGTGGTGACGATCTTGATGTACTACTGTTGCAGGGCTTCGCCTAAGCACCGCTACAATATTATCGAGGACTATGGTGGAAGGGGGCACCGCACACGGCTAAGAATATGATTACGTGGATCAACTTGTGTCTCTAGGGGGTGCCCCTGCCTCCGTATATAAAGGTTCAAGGGAGGGGGGCCGGCCGGCCAGGAGAGGCGTGCCAGGAGGAGTCCTACTCCCTCTGGGAGTAGGACTCCCCCCCTTTCCTAGTTGGAATAGGATTCGTGGAGGGGGGGAAAGAGGAGAGAGAGGAGGAAGGGGGGCCGGCCCCCTCTCCTTGTCCAATTCAGAGAAAGGGGGGGAGGGGCGCGCGGCCCATCTCTGGCCACCTCTCCTCTCTTCCACTAAGGCCCACTAAGGCCCATATACCTCCCGAGGGGTTCCGGTAACCTCCCGGTACTCCGGGAAAATCCCGATTTCACCCGGAACACTTCCGATATCCAAACATAGGCTTCCAATATATCAATCTTTATGTCTCGACCATTTCGAGACTCCTCGTCATGTCCGTGATCACATCCGGGACTCCGAACAACCTTCGGTACATCAAAATGCATAAACTCATAATATAATTGTCATCGTAACCTTAAGCGTGCGGACCCTACGGGTTCGAGAACAATGTAGACATGACCGAGACACGTCTCCGGTCAACAACCAATAGCGGCACCTGGATGCTCATATTGGCTCCTACATATTCTACGAAGATCTTTTATCGGTCAGACCGCATAACAACATAAGTTGTTCCCTTTGTCATCGGTATGTTACTTGCCCGAGATTCGATCGTCGGTATCCCATACCTAGTTCAATCTCGTTACCGGCAAGTCTCTTTACTCGTTCTGTAATACATCATCTCGCAACTAACTCATTAGTTGCAATGCTTGCAAGGCTTAAGTGATGTGTATTACCGAGAGGGCCCAGAGATACCTCTCCGACAATCGGAGTGACAAATCCTAATCTTGAAATACGCCAACCCAACATGTACCTTTGGAGACACCTGTAGAGCTCCTTTATAATCACCCAGTTACGTTGTGATGTTTGGTAGCACACAAAGTGTTCCTCTGGCAAACGGGAGTTGCATAGTCTCATAGTCATAGGAACATGTATAAGTCATGAAGAAAGCAATAGCAACATACTAAACGATCGGGTGCTAAGCTAATGGAATGGGTCATGTCAATCAGATCATTCAACTAATGATGTGATCCCGTTTAATCAAATAACAACTCTTTGTCCATGGTTAGGAAACATAACCATCTTTGATTAACGAGCTAGTCAAGTAGAGGCATACTAGTGACACTCTGTTTGTCTATGTATTCACACATGTATTATGTTTCCGGTTAATACAATTCTAGCATGAATAATAAACTTTTATCATGATATAAGGAAATAAATAATAACTTTATTATTGCCTCTAGGGCATATTTCCTTCAGTCTCCCACTTGCACTAGAGTCAATAATCTAGATTACACAGTATTGATTCTAACACCCATGGAGCCTTGGTGCTGATCATGTTTTGCTCGTGGAAGAGGCTTAGTCAACGGGTCTGCAACATTCAGATCCGTATGTATCTTGCAAATCTCTATGTCTCCCACCTGGACTAGATCCCGGATGGAATTGAAGCGTCTCTTGATGTGCTTGGTTCTCTTGTGAAATCTGGATTCCTTCGCCAAGGCAATTGCACCAGTATTGTCACAAAAGATTTTCATTGGACCCGATGCACTAGGTATGACACCTAGATCGGATATGAACTCCTTCATCCAGACCCCTTCATTCGCTGCTTCCGAAGTAGCTATGTATTCCGCTTCACACGTAGATCCCGCCACGACGCTCTGTTTAGAACTGCACCAACTGACAGCTCCACCGTTTAATGTAAACACATATCCGGTTTGCGATTTAGAATCGTCTGGATCATTGTCAAAGCTTGCATCAACGTAACCATTTACGATTAGCTCTTTGTCACCTCCATATACGAGAAACATATCCTTAGTCCTTTTCAGGTACTTCAGGATGTTCTTGACCGCTGTCCAGTGATCCACTCCTGGATTACTTTGGTACCTCCCTGCTAGACTTATAGCAAGGCACACATCAGGTCTGGTACACAACATTGCATACATGATAGAGCCTATGGCTGAAGCATAGGGAACATCTTTCATTTTCTCTCTATCTTCTGCAGTGGTCGGGCATTGAGTCTGACTCAACTTCACACCTTGTAACACAGGCAAGAACCCTTTCTTTGCTTGATCCATTTTGAACTTCTTCAAAATCTTGTCAAGGTATGTGCTTTGTGAAAGTCCAATTAAACGTCTTGATCTATCTCTATAGATCTTTATGCCTAATATGTAAGCAGCTTCACCGAGGTCTTTCATTGAAAAACTCTTATTCAAGTATCCCTTTATGCTATCCAGAAATTCTATATCATTTCCAATCAGTAATATGTCATCCACATATAATATCAGAAATGCTATAGAGCTCCCACTCACTTTCTTGTAAATACAGGGTTCTCCAAAAGTCTGTATAAAACCAAATGCTTTGATCACACTATCAAAGCATTTATTCCAACTCCGAGAGGCTTGCACCAGTCCATAAATGGATCGCTGGAGCTTGCACACTTTGTTAGCTCCCTTTGGATCGACAAAACCTTCTGGTTGCATCATATACAACTCTTCTTCCAGAAATCCATTCAGGAATGCAGTTTTGACATCCATCTGCCAAATTTCATAATCATAAAATGCGGCAATTGCTAACATGATTCGGACAGACTTAAGCATTGCTACGGATGAGAAGGTCTCATCGTAGTCAATCCCTTGAACTTGCCGAAACCCTTTTGCGACAAGTCAAGCTTTGTAGACAGTAATATTACCGTCGGCGTCAGTCTTCTTCTTGAAGATCCATTTATTCTCAATTGCTTGCCGATCATTGGGCAAGTCAACCAAAGTCCATACTTTGTTCTCATACATGGATCCCATCTCAGATTTCATGGCTTCAAGCCATTTTGTAGAATCTGGGCTCACCATCGCTTCTTCATAGTTCGTAGGTTCATCATGATCTAGTAGCATGACTTCCAGAACAGGATTACCGTACCACTCTGGTGCGGATCTCACTCTGGTTGATCTATGAGGTTCAGTAGTATCTTGTTCTGAAGTTTCATGATCATTATCATTAGCTTCCTCACTAATTGGTGTAGGTGTCACATAAATAGTTTTCTGTGATGCACTACTTTCCAATAAGGGAGCAGGTACAGTTACCTCGTCAAGTTCTACTTTCCTCCCACTCACTTCTTTCGAGAGAAACTCCTTCTCCAGAAAGTTTCCGAACTTAGCAACAAAAGTCTTGCCTTCGGATCTGTGATAGAAGGTGTATCCAATAGTCTCCTTTGGATATCCTATGAAGACACATTTCTCCGATTTGGGTTCGAGCTTATCAGGTTGAAGCTTTTTCACATAAGCATCGCAGCCCCAAACTTTCAGAAACGACAACTTTGGTTTCTTGCCAAACCATAGTTCATAACGCGTCATCTCAACGGATTTTGATGGTGCCCTATTTAACGTGAATGCGGCCGTCTCCAAAGCATAACCCCAAAACGATAGCGGTAAATCAGTAAGAGACATCATAGATCGCACCATATCTAGTAAAGTATGATTACGACGTTCGGACACACCATTACGCTGTGGTGTTCCGGGTGGCGTGAGTTGCAAAACTATCCCGCATTGTTTCAAATGTACACCAAACTCATAACTCAAATATTCTCCTCCACGATCAGATCGTAGAAACTTTATTTTCTTGTTACAATGATTTTCAACTTCACTCTGAAATTCTTTGAACTTTTCAAACGTTTCAGACTTATGTTTCATTAAGTAGATATACCCATATCTGCTTAAGTCATCTGTGAAGGTGAGAAAATAACGATATCCGCCACGAGCCTCAATATTCATCGGACCACATACATCTGTATGTATGATTTCCAACAAATCTGTTGCTCTCTCCATAGTACCGGAGAACGGCGTTTTAGTCATCTTGCCCACGAGGCACGGTTCGTAAGTACCAAGTGATTCATAATCAAGTGGTTCCAAAAGTCCATCAGTATGGAGTTTCTTCATGCGCTTTACACCGATATGACCTAAACGGTAGTGCCACAAATAGGTGGCACTATCATTATCAACTCTGCATCTTTTGGCTTCAACATTATGAATATGTGTGTTACTACTATCGAGATTCAATAAGAATAGACCACTCTTCAAGGGTGCATGACCATAAAAGATATTACTCATATAAATAGAACAACCATTATTCTCTGATTTAAATGAATAATCGTCTCGCATCAAACAAGATCCAGATATAATGTTCATGCTTAACGTTGGCACCAAATAACAATTATTTAGGTCTAATATTAATCCCGAAGGTAGATGTAGAGGTAGCGTGCCGACTGCGATCACATCGACTTTGGAACCGTTTCCCACGCGCATCGTCACCTCGTCCTTAGCCAATCTTCGCTTAACCCGTAGTCCCTGTTTCAAGTTGCAAATATTAGCAACAGAACCAATATCAAATACCCAGGTGCTACTGCGAGCATTAGTAAGGTACACATCAATAACATGTATATCACATATACCTTTGTTCACCTTGCCATCCTTCTTATCCGCCAAATACTTGGGGCAGTTCCGCTTCCAGTGACCAGTCTGCTTGCAGTAGAAGCACTCAGTTTCAGGCTTAGGTCCAGACTTGGGTTTCTTCTCTTGAGCAGCAACTTGCTTGCTGTTCTTCTTGAAGTTCCCTTTCTTCTTCCCTTTGCCCTTTTCTTGAAACTAGTGGTCTTGTTGACCATCAACACTTGATGCTCCTTTTGGATGTCTACCTCCGCAGCTTTCAGCATTGCGAAGAGCTCGGGAATAGTCTTATTCATCCCTTGCATATTATAGTTCATCACGAAGCTCTTGTAATTTGGTGGCAGTGATTGGAGAATTCTGTCAATGAGGCAATCATCTGGAAGATTAACTCCCATATGAATCAAGTGATTATTATACCCAGACATTTTGAGTATATGCTCACTGACAGAACTGTTCTCCTCCATCTTGCAGCTATAGAACTTATTGGAGACTTCATATCTCTCAATCCGGGCATTTGCTTGAAATATTAACTTCAACTCCTGGAACATCTCATATGCTCCATGACGTTCAAAACGTCGTTGAAGTCCCGGTTCTAAGCCGTAAAGCATGGCACACTGAACTATCGAGTAGTCATCAGCTTTGCTATGCCAGGTGTTCACAACATCTGGCGTTGCTCCTGCAGCGGGTTTGTCACCTAGCGGTGCTTCCAGGATGTAATTCTTCTATGCAGCAATGAGGATAATCCTCAAGTTACGTACCCAGTCCGTGTAGTTGCTACCATCATCTTTCAACTTAGCCTTCTCTAGGAACGCATTAAAATTCAACGGAACAACAGCACGGGCCATTTATCTACAATCATACATAAACAAGCAAGATACTATCAGGTACTAAATTCATGATAAATTTAGGTTCAATTAATCATATTACTTAAAGAACTCCCACTTAGATAGACATCCCTCTAATCCTCTAAGTAATTATGTGATCCAAATCAACTAAACCATGTCCGATCATCACGTGAGATGGAGTAGTTTCATTGGTGAACATCACTATGTTGATCATATCTACTATATGATTCACGCTCGACCTTTCGGTCTCCGTGTTCCGAGGCCATATCTGTATATGCTTGGCTCGTCAAGTATAACCTGAGTATTCCGCGTGTGCAACTATTTTGCACCCGTTGTATTTGAACGTAGAGCCTATCACACCCGATCATCACGTGGTGTCTCAGCACGAAGAACTTTCGCAACGGTGCATACTCAGGGAGAACACTTCTTGATAATTTAGTGAGAGATCATCTTATAATGCTACCGTCAATCAAAGCAAGATAAGATGCATAAAAGATAAACATCACATGCAATCAATATAAGTGATATGATATGGCCATCATCATCTTGTGCTTGTGATCTCCATCTCCGAAGCACCGTCATGATCACCATCGTCACCGGCGCGACACCTTGATCTCCATCGTAGCATCGTTGTCGTCTCGCCAATCTTATGCTTCCACAACTATCGCTACCGCTTAGTGATAAAGTAAAGCATTACAGCGCGATTGCATTGCATACAATAAAGCGACAACCATATGGCTCCTGCCAATTGCCGATAACTCGGTTACAAAACATGATCATCTCATACAATAAAATTTAGCATCATGTCTTGACCATATCACATCACAACATGCCTTGCAAAAACAAGTTAGACGTCCTCTACTTTGTTGTTGCATGTTTTACGTGGCTGCTACGGGCTTAAGCAAGAACCAATCTTACCTACGCATCAAAACCACAATGATAGTTTGTCAAGTTGGTGCTGTTTTAACCTTCACAAGGACCGGGCGTAGCCACACTTGGTTCAACTAAAGTTGGAGAAACTGTCACCCACAAGCCACCTATGTGCAAAGCACGTCGGGAGAACCGGTCTCGCGTAAGCGTACGCGTAATGTCGGTCCGGGCCGCTTCGTCCAACAATACCGCCGAACCAAAGTATGACATGCTGGTAAGCAGTATGACTTCTATCACCCACAACTCACTTGTGTTCTACTCGTGCATATAACATCAACATATAAAACCTAGGCTCGGATGCCACTGTTGGGTTTCGTAGTAATTTCAAAAAAATTCCTACGCACACGCAAGATCATGGTGATGCATAGCAACGAGAGGGGGAGAGTGTGATCTACGTACCCTTGTAGATCGACAGCGGAAGCGTTAACTTGGTTGATGTAGTCGTACGTCTTCACGGCCCGACCGATGAAGCACCGAAACTACGGCACCTCCGAGTTCTAGCACACGTTCAGCTCGATGACGATCCCCGGACTCTGATCCAGCAAAGTGTTGGGGAAGAGTTCCGTCAGCACGACGGCGTGGTGACGATCTTGATGTACTACTGTCGCAGGGCTTCGCCTAAGCACCGCTACAATATTATCGAGGACTATGGTGGAAGGGGGCACCACACACGGCTAAGAATATGATCACGTGGATCAACTTGTGTCTCTAGGGGGTGCCCCTGCCTCCGTATATAAAGGTTCAAGGGAGGGGGGCCGGCCGGCCAGGAGAGGCGCGCCAGGAGGAGTCCTACTCCCTCTGGGAGTAGGACTCCCCCCCTTTCCTAGTTGGAATAGGATTCGTGGAGGGGGGGAAAGAGGAGAGAGAGGAGGAAGGGGGGCCGGCCCCTCTCCTTTTCCAATTTGGACCAAGGGGGGAGGGGTGCGCGGCCCATCTCTGTCCACCTCTCCTCTCTTCCACTAAGGCCCACTAAGGCCCATATACCTCCCGGGGGGTTCCGGTAACCTCCCGGTACTCCGGTAAAATCCCGATTTCACCCGGAACACTTCCGATATCTAAACATAGGCTTCCAATATATCAATCTTTATGTCTCGACCATTTCGAGACTCCTCGTCATGTCCGTGATCACATCCGGGACTCCGAACAACCTTCATTACATCAAAATGCATAAACTCATAATATAACTGTCATCGTAACCTTAAGCGTGCGGACCCTACGGGTTCGAGAACAATGTAGACATGACCGAGACACGTCTCCGGTCAATAACCAATAGCGGAACCTAGATGCTCATATTGGCTCCTACATATTCTACGAAGATCTTTTATCGGTCAGACCGCATAACAACATACGTTGTTCCCTTTGTCATCGGTATGTTGCTTGCCCGAGATTCGATCGTCGGTATCCCATACCTAGTTCAATCTCGTTACCGGCAAGTCTCTTTACTCGTTCTGTAATACATCATCTCGCAACTAACTCATTAGTTGCAATGCTTGCAAGGCTTAAGTGATGTGTATTACCGAGAGGGCCTTGAGATACCTCTCCGACAATCAGAGTGACAAATCCTAATCTTGAAATACGCCAACCCAACATGTACCTTTGGAGACACCTGTAGAGCTCCTTTATAATCACCCGGTTACGTTGTGATGTTTGGTAGCACACAAAGTGTTCCTCTGGCAAACGGGAGTTGCATAATCTCATAGTCATAGGAACATGTATAAGTCATGAAGAAAGCAATAGCAACATACTAAACGATCGGGTGCTAAGCTAATGGAATGGGTCATGTCAATCAGATCATTCAACTAATGATGTGATCCCATTTAATCAAATAACAACTCTTTGTCCATGGTTAGGAAACATAACCATCTTTGATTAACAAGCTAGTCAAGTAGAGGCATACTAGTGACACTCTGTTTGTCTATGTATTCACACATGTATTATGTTTCTGGTTAATACAATTCTAGCATGAATAATAAACTTTTATCATGATATAAGGAAATAAATAATAACTTTATTATTGCCTCTAGGGCATATTTCCTTCAGTAATCACAGGAGCCGGGCAACCCAACTATAGACCAAAGACATGATTCAGAGCTGATGCATACAATGCAATATTCGAGATGCTGAAGAGTACCCTATAGGTGTTTGGACTTTTCAAAAATATGCATAGCCGGATAGAGCCTCTGGCCTTTAGGCCGGGCCAAAGCATATGTGGCAATCTAAAGCAAGGAGGGAATACAGATGGTAAAATAAACCAATACCGAACGGAAGTTGGCGATCAACTGGTTCCTTTATACTCTGATTAATACGTCAAGACATGCTATTATAGATAACGCCATGAACATCAAGGATATTTTACATGCCGGGAATTTGTATGCAAGGGGAAGCTGTATACAGGGCCTAACACTGGTACAACGACGTGCTATACAAACGGTTTTTAACCCCTTTCCGCGACAGCGTTTGAAACCGTCGCCAAGTGAGTGTGGGCGATAGGGGGGGTCCTTCCCACACGACCCAGAAACCATCGAGGATAGGCCCTCCTGGCTCACTGGCAGGGGCAAAATGAGCTCATGTGCGATCTAGCGGGGCATCAAAACCCAATTGTTTTCATTCATATGTACATCCCACACGGTGAATCCCAGAAAATCATTTCCGTTCGTATGTATATGAAACACAGTTCTTTGTGTGGAAACGTGTGTGCAAGGTGGCCTAACGCAAACAGTTCGCTGCCGGAAACTGTGTGTGATGATTAGTTGATTGAACACGCCTACTTTCTAGAAGCCGTGTGGGTTGTTTGAGTTCATCGCCCACGGTGATGTCTCAGTAACCATCTGCAATAGAAAACCCAATAAGCAGGGTAAATAGCCTATTATTGATAATCCATGTACTAACCAAATTGATATTTCTTATAAAATACACCAGATATTTCATATCCGTATAACAGCAACCAGGATTTCATAATCGAATTACATCCGATAGCTTTGGCACTCAGTTACGCCATTACACAACAACACCAAGTTTCACATGCAACATCAAAAACCTTTGGAAAGTTGCATCATACACGGTAAATAGACAGATGAATCTCATCTGGGAAACTGCAGAAGCGAAAGGCAAATATTAAGCCTTTAGTGATGTTGAATGTCCTTGCAACTTTAGGCCAGTGGCTATGGATAATTGCCCGCCCAACCTTCGTCCTCTTTAGCAAGACTTCAATATTGTATCGTGGGTGTTGAATGAATACCTTCCTTGCCTCTTGACCATGCAGGTGGTTTGAGAGGTAATCATCAGTGAACTGCTTTGAAAAGTACTGAAAACAAAGATATGCATAAATTGCTCTTATAAATTTTGACATGGCGCAAGGGGTAAAAACAAGGTAAAAGAGTTAGTACCATCCTATAGTTGACTGATGTCTTCTTCATTGTGCAACCAAAGATCTTGATGTTATTCGTCGCAAGTTTCTTCATCCTAACAATCTTTCTGAGTTTCTTGACTTGACTGATATTCATGGACATCTCATTTCCCCATATGCAAAATGGGTCGAACAGTGGGTGTAGGCCTCTGACAGCATGACCTACATGTGCAAGACCAAATTTTAAGAAACCTAAATATTAGAAGGATTCCTGCAACTACACAATAATGTGCTATTAGCCAAAGGAACATGCTTGAACAAACCTCGATGGTAAATCGCAGTGTCTCCCATTGTTTCCCTGCAACACACATAAGGACGATCTTGATCAGGTTAACTAAGAGTTGCCATGCTATCAGTAGAATATGTATTGAGTACAGCCAAATTTTATATATTTCACATGCATAACAATACAAAATGTACCCACAGCAAATGAAAATCAAATTGCAGAACTGAACCAAACAGTTAAATGGACAACATACCAAATGAACCAAAATAGTTAACTAAGCATGACATTGCAGAATAGAAACATGTATTAGAAGATAAGACAGTTAACAAAACAAAGAATGCTTGAGAATAGTACTACGAAATGTAGCAATTATTGGACCAAAGTGTTAACTGAACATTACGTTTTAGAGGACCAAACTATTAACTGAACATCAGATTGCATATTAACATTACAGAGGATAAATCACTAGAAGGCACTGGCGGTGGCCTTGAGAAAACAACATGAACTGTATTTTAAAGTAGACAACTGCATGGGAGGTGTCGACAGTGGCCTCGGAGACGAGGTGCTCCTCCAAGATCTAGCGGTCGACACTCATGGAAGCCATAGCGACCTCGTGCGCATGTGCGGCCACGTGCTACTGAGCTCCACATTATAATGCGTGTAAATTGGCTGTGGGCGGCGCTCAATTGGAGGAGAGGGATAGTGATTTCGGCAGAAGGTGTAGCATCGTCGGTCGGGGCATGTCGGACGGGAAAGGAGGAGGATGGTGTGGGTGGGGTGTGGATTACCTGACCATATCGACGAGGTTGCGCAGTAAGAAGAAGGGTTGTCGGCGACGAGAAGGCACTGCAAGAAGAAGGGTCACTGGCGGAGAGGCGGCGGTGCAAGAAGAAGGGTAGCCGGCGAGGAGGCTGAGTTGCAAGTAAGCAGTAGTGAAGGTTTGAACTTGGAAAGCAAGGAGGAACAATGGAAATGTGGCTTTTGGTGGGAGGGAGGGGCGGGGAGATAGATATTTCCGCGGTGGCAAAAAAATTCGCTTGGTGCCACGAGAAACTGGCGCGCAAGTGTGGTTCAAGCGGGGGTGGTGGACTGTAGACGACGAAGCTTCCTGTGTAAACCAAACAGGACGGTGCGCCAAGATATTTTATATCACATCCCACACAATTCTTTCTAGTAAACTGTTTGTGGTATACCTGATTTTTTCATTATGTTTGAAAGACAAAAATGGTGTTACGGAGGGAAAGGATGGTGTTTGAATTGCTAGAACATTTACGTACAGTGAACATGCAACTAGTACATGAGTGTCATGTTTAAATTTGGAATTATCCCGAGTTCGTTTGGGATTTTTATGCATTAGTTGAGTTTCTGGGATTTAATGTGCATAATTCAAATTTGAACTACAAGCACATGCTCCAGTGCACCAAAGTTTGTTGAAAAATCACATGTGTGTCTTTGGGTGAATTTAAAGGTCCCATGCAAGAAATGGGATGAAATTCAAACATCTGGGTGTCGTGGCTCGACCGGAAAGATTGAGAACTTGGTTTTTTAATACCTGTAAATCCAAAACATGCCTGAAAATCATGAAATTTGGCATGGTCTCATGACATGGCACCAACATGCTGCGGTAATTTTTTTGGCCGAATTGGGACAAGCTTTGGTATAAGATTCTTGCAAACTGGAGCTTCTCTCAAGAAGGATCGTGGTTCCGAGAGGGAACGTGTCACCTCCGTGTGCGAAACGACATACGTACATTGCCTTCTCCCACCTTAATTTTTTTACACATGCAGATTAGAACAAATAGAAGTATCGTGCTAAATTTTGGAATTATTCCAGTTCGTTTGGCCTTTTTATACATTAATTGAGTTTCCAGGCATTTAATGTGCATAATTCAAATTTGAACTACAAGCACATGCTCTAGTGCACCAAAGTTGGTTAAAAAATCACATGTGTGTCCTTGGGTGAATTTCTAAGTCCCATGCAAGAAATGGGAATGAAATTCAAACATCTAGGCATCGTGGCTCGGCCAGAAAGATTGAGAAACTTGGTTTTTTAATTCCTGTAAATCCAAAACATGCCTAAAAATCATGAAACTTGGCATGGTGTCATGACATGGCACCAATATGTTGTGGTAATTTTCTGTCCGATTTGTGAAGGCGCACACACTAACAATCAACAAAGTCATTTTGGAACAAGTGTTGTCATGTTACAAATCGAAAACACAAGTATTATTGAAACCCTGGGTGTTCTACTTTCCAATTACGTGCTGCCACGCGTCCCCTTTTTTTATTGGCTAGGAGGCGCCATGCGGGGTAGCTATTTGAGTACGGGAGGTGTGCGATCAGACCCCTGCGCATGCTCATCGGGAGGAGAACCCTTTAACCTCGACCCGCCGTGCACCTCCCTCCCAACGTCTCCATTAATGGAGCCCGAGCCCCTGTTCTATGGCATGGCTATATGTCTCACTGGGCTGAGATTTAAGAGAGAAAAATGAAAATCTGAAAAGAAAGTTTTGCACGGATCTTGATGTAAGATCTGACGGACCTATATAGCATCGACTGCGACTTATAGCAAGCATGATGAATATAAGGACGATGACAGTGGATAATAATTGTCTTACATATTTAGGAACACAATTAAAAAAAGCCACATGCGGCAACGCTCGAAATACACAAGGGCAAAAGAAGAAGGAAGACAACGATTTGGCCCGCTGATCTCTACTTTCTTGATGCGTTGCTGCAGGCCGCATGAACTAGTCTTCGCGGCGAGCGGCGATGAGCTCTTTATTGTCCTCAAGATGATGCTTGAGAGCATCCACAGATTTCTCCACCAGCCTTCTGCGCTCGATGCACAACATGGCATTCTCGTCCATAAGTTTCTTGACGATGATGCCGGTCCTCTTCAACAAGGCAGTGGTCTCCTCCTGTTGCTCCGCACTTCCGACGATCTTCGCCCTCGGCAGGTCGCGCTGGGCCAGGAGCTTCACATTGCTCTCATTTAGTTATCGGATGACCCCGGTAGCCTGTTCAAAAGAGGCTTTCATGTCATCCTGCAACCTCGCCCAGCTGGAGATCTGATCCATCTGGCTATGGACGATCGCATGCATGCGCCTGTAAGAGCCCTCGCCTGCCCGCGAGACATTTTCCCAGGCCGCCGCAGCGTGGGAGGACATCTCTGCTGCATTTGCAGCGCGGTGGGACATCTCTTCTGCTTCCGCGGCACGGCCAGACTAGTCTGGTGCATCGACGGCACGTCAGGACATCCATGCTACTTCGACGGCGCGGTGGGGCGGGACCTCTGTGCTGCTACGGCCGCGCGGTGGGACATGCCGGCTGCGTTCACGGCGTGGCGGGACATCTCTCGTGCTTCCGCTTCCATGCTCGCATCTCCCTGGTGGCAATATCTCGACCTAGAACTCACGCTGGCCATGGCAGATGCAAGGGGATGATGATGAATGACTTGTTTATTTTTGTGGATGAGGAGTTGAGGAGGAATGTGCAGTCATCTTGGAGTAGTAGTATTTATAACCGAGTACTAATATGCTCCTAAGTGGGAAACCGTTTAGGTTTTGATCGGTGTGAACAGGTTTGCAATTTGGAATGTGATGGGATGAAGGCTCAAAATTTATTGACGGTTATAAGTGCAGCACTATTCCCGAAAGGCGTAAGTGGGCATGCCTTCTCGGCTGTGTACGTGGCGTTTGCACTATAGGGTGCACCGCAATAGGCAATGTCAGCACACGTCTCGTTCCAACAACTGTGCGCGCTCGTTATTACCATCGCACACGCTTCTTTTAATTAGAATGTGTGTGCCCGTCTAGTGCACACACGTTGTTCTATCTATCAGTTTATGTTTGTTGTGGCTAATCGCAAATAGTTCATCCGTGTGAAGTGTATGCCATCAGTCACAGACACTTTGATCTGGCTGACCCATTTTTGTTATGTTGCCTAATTGCAAACAGTTAATCCTTCTGAAGCGTATGCCCTCAATCGCACACACACCTTTATCTTGCTGCCCGTTTCTATTTTTCCTCCTCATCACAAATAGTTCATCCAAGTGAACTGTATGTTGTATATCGCACACGCCTTCATTTGGCTACCCGTTTCTTTTGTTTCGCCTCATCGCAAACAATTCATTGAACTGAACTGCATGCCCTGCATCGCACATGCAACTAAAATCTGAACCATGTTTGATGGCTTCGCCATCGCAAACGTTTTGCACCTTTTTTACGAATATTTCACACCACCGTTTGCGATTATTGCATTGCAGACAGTTTTGTCGAAGGGTCTCTGATCTTAGTGTCGCGTTAGCAGCATCTTGCAGCAGTGTAAAAGAAAAGGTAGTCTTGAAGATCCCAGTGGTGCCCTGCCGCATGTCTGCACCCTTTCTCCTTGGTAGAAAATCCTTTGAGAGGAGAAGTTTATGGTCGTTTATGCAGAAGGGGCCTGGAAAAGAGCCCTTGCACGACCGTAGGGTAGATAGGTTTTAATGAACTTGTAGTATGAGAGAGAAAAAGAAAGAAAGAAAAAAGGAAGGAGAGAAATAAGGTTGAGGTCCAAATAGGGTCAAGCCGCACTATAGACCTTTTCCGCAGTGTGCCTCTCTCACCGCCCAGGGTATTTTAAGTGCATAATTATGCACGCGCGGTACGTGTGCCGCGATTTTATGGGGCGATCGGCGGAGGCGAAACTGCTAGTCCAGCTCTGGATCCACCGAGCTGTTGTTTTGCAGAGTAGGCCGGACTCTCTTAGTAGTGTCCGGGGTCTTGATAACCAATGAATTGTTCGGCTTGATGAGGCCACTCTGCACCTCAGCTGCAAGGGTCGCGGTGTGCTCCTCAGTATGGAGGGAGCGCTCCATGTTTCCATTGACTGTGATAACACCGCACGATCCGGGCATTTTGAGCTTTCAATAAGCATAGTGTGGGACTGCATTGAAACGGGGCGAAGGCAGTGCGTCCGAGCGGCGCGTGATAGCCACTGCGAAAGGGGACAATGTCGAAGATCAATTCTTCACTTTGGAAGTTATCCGGCGAACCGAAGACTACTTCCCGTGTTAATGAACCCGTGCAGCGGGCCTCTACACTAGGTATCACTCCTTTAAAGCTGGTGTTACTAGGCTTGATTCTTGAAGGGTCAATACCCATTTTACGTATAGTATCTTGATAAATAAAGTTAAGTATGATGCCACCGTACATAAGGACTCGAGTGAGATGGTATCCATCAATGATTGGGTCGAGTACCAGGGCCGTTGAACCTCAGTGTCGGATACTGGTTGGGTGGTCCCTGCGATCGAAGGTGATCGGACAAGCTGACCATGGGTTGAATTTTGGGGCGACAGGCTCTACGTCGTAGGCGTCCCTTCGTGCACGCTTGCGCTCCCTCTTAGGGATAGGTGTGACATATATCATGTTCACTGTTTTTACCTCAAGGGGAAATTTCTTCTGTCCCCCTGTGTTTGGTGGGAAGGTCTCATCATCGTCCTCGCTTTGAGGCCCTTTCCCCTTGTGTTCAATATTTAACTTACCGGCCTGTTTCAAAACCCGGCAGTTTCTGTTGGAATGGTTGGTAGGCTTGTCGGGGGTGCCATGAATCTGGCAATGCCTGTCGAGTATCTTGTCCAAATTAGATGGCCCATCCCTATTTCCTTTGAATGGCTTCTTCCGCTGACCGAGTTTGGAGCCACTGAATCCAACGTTAACCGTTGTATCTTCAGTTTCATCATTGTTGTTCCGATGCTTGTTTTCGTTACGTCGTGGCTTTTCGTTGCCATCCCTGGCCTCAGAAGTGTCAGGGTCACTGGTACTGTTGCTTCTACGAGCCAACCAGCTATATTCGCCCGCGCAGAAGCGGGTCATGAGTGCGGTAAGAACTGCCATGGTCTTCGGCTTTTCCTGACCGAGGTGTCGGGCGAGCCATTCGTCACGGACGCTGTGTTTGAAGGCTGCTAAGGCTTCAGTGTCTGGACAGTCGATGATTTGGTTCTTTTGGATTAAGAACCGAGTCCAAAGTTTGCGGGCTGATTCTCCGGGTTACTGGACTATGTGACTAAGGTCATCCGCGTCTGGTGGCCGGACATAAGTACCTTGGAAGTTGTCTCGAAAAGCATCCTCCAAGTCTTCCCAACTGCCAATAGAGTTCTCTGGGAGGCTATTCAACCAGTGTCGTGCTAGTCCCTTTAGATTTAGGGGGAGGTATTTAATGGCGTGGAGATCGTTACCGCGAGCCATGTGAATATGGAGAAGAAAATCTTCAACCCATACAGTGGGATCCCTCGTTCCATCATATGCTTCAATGTTTACGGGTTTAAACCCTTCTAGAAGTTGGTCCTGCATTACCTCATCAATGAAGCATAAGGGGTGTGCGGCGCCTCTGTATTGAGCAACGTCACGATGGAGTTTGGATGACATCTGTGTTTGGTTTTTGGCCCGAGTTTGGTTATGCTTATCGCGCCAAGCTTGATGGCCGTCATCTCATGTTGGAGCATGTCCCCTTGATCCGTAAATTGATCTAGTCTAACCGGCTCTATTGTCCAGGTCCTAACGTAAGTCGTAGGTGTAGCCTAAAGCCGCTACCTCTTTGCCTCGACGGCGAGGTAGTGCGGGATGGTGTTCGGCATAAGGAGCCGCTTTGTCTCGTCCACGTGGTGGTCAGTCTGGTTCGTCAGCATGATTATATCTTGACGGTATTGGCTCAAGGGCCTCGTCGTCAAACTATGGTAATATCCTACGTTTCGGATAACTCTTTGTTGGGCGCTCGAGGCCGTATTCCTCGGCAGCCAGGACCTTGGTCCATCTGTCGTTGAGCGTATCATGTTCAGCTTGAAGCTGTTGCTATTTCTTTTTTAGGCTCCTCGTAGTGGCGATTAGCTATCGCTTGAAGCATTCTTACTCGAGGGGTTCCTCTGGCATGATGAAATCTTCGTTGCCGAGGCTGATATCCTCCTAGGAGACCGGTAGGTAGTTACTATCTTCCGAATCCTCATTCTTGACAGGTTCGTCGGGGTTAACTTGTCCCTCCTCCCATTCATCTTGCTTGGACGCAGGCTCGATGGGGTCTTCAGTGTCATCCTGAGTGTTGTCTTCGGTGCCGGTATTGCTTTCCTTTTCGCGACGTGATCGTGAGCGGCGCCGCTGGCGTTGGCATTTTGGTGTTTCCTCGACAGGCTTGTCCTCAATCGGGTTTTTAGCATTGTCGTCGTCCTTCCTTTCGGGGGTATCCACCATGTACACGTTGTAAGTGGAAGTGGTCGTCCAACACCCAGTGAATGGCGGGTTTTGGCCTGGTTCGGCTCCGTCATCGTCGTCCATACCATCGATGTCTTCGGAGGCGTAGTCTAGCATGTCGGTCAAATCTTCGACAGTGGCTATTCGGTGGGTGGTGGGTGGGACGCGAAATTCCCCACTGTCAGCCCCTAGTTCGGGCTGGACGTAGTTCAGAGGTGATGGTTCCGTAATGGCGAGAGATCGCATTAAGTCCAGAGCCTCGTTTAGGAGCGAAGGTTGGACAGGTGATCGAGGACTTGCGGAGCTGGGCATGGTAAACGCCACCTGACTGTGCTCAATGGACGCAGACCTCGAGGGTTCGGAGTTAGCATCCAGAGGTGAGTCCGGCTTCCCGATGACAGGGATGGTCCTGTTTGATTCCAGGCCTGCTGGTAATATAGTCACCTTTGGGTCTCCGGCAGAGAGCTCTGTAGTAAGAGAGGGTCCGGCGGGGTTCATACTCCCGTCTTCGGACAGGGTGGTCTGCTCTGGATCTAAGGCCATGGCAGGAATGATAGTTGATTTTTGAATGGAGCCAGGTGGTGGATCCGACAGGTTTCCTTCTTGTAGATGAGGAACAGCGGTTGAGGCCGAGAACCCTTCAAAGATCAAGTCTCCTCGAATATCACTGATGTAATTCTGGCTTTCAAACCTGATCTGATGACGAGGGACATAGCTATCGATCTATTCAAGGTGGCCAGCTGAATTGGCACAGAGAGCAAAGCCGCCAAACACAAAAAGTTGACCAGGGAGGAAAGTTTCCCCAAAAGCAGCATCGTTGTCGATGATTGAATGAGCTGTTGAACCTACTACCGATGACACCGTGGAACTCTCAATGCAAGCGGCCGATCTCGGGTAGGGGGTCCCGAACTATGCATCTAAGGATCGAAGGTAACAAGGGACACAGGGAACACGATGTTTTACCCATGTTCGGGCCCTCTTAATGGAGGTAAAACCCTACGTCCTGCTTGATTGTATTTGATGAGTATAAGGTGTACAAGAGTTGATCTACCTCGAGATCATAATGGCTAAACCCTAGATGTCTAGCCTGTATGAATTTTGATAGCCTCTACGGACTAAACCCTCTAGTTTATATACATACCGGAGGGGCATAGGGTTGTACAGAGTCGGTTCACAGAGGAAGGAAATTACATATCCGGACACCAATCTTGCCATCCACGCATAGGGGAGTCCTACCCGGACACGGGGGAAAGTCTTTCGCTTTATATCTCCACGACCCATTAGTCTGGCCCATACCAAATAGCCTGGACACCCGAGGACCCCTGAATCCAGGACCCCCTCAAGTAGACATCAGTTATTGACCAGAGAGGTGTCTCGATCATGTCTACATGATTCTCGAACCCATAGGGTCCGCACGCTTAACGTTCAATGACGATATAGTATTATATGAGTTGTTTGATTTGGTGACCGAATGTTGTTCGGAGTCCTAGATGAGATCACAGACATGACCAGGAGTCTCAAAATGGTTGATAGGTAAGGGTTTATATATAGGACGATGGTATTCGGACATCGGAAGTGTTTTGGGGGGTACCAGGTACTTATCGGGTCACCGGAAGGGGTTCTGGGCACCCCCTGCAAAAGATATGTGCCTTATGGGCCAAGAAGGGAAACACACCAGCCACAAGGGGCTGGTGTGCCCTCCATATGGGCCGGCCAAGGTGGAGAAGGAAAGGGGAAAGAGGAAAGGACAGAAAGGGAATAGGATTCCCCCTTCCTTGCCCCCTCCCCCTCTTTCCTTCCCCCTCCGATAGTTATGGCAGGGGGCGCGGCTAGGGATGAGCCCAAGTAGGATTCGGTCCTACTTGGGGCACGTCCTGTCCTCTTCCCTTCCACTCCCACCTATATATGTGTGGTGGGGCAGGCGCCTACCACAGATTAGACAATTGTTTAGCCATGTGCGGCGCCCCCCGCACCGTTTACACCCCCGGTCATATTTTCGTAGTGCTTAGGTGAAGCCTGCGAGGATCATTTCACCATCATCATCATCACACCATCGTGCTGACGGAACTCATCTACTACCTCGACGTCTTGCTGGATCAAGAAGGCGAGGGATGTCACCGAGCTGAACGTGTGCAGAACACGGAGGCGTCGTGCGTTCCGTACTTGATCGATGGAAGTGCGAGGAAGTTCGACTACATCAACCGCGTTGAGAAACGCTTCCGCTTACGGTCAACAAGGGTACATAGACACACTCTCCCCCTCCTTGCTATACATCTCCACGGATAGATCATTGAGTGTGCATAGATTTGTTTTGTTTTCTATGCAAAGATTCCCAACAGTGGTATCAAAGCCAGGTCTATGCGTAGAAGATATGCACGAGTAGAACACAAAGAGTTGTGGGCAGTGATAGTCATACTGCTTACCACCAATGTCTTATTTTGATTCGGCGGTATTGTTGGTTGAAGCGGCTGGGACCAACCTTACATGTCCACACACATGATACCGGTTCCACCGACTAACATGCAACTAGTTTTGCATAAAGGTGGCCGGCGGGTGTCTGTTTCTCCTACTTTAGTTGAATTGAATATGACTGCGGCCGGTCCTTGAAGAAGGTTAAAACAACAAACTTGACGAGACACCATTGTGGTTTTATGCGTAGGTAAGAACGGTTCTTGCTATAAGCCCATAGGAACCATGTAAATTGCAACAACAAAGTAGAGGACGTTTAACTTGTTTTTGGAGGGCATGTTGTGATGTGATATGGTCAAGACATGATGTGATAAACATTATTGTATGAGATGATCATGTTTTGTAAGATACCTGACAACCGGCAGGAGCCTTATGGTTGTCTCCTTATTGTACGGAATGCAAACACCATGTAATTGCTTTACTTTATCACTATGCGTTAGCGATAATTGTAGAATCAATAGTTGGCGAGACGACCACGACGCTATGATGGAGATCAAGGTGTTGATCCGGTGATGATGGATATCATGACGATGCTTTGGAGATGGAGATCAAAAGCACAAGATGATGATGGCCATATCATGTCACATATTTTGATTGCATGTGATGTTTATCCTTTATGCATCTTATTTTGCTTAGAACGATGGTAGAATTATAAGATGATCCCGTCACTAAATTTCAAGGTAAAAGTGTTCTCCCTGAATATGCACCATTGCTTCAGTTCTTTGTTTCGAGACACCACGTGATGATCGGGTATGATAGACTCTACGTTCACATACAACGAGTGTAAGACAGTTTTACACATGCATAATACTTGGGTTAAACTTGATAAGCCTAGCATGTACAGACATGGCCTCGTAACACCGGAGACCGAAAGGTCGAACGTGAATCATATAGTAGATATGATCAACATAGAGATGTTCAACATTGATGACAACCCCATCTCACTTGATGATTGGACATGGGTTAGTTGATTTGGATCACGTATCACTTAGATGACTTGAGGGATGTATATTTAAGTGGGAGTTCATTAGTAATTTGATTAATAGAACTTAATTTGTCATGAACTTAGTCTTGATAGTTTTGCATATCTATGTTGTAGATCAATAGCTCGCGATATAGCTCCTATATTTTTTGATATGTTCCTAGAGAAAACTAAGTTGAAAGATGATAGTAGTAATGATGCAGACTGAGTCTGTGATCAGAGGATTATCCTCATTGTTGCACAGAATAATTATGTCCTTGATACACCGCTAGGTGACAAACCTATTGCAGGAGCAGATGCAGACGTTATGAACGTTTGGCAAGCTCGATATGATGACTACTTAATAGTTTAGTGCATAATGCTTTACGGCTTAGAACCGGGACTTCAAAAACATTTTGAATGCCACGGAGCATATGAGATGTTCCAAGAGCAGAAATTGGTATTTCAGACTCATGCCCATGTCGAGAGGTATGAGACCTTGATGTCTACTACACAACCTTCTTCTTGTAGACGTTGTTGGGCCTCCAAGTGCAGAGGTTTGTAGGACAGTAGCAAATTTCCCTCAAGTGGATGACCTAAGGTTTATCAATCCATGGGAGGCGTAGGATGAAGATGGTCTCTCTCAAGAAACCCTGCAACCAAATAACAAAGAGTCTCTTGTGTCCCCAACACACCCAATACAATGGTAAATTGTATAGGTGCACTAGTTTGGCGAAGAGATGGTGATACAAGTGGTATATGGATAGTAGATACTGGTTTTTGTAATCTGAAAATACAAAAACATCAAGGCAACTAATGATAAAGGTGAGCACAAACGGTATTGCAATGCGTTGAAACAAGGCCTAGGGTTCATACTTTCACTAGTGCAAGTTCTCTCAACAATAATAACATAATTGGATCATATAACTATCCCTCAACCTGCAACAAAGAGTCACTCCAAAGTCACTAATAGCGGAGAACAAACAAAGAGATTATGGTAGGGTACGAAACCACCTCAAAGTTATCCTTTCTGGTCTATCTATTCAAGAGTCCGTAGTAAAATAACACGAAGCTATTCTTTCCGTTCAATCTATCATAGAGTTCGTACAAGAATAACACCTTAAGACACAAATCAACCAAAACCCTAATGTCACCTAGATACTCCAATGTCACCTCAAGTATCCGTGGGTATGATTATATGATATGCATCACACAATCTCAAATTCATCTATTCAACCAACACAAAGAACTTCAAAGAGTGCCCCAAAGTTTCTACCGGAGAGTCAAGACGAAAACGTGTGCCAACCCCTATGCATAAGTTCACGAGGTCACGAAACTCGCAAGTTGATCACCAAAACATACATCAAGTGGATCACGTGATATCCCATTGTCACCACAGATAAGCACGTGCAAGACATACATCAAGTGTTCTCAAATCCTTAAAGACTCAATCCGATAAGATAACTTCAAAGGGAAAACTCAATCCATTACAAGAGAGTAGAGGGGGAGAAACATCATAAGATCCAACTATAATAGCAAAGCTCGCGATACATCAAGATTGTATCACCTCCAGAACACGAGAGAGAGAGAGAGAGAGATCAAACACATAGCTACTGGTACATACCCTCAGCCCCGAGGGAGAACTACTCCCTCCTCGGCATGGAGAGCACCGGGATGATGAAGATGGCCACTTGAGAGGGGTTCCCCCTCTGGCAGGGTGCCGGAACGGGTCTAGATTGGTTTTCGGTGGCTACGGAGGCTTTTGGCGGCGGAACTCCCGATCTATTGAGCTCCTCGAAGTTTTTAGGGTATATGGGTATATATAGGAGGAAGAAGTACGTTGGTGGATCTCCGGGCTGTCCACGAGGCAGGGGGGACTAACCTATTAACCCAGGGGGGTGGGCGTGCCCCCTACTCTCGTGGGCAGCCTGGGACTCTCCTGGTCCATCTCCTATACTCCGTGGGCTTCTTCTAGGCCAAAAATAAGTTCTGCGAAGTTTCAGGTCAATTGGACTCCGTTTGATTTTCCTTTTCTGCGATACTCTAAATCAAGGAAAAAAATAGAAACTGGCACTGGGCTCTGGGTTAATAGGTTAGTCCCAAAAATCATATAAAAGTGTATAATAAAGCCCATAAACATCCAAAACAGATAATATAATAGCATGGAACAATCAAAAATTATAGATACGTTGCAGACGTATCAGCATCCCCAAGCTTAATTCCTACTCGTCCTCGAGTAGGTAAATGATAAAAATAGATTTTTTGATGTGGAATGCTACCTAAAATATTTATGCATGTAATCTTCTTTATTGTGGCAAGAATATTCAGATCCATAAGATTCAAGACAAAAGTTTAATATTGACATAAAAATAATAATACTTCAAGCATACTAATAAAGCAATCATGTCTTCTCAAAATAACATGTCGAAAGAAAGCTATCCCAACAAAATCATATAGTCTGGCTATGCTCCATCTTCACCACACAAAGTATTTAAATCATGCACAACCCCGATGGCAAGCCAAGCAATTGTTTCAAACTTTTGATGTTCTCAAACTTTTTCAATCTTCACGCATATATGAGCGTGAGCCATGGATATAGCACTATAGGTGGAATAGAATGGTGGTTGTGGAGAAGACAAAAAGGAGAAGATAGTCTCACATCAACTAGGCGTATCAATGGGCTATGGAGATGCCCATTAATAGATATCAATGTGAGTGAGTAGGGATTGCCATGCAATGGATGCACTAGAGCTATAAGTATATGAAAGCTCAACAAAAGAAACTAGCGGGTGTGCATCCAACTCGCTTGCTCACGAAGACCTAGGGCGTTTTGAGGAAGCCCATCATTGGAATATACAAGCCAAGTTCTATAATGAAAGATTCCCACTAGTATATGAAAGTGACAACATAGGAGACTCTCTATCATGAAGATCATGGTGCTACTTTGAAGCACAAGTGTGGTAAAAGGATAGTAGCATTGCCCCTGCTCTCTTTTTCTCTCATTTTTTTATTTGGGCATTTTCTCTTTTTTATGGCCTCTTGTTTTTTAGTCTGAAGTCTCTTCCCGACTTGTGGGGGAATCATAGTCTCCATCATCCTTTCCTCACTGGGACAATGCTCTAATAATGATGATCATCACACTTTTATTTACTTACAACTCAAGAATTACAACTCGATACTTAGAACAAGATATGACTCTATATGAATGCCTCTGGCGGTGTATCGGGATGTGCAATGATGCATGAGTGACATGTATGAAAGAATTATGAACAGTGGCCTTGCCACAAATACAATGTCAACTACATGATCATGCAAACCAATATGACGATGATGGAGCGTGTCACAGTACACGGAACGGTGGAAATTTGCATGGCAATATATCTCGGAATGGCTATCGAAATTCCATAATAGGTAGGTATGGTGGCTGTTTGGAGGAAGATATATGGTGGGTTTACGGTACCGGCGAAAGTTGCGCAGTACTAGAGAGGCTAGCAATGGTGGAAGGGTGAGAGTGCGTATAATCCATGGACTCAACATTAGTCATAAAGAACTCACATACTTATTGCAAAAATCTATTAGTTACCGAAATAAATTACTACATGCATGCTCCTAGGGGGATAGATTGGTAGGAAAAGACCATCGCTCGTCCCCGACCGCCACTCATAAGGAAGACAATAAATAAATAAATCATGCTCCGACTTCATCACATAACGGTTCACCATACGTGCATGCTATGGGAATGACAAACTTCAACACAAGTATTTCTCAAATTCACAACTACTCAACTAGCATGACTCTAATATCACCATCTCCATATCTCAAAACAATCATCAAGTATCAAACTTCTCTTAGTATTCAATGCACTTTATATGAAAGTTTTTATTATATCCCTCTTGGATGCCCATCATATTAGGACTAAATTCATAACCAAAGAAAATTACCATGCTATTTAGGATTCTCAAAATAATATAAGTGAAGCATGAGAGATCAATTATTTCTATAGAATAAAACCACCACCGTGCTCTAAAAGATACAAGTGAAGCACTAGAGCAAATGACAAACTACTCCAAAAGATATAAGTGAAGATCATTGGGTAGTTGAATAATTATGCAACTATGTGAAGACTCTCTAACATTTAATAATTTCAGATCTTGGTATTTTATTCAAGCAGCAAGCAAAACTAAGTAAAATAAAATGACGCTCCAAGTAAAACACATATCATGTGGCAAATAAAAATATAGCTCCAAGTAAAGTTACCGATGAACGAAGACGAAAGAGGGGATGCCATCCGGGGCGTCCCCAAGCTTAGGCTCTTGCCACTCCTTATTCCATAGTCCATCGAATCCTTACCCAAAACTTGAAAACTTCACAACACAAAACTTAACAGAAAACTCATAAGCTCCGTTAGCGAAAGAAAACAAAACACCACTTCAAGTTACTGTAATGAACTAATTCTTTATTTATATTGGTGTTAAACCTACTGTATTCCAACTTCTCTATGGTTTATAAACTCTTTTACTAGCCATAGATTCATCAAAATAAGTAAACAACACATGAAAAACAGAATCTGTCAAAAAAATAACAGTCTGTAGTAATCTGTAACTAACACAAACTTCTAGAACCCCAAAAATTCTAAAATAAATTTCTGGACGTTAGGAATTTATCTATTAATCATCTGCAAATTTTTTAACTAAATAGCACTCTTAAATAAAAAATGGCAGCAATTCTCTTGAGCTCTAAAGTTTTTGTTTTTTACAGCATGATCGCAAAGACTTCCCCCAAGTCTTCCCAACGGTTCTACTTGGCACAAACACTAATTATAACATACAAGACACAATCATAACATAGGCTAGATGAATTATTTATTACTAAACATGAACAAAAAGCAAGGAACAAAAATAAAGTTGGGTTGCCTTCCGACAAGCGCTATCGTTTAACGCCCCTAGCTAGGCATGATGATTTCAATGATGCTCACATAATGGATAAGAATTGAAACATAAAGAGAGCATCATGAGGAATATGAATAGTGAAGGAAATATGCCCTAGAGGCAATAATAAAGTTGTTATTTATTTCCTTATATCATGATAAATGTTTATTATTCATGCTAGAATTGTATTAACCGGGAACATAATACATGTGTGAATACATAGACAAACAGAGTGTTGCTTGTATGCCTCTACTTGACTAGCTCATTGATCAAAGATGGTTAAATTTCCTAGCCATTGACATGGGTTGTCATTTGATTAACGGGATCACATCATTAGGAGAATGATGTGATTGACATGACCCATTTCGTTAGCTTAGCACGCGATCGTTTAGTATGTTGCTATTGCTTTCTTCATGACTTATACATGTTCCTATGACTATGAGATTATGCAACTCCCGTTTACCGGAGGAACACTTTGTGTGCTACCAAACATCACAACGTAACAGGGTGATTATAAAGCTGCTCTACAGGTGTCTCCAAAGGTACTTGTTGGGTTGGCGTATTTCGAGATTAGGATTTGTCACTCCGATTGTCGGAGAGGTATCTCTGGGCCCTCTCGGTAATGCACATCACTTAAGCCTTCCAAGAATTGAACCTAATGAGTTAGTTGCGGGATGATGTATTACGGAACGAGTAAAGAGACTTGACGGTAATGAGATTGAACTAGGTATTGAGATACCGACGATTGAATCTCGGGCAACTAACATACCGACAACAAAGGGAACAACGTATGTTGTTATGTGGTCTGACCGATAAAGATCTTTGTAGAATATGTGGGAGCCAATATGAGCATCCAGGTTCCTCTATTGGTTATTGACCGGAGACGTGTCTCGGTCATGTCTACATAGTTCTCGAACCCGTAGGGTCCGCACGCTTAACGTTTCAATGAGAGTTATATTATGAGTTTATATGTTTTGATGTACCGAAGGTTGTTCGGAGTCCTGGATGTGATCACGGACATGACGAGGAGTCTCGAAATGGTCGATACATGAAGATTGATATATTGGAAGCCTATGTTTGGATATCGGAAGTGTTCCGGGTGAAATCGGGATTTTACCGGAGTACCGGGAGGTTACCGGAACTCCCCGGGGACTTAATGGGCCTTAGTGGACCTTGGTGGAAGAGAGGAGAGGCGGCCAGGGCAAGGGCCGCGCCCCCTCCCCTAGTCCGAATAGGACAAGGAGAGGGGGGCGGCGCCCCCCTTCCTTCTTCTCCTCCACCTCTTTCCCCTCTCTCTCCTAGTCCAACAAGGAAAAGGGGGGAGTCCTAGTAGGACTCCTCCTGGCGCGCCCCTCTCTAGGCCGGCCGCACCCCCCCCCCCTTGCTCCTTTATATACGGGGGCAGGGGGCACCCTAGAGACACAACAATTGATATGTTTGATCTTTTAGCCATGTGCGGTGCCCCCCTCCACCATAGTCCATCTCGATAATACTGTAGTGGTGCTTAGGCGAAGCCCTGCGTCAGTAGAACATCATCATCTTCACCACGCCGTCATGCTAACGAAACTCTCCCTCAACACTCGGCTGGACCGGAGTTCGAGGGACGTCATCGGGCTGAACGTGTGCTGAACTCGGAGGTGTCGTGCGTTCGGTACTTGATCGGTCGGATCGTGAAGACGTACGACTACATCAACCGCGTTGTGATAATGCTTCCGCTTTCGGTCTAAGAGGGTACGTGGACAACACTATCCCCTCTCGTTGCTATGCATCACCATGATCTTGCGTGTGCGTAGGAATTATTTTGAAATTACTATGTTCCCCAACAGTGGCATACGAGCCTGGTTTTATGCGTAGATGTCATATGCACGAGTAGAACGCAAGTGAGTTGTGGGCGATATAAGTTATACTGCTTGCCAGCATGTCATACTTTGGTTTGGCGGTATTGTTGGATGAAGCGGCCCGGACCGACATTACACGTACGCTTACGCGAGACTGGTTCTACCGACGTGCTTTGCACATAGGTGGCTGGCGGGTGTCAGTTTCTCCAACTTTAGTTGAACCGAGTGTGGCTACACCCGGTCCTTGCGAAGGTTAAAACAACATCAACTTGACAAACTATCGTTGTGGTTTTGATGCGTAGGTAAGAACAGTGTGTGCTAAGCCCGTAGCAGCCACGTAAAACTTGCAACAACAAAGTAGAGGACGTCTAACTTGTTTTTGCAGGGCATGTTGTGATGTGATATGGTCAAGACATGATGCTAAATTTTATTGTGTGAGATGATCATGTTTTGTAACCGAGTTATCGGTAACTAGTAGGAGCCATATGGTTGTCGCTTTATTGTATGCAATGCAATCGCCCTGTAATGCTTTACTTTATCACTAAGCGGTAGCGATAGTCGTAGAAGCATAAGATTGGTGAGACGGCAGCGATGCTACGATGGAGATCAAGGTGTCGCGCCGGTGATGATGGTGATCATGACGGTGCTTCGGATATGGAGATCACAAGCACAAGATGATGATGGCCATATCATATCACTTATATTGATTGCATGTGATGTTTATATTTTATGCATCTTATCTTGCTTTGATTGACGGTATCATTATAAGATGATCTCTCTCTAAATTTCAAGATAAAAGTGTTCTCCCTGAGTATGCACCGTTGCCAAAGTTCGTCATGCCCAGGCACCACGTGATGATCGGGTGTGATAAGCTCTACGCCATCTACAACGGGTGCAAGCCAGTTTTGCACACGCAGAATACTCAGGTTAAACTTGACGAGCCTAGCATATGCAGATATGGCCTCGGAACACTGAGACCGAAAGGTCGAGTGTGATCATATATTAGATATGATCAACATAGTGATGTTCACCATTGAAAACTACTCCATTTCACGTGATGAGCGGTTATGGTTTAGTTGATTTGGATCACGTGATCACTTAGAAGATTAGAGGGATGTCTTTCTAAGTGGGAGTTCTTAAGTAATATGATTAATTGAACTTAAATTTATCATGAACTTAGTACCTGATAGTATCTTGCTTGTCTATGTTGATTGTAGATAGATGGCCCGTGTTGTTGTTCCGTTGAATTTTAATGCGTTCCTTGAGAAAGCAAAGTTGAAAGATGATGGTAGCAATTACACGGACTGGGTCCGTAACTTAAGGATTATCCTCATTGCTGCACAGAAGAGTTATGTCCTGGAAGCACCGCTAGGTGTACCACCTGTGCGAGCAACTGCAGACATTGTTAATGCCTGGCAGTCACGTGTTGATGACTACTCGATAGTTCAGTGTGCCATGCTTTACGGCTTAGAACCGGGACTTCAACGATGTTTTGAACGTCATGGAGCATATGAGATATTCCAGGAGTTGAAGTTAATATTCCAAAAGAATGCCCGGATTGAGAGATATGAAGTCTCCAATAAGTTCTATAGCTGCAAGATGGAGGAGAATAGTTCTGTCAGTGAGCATATACTCAAGATGTTTGGGTACTGCAATCGCTTGATTCAACTGGGAATTAATCTTCCGGATGATAGCGTCATTGACAAAATTCTCCAATCACTACCACCAAGCTACAAGAGCTTCGTGATGAACTATAATATGCAAGGGATGGATAAGACGATTCCCAAGCTCTTCGTGATGCTAAAGGCAGCGGGGGTAGAAGTCAAGAAGGAGCATCAAGTGTTGATGGTCAATAAGACCACCAGTTTCAAGAAAAAGGGCAAAGGGAAGAAGAAGGGGAACTTCAAGAAGAACAACAAGCAAGTTCCTGCTCAGGAGAAGAAACCCAAGTCTGGACCTAAGCCTGAAACTGAGTGCTTCTACTGCAAGCAAACTAGTCACGTGAAGTGGAATTGCCCCAAGTATTTGGCGGATAAGAAGGATGGCAAGGTGAACAAAGGTATATGTGATATACATGTTATTGATGTGTACCTTACTAGAGCTCGCAGTAGCACCTGGGTATTTGATACTGGTTCTGTTGCTAATATTTGCAACTCGAAACAGGGACTACGGATTAAGCGAACACTGGACAAGGACGAGGTGACGATGCGCGTGGGAAATGGTTCCAAAGTCGATGTGATCGCGGTCGGCACGCTACCTCTACATCTACCTTCGGGATTAGTTTTAGACCTAAATAATTGTTATTTGGTGCCAGCGTTGAGCATGAACATTATATCCGGATCTTGGTTGATGTGAGACGGTTATTCATTTAAATCAGAGAATAATGGTTGTTCTATTTATATGAGTAATATCTTTTATGGTCATGCACCCTTGAAGAGTGGTCTATTTTTGATGAATCTCAATAGTAGTGATACACATATTCATAATGTTGAAGCCAAAAGATGCAGAGTTCATAATGATAGTGCATCTTATTTGTGGCACTGCCGTTTAGGTCATATCGGTGTAAAGCGCATGAAGAAACTCCATACTGATGTACTTTTGGAACCACTTGATTATGAATCACTTGGTACTTGTGAACTGTGCCTCATGGGCAAGATGACTAAAACGCCGTTCTCCGGAACTATGGAGAGAGCAACAGATTTGTTGGAAATCATACATACAGATGTATGTGGTCCGATGAATGTTGAGGCTCGTGGCGGATATCGTTATTTTCTCACCTTCACAGATGATTTAAGCAGATATGGGTATATCTACTTAATGAAGCATAAGTCTGAAACGTTTGAAAAGTTCAAAGAATTTCAGAGTGAAGTTGAAAATCATCGTAACAAGAAAATAAAGTTCCTACGATCTGATCGTGGAGGAGAATATTTGAGTTACGAGTTTGGTCTACATTTGAAACAATGCGGAATAGTTTCGCAACTCACGCCACCCGGAACACCACAGCGTAATGGTGTGTCCGAACATCGTAATCGTACTTTACTAGATATGGTGTGAACTATTATGTCTCTTACTGATTTACCGCTATCGTTTTGGGGTTATGGTTTAGAGACGGCTGCATTCACGTTAAATAGGGCACCATCAAAATCCGTTGAGACGATGCCTTATGAACTGTGGTTTGGAAAGAAACCAAAGTTGTCGTTTCTTAAATTTAGGGCTGCTGTGACGCCCGGGTAATTAAGCTACAGTAACTCTCTACTAATGTTGCCACGTCACCATGATTAATATTGATAATCTCGCGATGATTCAAATCCTGTCCATATTCTAATTTAAAATCAAAGTCAATTTTTTATTTATCCAAATAGAGAGGAAAAAATGTTCAAGGTGTTGCAAATAATCCTCAAGTAATTTTCATGAAGAAATTAAATTAAAATTGTATTTTTGTTTTGTCCCTAGCAATATTTTAGTGATGTAGTAGCCATTTAGCCGACCATTTCAAATTCTAAAAATGTTTAAACGATTCCAAATGTTCTGAGACATTTTGTACATCACCACAATATTGCAATGGAATTAGGTGTCAAGTTTCATATATATATATATATAAAATCATTTGATGGCCCAACCTAATACAAAATAGGATCTGAAAATACAAAGAAAAGGGAAAAAGCGAAACGGACCTAAACTAAGGTGCCATTGGGCCATAAGTGGCCACATGGCCCAGCCCACCAAAACCTTCCCTACCTCTCGCTACAGGAACAGGGAGTGTGCGTGGCGCACATCCACGACGGCCATGGCCGTGGATGCCCACCACGTCGACTCCCCTCGGCCTATAAGAGCGTCCCCTCGAAACCCTAGCCAGCTCTCAATCGATCCCCTCACTTTCCCCATCGAATCTCCTCCTCCTCGACTTGGAATCGAGCCCGGAACCTCGCGTGGTGACTATACACCTCGTCGCCGTTGCCGCGAACAACATGCTCTCCGGCACCGGTGGATCCGTCGAGGAGGACCACCACCCGCGACTTCGTCTTCCCGAGAAACAACTGGAGCTAGGACGTCCCGTACATTCGCCATCGACATCATCATCTCCGCGTACATCGTTGCCGTCCGCTGTCGTTTTCCGCTACTACGGTCCGCCCCCGGCCACCCCGACCACGTCCCCGAGTTCACGTGAGCTCCTCTTCCTGCTCTCCCTGCTCGCCCCTCGATCCATCGCTGTTTAGCCGCCCCACACTTCGGCCGCCATGGTCGGCGCTCGCGCCTGTGCCCGCGCACCCTCACACTCACCCTGCCACGGTCCGTGCTCCCGCGCACCCCTGGCCGCGCCCGGCACGCCCCTGCTGGCACTCGCGTGTGCGCGCGCCCGTGCGTGGCCTCGTTGCCGCCTGCCGCTAGTTGCTGCTGCCGCGCTTCGGCTCGCTGCTGCTCATGTCGCTGCTCTGTTGTTGCCTCCCCCTGCTGCTCGCTAGCTGCTGCTGCTTTGCACTGCTGATGTCTACTACACAACCTTCTTCTTGTAGACGTTGTTGGGCCTCCAAGTGCAAATGTTTGTAGGACAGTAACAAATTTCCCTCAAGTGGATGACCTAAGGTTTATCAATCCGTAGGAGGCGTAGGATGAAGATGGTCTCTCTCAAGCAACCCTGCAACCAAATAACAAAGAGTCTCTTGTGTCCCCAACACACCCAATACAATGGTAAATTGTATAGGTGCACTAGTTCGGCGAAGAGATGGTGATACAAGTGGTATATGGATAGTAGATAATAGTATTTGTAATCTGAAAATATAAAAACAGCAAGGTAACTAATGATAAAAGTGAGCGTAAACGGTATTGCAATGCGTTGAAACAAGGCCTAGGATTCATACTTTCACCAGTGCAAGTCCTCTCAACAATAATAACATAATTGGATCACATAACTATCCCTCAACATGCAACAAAGTGTCACTCCAAAGTCACTAATAGCAGAGAACGAACGAAGAGATTATGGTAGGGTACGAAACCACCTCAAAGTTATTCTTTCCAATCAATCCGTTGGGCTATTCCTATAAGTGTCACAAACAGCCCTAGAGTTCGTACTAGAATAACACCTTAAGACACAAATCAACCAAAACCCTAATGTCACCTAGATACTCCAATGTCACCTCAAGTATCCGTGGGTATGATTATACGATATGCGTCACACAATCTCAGATTCATCTATTCAACCAACACAAAGGACCTCAAAGAGTGCCCCAAAGTTCTACCAGAGAATCACGATGAAAATGTGTGCCAACCCCTATGCATAGGTTCATGGGAGGAACCCGCAAGTTGGTCACCAAAACATACATCAAGTGAATCACGTGATATCCCATTGTCACCACAGATATCCACGGCAAGACATACATCAAGTGTTCTCAAAACTTTAAAGACTCAATCCAATTAGATAACTTCAAAGGGGAAACTCAATTCATTACAAGAGAGAAGAGGGGAATGAGAAACATAAGATCCAACTATAATAGCAAAGCTCGCGATACATCAAGATCGTGCCAAATCAAGAACACGAGCGAGAGAGAGAGAGAGATCAAACACATAGCTACTGGTACATACCCTCAGCCCCGAGGGAGAACTACTCCCTCCTCGTCATGGAGAGCACCGGGATGATGAAGATGGCCACCGGAGAAGGATTGCCCCCTTCGGCAGGGTGCCGGAACGGGTCTAGATTGGCTTTCGGTGGCTACGGAGGCTTCTAGCGGCGGAACTCCCGATCTATTGTGCGTTCTGGAAGTTTTAGGGTACGATGATATATATGGGTGCAGGAAGTACGTCATAGGGGCTACGGGGGCCCCACGAGGCAGGGGGCGCGCCCTAGGGGGGCGCGCCCCACCCTCGTGAGCACCTCCCGTATCTCCTGACGTGGAGTCCAAGTCTATCTGGTGGCTTTCATTCCAAAAATAACTTCTCCAGTTGATTTCATTCTGTTTCGATTCCGTTTGATATTCCTTTTCTTCGAAACACCGAAATAGGCATAAAACAGCAAATCTGGGCTGGGCCTCCGGTTAATAGGTTAGTCCCAAAAATAATATAAAAGTGGAAAATAAAGCCCAATATTACCCAAAATAGTAGATAATATAGCATGGAGCAATAAAATATTATAGATATGTTGGAGACGTATCAACTGCTCCTGCTATCCGCTGCTTCGCTGCTGGTGCTCCTACTGCCCGCTACCACTGGCTGCTACTACTACTAGCCATGGTCTTGGCCATGGCCATCCAAGTGTGCTGCTGCGTGGTGTGTGTGTTGTGTGTGTGGCCGGCTGAAGCACTATCCATTGCGGCCGGCCGTTGTTTGATTAGGAATAGATTAGTTAGTGTTAATTTAGTGCTAATTTGCTTTAATAGCCAATGACATGTGGACCACAAACTGTTGGTTATCTCTAATTAGTTGATTTACTAAAACAGAGTCTATGACAAATAGGCCCCCACTTGCACTATTCATCATTTGACCGGTCAAGCATTGATTGGGTCAACTGTTGCTGACTAGATCCCACTGGCCCACTGTCAGCCTCTCAGCCCCTCTGGCAGGGTATAATAGTGGGTACACTTAGTAAAATTCCCATTTTAATTCGAATTAATAAATTTCAGAAAAACTTTAAAACTTTAGATAATCATAGAAAATAAATCGTAGTTCGGATGAAAATGTTTTCTACATGAAAGTTGCTCAGAACGATGCGACGAATCCAAACACGCAGTCCGTTCATTCACCACGCGTCCCTAACATAGCGAACACGCAACTTTCCCCCTCTGGTTCGTCTGTCCAAAAACGCGAAACACCGGGGATATTATCCTGGATGTTCCCCCCTTCACTGGTATCACCTCATACTGCGTTAGGTCACCCCTAGCACTGTGCATTGCCATGTTATGCTTTGTGTTGCTTTGTTTGCTCTGTTATTTATTGTGTTCCCCTCCGTTACTTCTTTCCGGTAGACCCTGAGACTACCGGCGACCCCCAGCTCGTCTACGGTGTTGACGACCCCTCTCTCTTGCTAGAGCAACCAGGCAAGCCCCCCCCTTGATCACAAGATATCGCCTACTCATCTCTCTACTGCTTGCATTAGAGTAGTGTAGCATGTTACTGCTTTCCGTTAAACCTATTCTGATGCATTGCCTGTCATTGTTGCTACAACTGCTGATACCTTACCTGCAATCCTAAATGCTTAGTATAGGATGCTAGATTATCATCAGTGGCCCTACATTCTTGTCAGTCTGTCATGCTATACTATCGGGCCGTGATCACGTCGGGTGTTGATCACGGGTAAATATATACTATATATACATGCTATATAGGTGGTGACTAAAGTTGGGTCGGCTCGTTGAGCACCCGCAAGTGATTCGGATGTGGGGGCTGAAGGGGCAGGTGGTTCCATGGTAGTGGTGGGCCTAGGTTCCCGACGGCCCCCGACTGTTACTTTGAGGCAAAGCGACAGGGCAGGTTGAGACCACCTAGGAGAGAGGTGGGCCTGGGCCTGGTCAGCGTTCGCGGTTACTTCAAAATAACATGCTTAACGAGATCTGGGTATTTGATCTGAGTCTGGCTACTGGCCTATACGCACTAACCAACTACGTGGGAACAATTATGGGCACTCGACGTCGTGGTATCAGCCGTAGCCTTCATGACGTCAGTGACTGAGCGGCGCGCGCCGGGTTGGACCGTGTGACGCAACTTCCTTTGTAATGGAGGTTGCTAGGTCTGCTCACCGGCCGCGTACGCAATGTGCAGGTGTGCAATGGGTGATGGGCCCAGACCCCTGCGCCATAGGATTTAGACCGGCGTGTTGACCTCTCTGTTGTGCCTAGGTAGGGCTGCGATGTGTTGATCTTCCGAGGCCGGGCATGACCCAGAAAAGTGTGTCCGGACAAAGGGGATCGAGCGTGTTGGGAAATGTGGTGCACCCCTGCAGGGAAGTTAATCTATTCGAATAGCCGTGATCTTCGGTAATAGGACGACTTGGAGTTGTACCTTGACCTTATGACAACTAGAACCAGATACTTAATAAAACACACCCTTCCAAGTGCCAGATACAAACCGGTGATTGCTCTCTCACAGGGCAACGAGGGGAGGATCACCGGGTAGGATTATGCTATACGATGCTACTTGGTGAACTTACCATCTACTCTCTTCTACATGCTGCAAGATGGAGGTGGCCAGAAGCGTAGTCTTCGATAAGGACTAGCTATCCCCCTCTTATTCCGGCATTCTGCAGTTCAGTCCATATATGATACCCTCATTCCACTTGATACCAATGCATACATATGTAGTGTAGCTCCTTGCTTGCGAGTACTTTGGATGAGTACTCACGGTTGCTTTGTTCCCCCTTTTCCCCCTTCCTATACCCGATTGCTGCGACCAGTCGATGGAGTCCAGGAGCGAGACGTCACCGTCGACGACGACTCCTATTACACTGGAGGTGCCTACTACTACGTGTAGCCCACTGACGACGACCAGGAGTAGTTTAGGAGGATCCCAGGCAGGAGGCCTGCGCCTCTTTCGATCTGTATCCCAGTTTGTGCTAGCTTCTTAAGGCAGACTTGTTTAACTTATGTCTGTACTCAGATATTGTTGCTTCCGCTGACTCGTCTATGATCGAGCTCTTGTATTCGAGCCCTCGAGGCCCCTGACTTGTAATATGATGCTTCCATGAATTATTTTATTTGTAGAGTTGTGTTGTGATATCTTCCTGTGAGTCCCTGATCTTGATCGTACACGTTTGCGTGTATGATTAGCATACGGTCAAATCGGGGGCGTCACAAGTTGGTATCAGAGCCAACTGTCAGTAGGAATCCCCCTTCCACACTCCTTGGCTGAAGTTGAGTCTAGTTGATAAAAATTGTTTTACTAACACGGCTGTGCGGCCCATGGGCCCACGTCGCCATTGGGTGGTATTAGGAACTTTTTATTCCTCGTCTTTACTCTGAGATTCTAATCTCTCTTCTCTTCGGGTTAAAGATTTTGCTAACTCTAACATTAGGATCTCGTGATCACATCCACCCCGAGAGGCCCTTATTACAGATGATCGCCTGCTGCACTAGAAGGTTCTGAAGATACTCCCCAATGTTCTCCCGAAACTTTGTGCTCATTGCTTTCACATTTTCCTACCACCGACATATCCTTATGGATAACGTCATACTCTTGTCGTTCGTACAATCATTCTCCGTTGATCTTGTTATCACAAGATACCCCAAAATTCTCTCTATTGTTCCGAGAATACCCTGTGCCTACTGCCTTGCAGCTCATTGCCACATGAATACCCATACGGATATTCCTTGCACTTACCGAGTATCCGTTCATCCCCAGTTGTTTATGTGTTTCACAAAATTCTTCAAAATGCTATTCGGTCTTCTGAAATCCTCGGTAGCCTATTGCTCCTCATCTTCCTTACCTGCTTGCAATATGGTTAATTCCATATGACTAGCAATATTCATTAGCATCCTTTGACATCGTCATAATGAGCATTTGATTCGATATGTTTGCGAATGCCCACAATCATCGTTGATCCTTATAAATTACCTTTGCAGCTGAGTTGCCATTCTTTTAACTGGAATTGGTCCATCCTTGATCAGAGCGTTTGCTTCTGATCCCTTGATTTGGAAATGATAATTCCTTTGCATTTGAGCTTTGAGTTAGTCAGTTGTTTCTATACTCCAATGCCTTTGCATTGTTTCTTCTTCTGATTGTGTGCCGATGCTCACATCAGCTCCGTTGTGGACCGCCATACCCATTGTCGGGTTATTATCCGAAAATGTCCCTCACAACCAAAATTCTTGTGATTTCTTTACATGATGCATAATGCCTTTGGTAAATTGTATCCTCTACTTTTGTCAACCATGCTCTACTTTTGAGCTTGTGGTATTTACTATTGAAGCTTGTGGTATATGTTTCCACGATACCTTGACGGGTTGAACCTATGCCTTCCTTATTAAGTGTGAACTCGAAAGTTTTCACGAGTCATACTCTTCCGGTATTTTGCTAGATAAAATTTCTACACTACAGCTTCATCAAAAGCGAGAAGTAAAATGAAAGGTTATGCATGGAAGAAGTGGGAGTCGACCTTGAGCCTTTGCGTTCATGCCCATGGACCCGATGTGAAACTTATCATCGAAGCTTCTTGTAAAAGATAATAATCCCCTTGTTATAAGTTTGTCCTGTATCTATGTTTGGTCCTTTGCAATCATGGTTCCGACCATATTTTCTCATTAATACCATTTATCAGACAAGTTGAAGTACTTGTCTTGTGCAGATCATTGCACCTGTCCAACCTTTACTTTGATCTACCGTTGAGTATTACACTATGATATCTTGATAATGTCATGGAACTACATAACTTCTTATGGGTTCTTCATCAACTGTTATTTCTCACCGATTCCAATTTTTCCCCGGGTTCTGAGTTGTTTGTCACTCGAGAACACCAATAAGTGAATCTATTCCGCACTCCCATTCTATAACTCTTAAGTAATTTTTCGTTGCTTATGAGTTTAATAATCCTTCAAGCCATTCCTAGCCTGATCGATTATATCATTATCCTACTAAATTTTTAATTGTGCTACCGGTCCTTCTTCCGGAGCACAACTTTCGACCGCGAGCTAAGCTTATGTCAATCTTCCTCGTGATATCATTTCACCTTGAACAACAATCTTGGTTCCGAGTTTGTGTCGTACCCGTGGTTCCAATAAACTTGTGCTTCATCATTCCTTTGACTTGATGTCATCATTGATCGATTACATCTTCATGAAACCTCTCGACAAATGTGTCATGATCATCATAAACATTATGAGCTCTTCCAAGATATCTATCGAATTCTTGATGAGAAATACCATCCTTGCCCTAGATGATTTGTGTTATCATCGGCCACATTATTCCCTTCCCTCCAACACAAACTTGATCATGTTTTGTGTTATACCTTGAGTTCCTTGCTATCCAGCTTTTGTTCTTATTTACCTTGGAGAATTACCATCTTTAATGTCAAGAAAGTCGTGAGAATTTCACCACCTCTTAAGAATTTTTGATACAGGTGATACTTCTTGCCATCTCCGTTCATTACTTGGTCCTCGGGTTGTTTCTAACTGGAATACCAACAAATGGATTGTGAGGTTTAAAGTTCAAAACCTCTAGCAACCCTATTGCTTTGAAGTTAATGGCCGATAGTTCATTCTTAGACTATTTGTTATGGAATCGCCATTTTAACATTAAACATGCTACCTAAGCCCATATTTCGGTTGCATTGTTCAACCAATGTTTAACTGTGTACGTTTTCCTCGAGCATACCTCGATATAACATGTGATCTGACAAATGTTATCTCCTTGTTCACATAATGGTGGAAATCCATCTTTTGGAAATCTCGATAAATTGTCGCTGAGTTCATCAGCCACCTCCTCATTCTCTCCTTGGTTTAATGATGAACTTTTGTTTCAGAACTCACTTCCATAATTCATTTCCCGAGAATCTTACAAGGTCATTTTTTCAATTTGAGTTGCACCCTTTTTCTTCTCAGGCATCCTGAGTCTGAGGTATCTTGACACCAATCAGATCTGAATCTCGGTCAGATATGACGGTTGGAACATATTTCCAGGAGTAATAACATCTTTACATGACCAGGTAAGGTGATGTCATGCCTAGCACACCTGGCCGGGGCACCCAGTGTTATAGTTTCCTTTTCTGTAAGGTATCCATTCTTCCATGAGGGAATTGTAAGACTTATTCTACAAATTGTTCCTGATGGATCCTTTGAGTATCCAAAGTCTAACCTTTGCTTGAATACCACGCCAACGCTATCTCAAAGCATGTCTGTGGTACTCCAATTTTCAACAAAGAACATTTGAAGCCCAATGCTAAATGTTTCTCGCTCAATTATCCAAACACCATTGTATGGGTAATGTCATGAATTTCTCTCACCTTACCTAAAGAGTTTTCTACATTATATCCTTTCATGGATATCAACTCTGCTTGTCCTTGGGAAGGATACACCCTTGAAATATGTGTTTAAACATATTTTCCTTTCCATTGTTCTGTTTAAACCTTCTTGTAATCTATATTATATAAGCAGTCACCTCGTTGTACCACTCTGTTAGAAAGACCCTGTTACTTTTGTTGATGACATTCCGGTAACCACTGATGGATGAGAACTTTGCCTACTGGTCCGCCTCGTTCAACGAGCAGGAAAATGGTTCTCTTCATCCCTCGCCCTTGGTACCGATGTTGTTGCCAACATGACCGACAGACTATCCACAGACATGCCTTGCTTACATGATCGTGCAAGATGTCACCGACCTTCCTACTTTTAACCACATGATGGGCCCAAAACCCACAGTTTCTCAGGATCGAAACCTGACTCTCCTGTACACCCAAGCTCCTAAAGGTTATTCCTCATGCTTGGCCTCGTATGTAATTCATGAGTCACCTTCCTAGTGATCTATTCTGGTATCAGACGCAATACTTATTCTCGTTGCCCTGAAACCCTTTCACCTTCTGATTAGGCATTGAACGATTGCCTATCTGTTTCAAACTTATCATGCGACCTTCATACTTTGCTCTTGATATTTTATTAAGTTTCAATTCGAGAGTTACTTACCGCCATCTTTCCCGATGTTATCTACCAGATAGACAACCTTGTAGAGGTCCGTTCTCCCGGAATACCCCCTTGTTCTTTTGTAAGAACGATGGAGTTCTCGAAGAAAGGATGTCGACTTCATCATGATGCATGAAGCATAGAAATGAACACATCAACGTAGTGGATCTACCTCTTCAAGAAGAGCAACCAAGACCGAGAAGAATTGTTAGAATTTCGTAACCTACTATTTCCCCCTTACTCCACCTCTTAAATCTCGGGACGAGATTTCTTGTAGTGGAGGAGAATTGTGACGCCCGAGTAATTAAGCTACAGTAACTCTCTACTAATGTTGCCACGTCACCACGATTACTATTGATAATCTCGCGATGATTCAAATCCCGTCCATATTCTAATTTAAAATCAAAGTCAAATTTTTATTTCTCCAAATAGAGAGGAAAAAATGTTCAAGGTGTTGCAAATAATCCCCAAGTAATTTTCATGAAGAAATTAAATTAAAATTGTATTTTTGTTTTGTCCCTAGCAATATTTTAGTGATGCAGTAGCAATTTAGCCGACCATTTCAAATTCTAAAAATGTTTAAACGGTTCCAAATGTTCTGAGACATTTTGTACAGCACCACAATATTGCAATGGAATTAGGTGTCAAGTTTCATATATATATATATAATCATTTGATGGCCCAACCTAATACAAAATAGGATCTGAAAATACAAAGAAAAGGGAAAAAGCAAAACGGACCTCAACTAAGGTGCCACTGGGCCATAAGTGGCCACACGGCCCAGCCCACCAAAACCTTCCCCTACCTCCCGCTACAGGAATAGGGAGTGTACGTGGCGCACATCCACGACGGCCATGGCCGTGGATGCCCACAACGTCGACTCCCCTCGGCCTATAAGAGCGTCCCCTCGAAACCCTAGCCAGCTCTCGGCTGATCCCCTCACTTTCCCCATCGAATCACCTCCTCCTCGACTCGGAATTGAGCCCGGAACCTCGCGTGGTGAATGTACACCTCGTCGCCGTTGTCGCGAACAACGTGCTCTCCGGCACCGGTGGATCCGTCGAGGAGGACCACCACCCGCGACTTCGTCTTCCCGAGAAACAACTGGAGCTAGGACGTCCCGTACATTCGCCATCGACATCGTCATCTCCGAGTACATCGTCGCCGTCCGCCGTCGTTTTCCGCTACTCCAGTCCGCCCCCGGCCACCCCGACCACGTCCCCGAGTTCACCGTGAGCTCCTCTTCCTGCCCTCCCTGCTCGCCCCTCGATCCATCGCCGTTTAGCCGCCCCACACTTCGGCCGCCATGGCCGGCGCTCGCGCCCGCGCCCGCGCACCCTCACGCTCACCCTGACACGGTCCGCGCTCCCGCGCGCCCCTGGCCGCGCCCGGCACGCCCCTGCCGGCACTCGCGGGTGCGCGCGCCCGCGCGTGGCCTCGTCGCCGCCTGCCGCTAGTTGCTGCTGCCGCGCTTCGGCTCGCTGCTACTCATGTCGCTGCTCTGTTGCTGCCTCCCCCTGCTGCTCGCTAGCTGCTGCTGCTTTGCACTGCTCCTGCTATGCGTTGCTTCGCTGCTGGTGCTCCTACTGCCCGCTACCACCGGCTGCTACTACTACTAGCCATGGTCTTGGCCATGGCCATCCAAGTGTGCTGCTGCGTGGTGTGTGTGTTGTGTGTGTGGCCGGCTGAAGCACTATCCATTGCGGCCGGCCATTGTTTGATGAGGAATAGATTAGTTAGTGTTAATTTAGTGCTAATTTGCTTTAATAGCCAATGACATGTGGACCACAAACTGTTGGTTATCTCTAATTAGTTGATCTAATAAAATAGAGTCTATGACAAATAGGCCCCCACTTGCACTATTCATCAGTTGACCGGTCAAGCATTGATTGGGTCAACTGTTGCTGACTGGATCCCACTGGCCCACTGTCAGCCTCTCGGCCCCTCTGGCAGGGTATAATAGTGGGTACACTTAGTAAAATTGCCATTTTAATTCGAATTAATAAATTTCAGAAAAACTTTAAAACTTTAGATAATCATAGAAAATAAATCGTAGTTCGGATGAAAATGTTTTCTACATGAAAGTTGCTCAGAACGACGAGACGAATCCAAATACGCAGTCCGTTCGTTCATCACGCGTCCCTAACATAGCGAACACGCAACTTTCCCCCTCCGGTTCGTATGTCCGAAAACGCGAAACACCGGGGATATTTTTCCGGATGTTCCCCCCTTCACCGGTAACACCTCATACTACGTTAGGTCACCCCTAGCACCGCGCATTGCCATGTTATGCTTTGTGTTGCTTTGTTTGCTCTGTTATTTATTGTGTTCCCCCTCCGTTACTTCTTTCCGGTAGACCCTGAGACTGCCGGCGACCCCCAGCTCGTCTACGGTGTTGACAACCCCTCTCGCTTGCCAGAGCAACCAGGCAAGCCCCCCCCTTGATCACCAGATATCGCCTACTCATCTCTCTACTGCTTTCATTAGGGTAGTGTAGCATGTTACTGCTTTTCGTTAAACCTATTCTGATGCATAGCCGGTCATTGTTGCTACAACTGTTGATACCTTACCTACAATCCTAAATTCTTAGTATAGGATGCTAGATTATCATCAGTGGCCCTACATTCTTGTCAGTCTGCTATGCTATACTATCGGGCCGTGATCACGTCGGGTGTTGATCACGGGTAAATATATACTATATATACATGCTATACAGGTGGTGACTAAAGTCGGGTCGGCTCGTTGAGCACCCGCAAGTGATTCGGATGTGGGGGCTGAAGGGGCAGGTGGTTCCATGGTAGTGGTGAGCCTAGGTTCCTGACGGCCCCCGACTGTTACTTTGAGGCGAAGCGACAGGGCAGGTTGAGACCACCTAGGAGAGAGGTGGTCCTGGCCCTGGTCGGCGCTCGCGGTTACTTCAAAATAACATGCTTAACGAGATCTGGGTATTTGATCTGAGTCTGGCTACTGGCCTATACACACTAACCAACTACGCGGGAACAGTTATGGGCACTCGACGTCGTGGTATTAGCCGAAGCCTTCATGACGTCAGCGACTGAGCGGCGCGCGCTGGGTTGGACCGCGTAACGCAACTTCCTTTGTAATGGAGGTTGCTAGGTCTGCTCACCGGCCGCGTACGCAACGTGCAGGTGTGCAATGGGCGATGGGCCCAGACCCCTACGCCATAGGATTTAGACCGGCGTGCTGACCTCTCTGTTGTGCCTAGGTAGGGCTGCGACGTGTTGATCTTCCGAGGCCGGGCATGACCCAGACAAGTGTGTCCGGACAAAGGGTATCGAGCGTATTGGGAAATGTGGTGCACCCCTGCAGGGAAGTTAATCTATTCGAATAGTCGTGATCTTCGGTAACAGGATGACTTGGAGTTGTACCTTGACCTTATGACAACTAGAACCGGATACTTAATAAAACACACCCTTCCAAGTGCCAGATACAAACCGGTGATCGCTCTCTCACAAGGCGACGAGGGGAGGATCGCCGGGTAGGATTGTGCTATACGATGCTACTTGGTGAACTTACCATCTACTCTCTTCTACATGGTGCAAGATGGAGGTGGCCAGAAGCGTAGTCTTCGATAAGGACTAGCTATCCCCCTCTTATTCCGGCATTCTGCAGTTCAGTCCACTTATGATACCCTCATTCCACTTGATACCAATGCATACATATGTAGTGTAGCTCCTTGCTTGCGAGTACTTTGGATGAGTACTCACGGTTGCTTTGTTCCCCCTTTTCCCCCTTCATATACCCGATTGCTACGACCAGTCGATGGAGTCCAGGAGCCAGACGTCACCGTCGACGATGACTCCTATTACACTGGAGGTGCCTACTACTACGTGCAGCCCGCTGATGACGACCAAGAGTAGTTTAGGAGGATCCCAGGCAGGAGGCCTGCGCCTCTTTCGATCGGTATCCCAGTTTGTGCTAGCCTTCTTAAGGCAGACTTGTTTAACTTATGTCTGTACTCAGATATTGTTGCTTCCGCTGACTTGTCTATGATCGAGCTCTTGTATTCGAGCCCTCGAGGCCCTTGGCTTGTAATATGATGCTTACATGACTTATTTTATTTGTAGAGTTGTGTTGTGATATCTTCCCGTGAGTCCCTGATCTTGATCGTACACGTTTGCGTGTATGATTAGTGTATGGTCAAATCGGGGGCGTCGCAGTTGTGATGCTTATGTGAAAAAGCTTCAACCTGATAAGCTCGAAACCAAATCGGAAAAATGTGTCTTCATAGGATACCCAAAGGAGACTGTTGGGTACACCTTCTATCATAGATCCAAAGGCAAGACATTCGTTGCTAAGAATGGATCCTTTCTAGAGAAGGAGTTTCTCTCGAAAGAAGTGAGTGGGAGGAAAGTAGAACTTGATGAGGTAACTATACCTGCTCCCCTATTGGAAAGTAGTTCATCACAGAAAATGGTTTTTGTGATGCCTACACCAGTTAGTGAGGAAGTTAATGATGATGATCATGGAACTTCAGATCAAGTTGTTACTGAACCTCATAGATCAACCAGAGTAAGATCCGCACTAGAGTGGTACGGTAATCCTGTTCTGGAAGTCATGTTACTAGATCATGATGAACCTACGAACTATGAAGAAGCGATGGTGAGCCCAGATTCCGCAAAATTGCTTGAGGCCATGAAATCTGAGATGGGATCCATGTATGAGAACAAAGTGTGGACTTTGGTTGACTTGCCCGATAATCGGCAAGCAATTGAGAATAAATGGATCTTCAAGAAGAAGATCGACGCTGACGGTAATGTTACTGTTTTCAAAGAAGGATGACTTGACCTTCATCAAGCCCTTCCAAAACAATGAATCAATAGGCTTAGCATCTACTTGGGATAACGTTTTGGAGTTCAGATATTTGTTATGCAGCAACTCTTGCCAAACACCTTCCTCGTTAAGTAGCTTATACAACCATTTTTTGAGTAAGCACTTGTTTTTTATTTTGAGATTCTCGATACCCAACCCACCTTAACCCTTAGGCCTACACAGAATTTCCCCTTTAGCAAGTATGTACTTCCGCTTCTTCTCTTTGCATTTCCAAAAGAAACTAGACCGATAAAAGTCTAGAATTTTCAAGACCCCTTTAAGTATCTCAAAAAAGGATAGCCTGAACATCGGTAGACTAGTAAGGACAACGTTGATGAGGGTAAGTCGTCCCCCATATGAGAAGAGCTTGCCCTTCCAACTGTTGAGCTTCTTTTCGAAGTGGTCTTCAATAATTTTCCATTCCTTGTTGGTGAGCTTACGGTGATGAATGGAAATCTCGAGATACGCAAACGGAAGGGATCCCACCTCACAACCAAATATTTGTGTGTACCGACTCTCCTCTCCTTTGGCCATACCAAAACAGAAGAGATCATTTTTGTGTAAATTAATTTTGAGGTCCAAAAGTTGTTTGAAGAGACACATAATCAACCTCATATTAATCGCTTTTTAAAAGTCATGTTCCATAAAAAGGATTGTGTTATCTGCATAGTTGAGAATAGACACACACCTCCATCGACCAGATGTGGGGTAAGCCCCTAAATATCGTGGATGTTGCCTGGAGGGGGGTGAATAGGCGCTTTAAAATAATTACAGTTTAGGCTTGAACAAGTGCGGAATAAAACTAGCGTTTAGTTTGTCAAGCACAAAACCTAAAACAACTAGGCTCACCTATGTGCTCCAACACCTTATGCTAAGCAAGATAAACAACTAAGTGATAGAAATATATATAACATGTAACACTATGGCTATCACAAAGTAAAGTGCATAAGTAAAGGACTCGGGTAAGAGATAATCGAGGCACGCAAAGACGATGATGTATCCTGAAATTCACACCCCTGTGGATGCTAATCTCTGTTGGAGCGGTGTGGAGGGATAATGCTCCCAAAATGCCACTAGGGCCACCATAATTTCCTCACGCCCTCGCACAATGCAAGATGTTGTGATTCCACTAAGGGACACTTGAGGGTGGTCACCGAACCCGTACAATAGGCAACCCTTGGGGCGGTCACCAGTACTATACAAATTGCTCGGGACAATCTCCACAATTTAATTAGAGAGCCCGATGCTCACCCGGATCTTTACACCACAATGATCGAGCTTTGAGACACCACCAACTGTCTAGGGCACCCAAGCACCCAAGAGGAACAAGCTCTAAGATACCAAGCACCCAAGAGTAATAAGCTACTCAAACTTCGCTTTCATGTATCACTGTAGAGAACTCAAACCGATGCACCAAATGCAATGGAAAGGGCACACGGAGTGCCCAAGTTCTTCTCTCTCAAATCTTCCCCTAATAATAAAGCAAATACTGCTTCTGGTCGTACGTCGTCGGTGTTTTTGCGAAAAAGCCCCTCTGTTTCCTTGAAATCATCCCGCAGTCCGCACTTAAATTACAACTCGAACCGTTATTTACATTTTTTTTGAAAAACCCCTGACATTTTAGGTAATTCATCCGAGGATCATATTTAAGTTAAACAAATGCTTTTCTAAAATCTTCATATCTTTTAAACCGTCACTCCGATTTGAACATGGTATATATGAAGTTTGATTAGAAAAATATGTAGAATATGAATACAATATTATTTTTAGTTGTTAAATATTTTAAATAATAGGCAATTCATCCGCGGATCATATTTAAGTTAAACAAATGCTTTTCTAAGATCTTCATATCTTTTAAACCGTAACTCCGATTTGAACATGTTATATATGAAATTTGATTAGAAAAATATGTAGAATATGAATACGATATTATTTTTAGCTGTTAAATATTTTAAATAATAGGTAATTCATCTGTGGATCGTATTTAAGTTAAACAAATGCTTTTCTAAAATCTTCATATCTTTTAAACTGTAACTCCGATTTGAACATGTTATATGTGAAGTTTGATTAGAAAAATATGTAGAATATGAATACGATATTATTTTTAGATGCTAAAAATTTTAAATAATATTTTAGAAGATATTTAAATCAAACAAATGCTTTTCTAAATTATCCGTATCTTTTAAACTGTAACTCCGATTTTAACATGTTATATATGAAATTTGATTAGAAAAATATGTACAATCTGAATATGATGTTATTTTTACTTTTTAAATATTATTTTGGAAGAAAACTTATAGTCTATAGCGCATGATCCGTTTTTCTTTCGTACCGGCGGTGATCCAATTGCAAATAAACACCCACTGAAATCATATAGGAATAAAACATTGATAACTACACATGCATACCTTTGGAAAACCTCGCAGGGAAAACAATAGATTTCTCATCGCGAGAGTGAGAGAAAGCAAGAGAGAAAGGGAGACAGAGATGCCTTAGGATTAACCACATTCAAACACGTTTTGGTTTGTGTGCACACTAAGGCCACCGCCGGTCAGGGTGAGAAGGAGAATAAGAGGCAACACAAATGTGATGCCTCGCTAAAATAAAGGACATCGACCTATTGTGGTCTTGAGCAATGGTTGTTGGGTTAAGAGTGTGTTATTTTTTTTCTCCCGTTGCAATGCACGGGCTCTTTTGCTAGTCCCACCAAAGCAACTAATGCTAGGGAGGAATATGAAAGGAAGAACGAAGAAGAGAACACAAAGAACTCCAATATCTAGATCCAAGGGGTTTCCCTCACATAGAAGAGAAAATGATTGGTGAAAATGTGGATCTAGACCTCCTCTCTCTTTTCCCTGAAAAACTAGAAAGAACCACTTGAGGGATTGAGAGATAGCAAGCTCAAAGAAGGTCAACAATGGGTGGCAAATACGAGCTCAAAGGATAGGGACCATTGGGGAAGAAGGCCCCCTTGAATAGCCCCCCCCCCAAATCCAACCACTATGCACACAAGTCGTGCTCAAGCGGTACTACCAGCCCAACCAGACAGAAAAACAAGAGCGGTAGTTCTGCCAGAGAGGCACTACCGCTTGAGCAGTACTACCACTCGAGTGACTAGTACTACTGCTTGAGCAGTACTACCGCTCGAGCAGTTTGGGAAACAGAAGTATAAAAGTAAACGTAAGTGGTTGCGGTAGAAGGAAGCAGAAGTAGCGCTCGGGGGGGGGGGGCAGTACTACCGCTTAAAACTGAAAAACTACCCAAGCAAAACAGAAGGAAGCTCCAAAACTGAAACTGCTATAACTCCTGCAAACGGACTTCGAAATCAGCAAACTCAAGCTTGTTGGATAGAAAACGACAAGTACTATCCAACAACGACTAGTTATAGTAATAAGTGGCAGGGGGAGTATGCCTATGATATAGAGGTGTGAAACCTCCATCAGTGAAGAACCGACATAATCTCCAACTTCGAAAACATCATAGAAGATGCATATGAACTCCATTTCCGATGAACTAGAGTTTGTCATGGAGATGAGCATAAGATCTAAAACTCACAAAGAGAAAAACCAAACAAGAACCAAGAAAGATGATACAAGGATGCAATGGTTTGAGCTCTCTATGAGCGATACGATCAAGCTACTCACTTGAGAGCCCCCCTTGAAAGTACGGCAATCAATTCTATAACACGGTCTCCCAACTACCACCATGAGACAGGTAAAATAGAAAATCTATCAAGGAAAAAACCTTTGCCTTGCACATAGTCCACTTGAGCTAGATGATGACGAACTTGACTTCCTCAAGTTGGACCACCTTTCTTGATTGTGTTGGCTCAGTGAAGACTAGTTGATTGCTCCCTCATACTCCACTATGGGTGAGTCACTCTTTGCACATCTTCACAAGTCCATTGTTACCACAATGGATGGCAAGCTTCAAGCATGATCTCTTCGTGATGCTCCACTTGAACTTGCACACCGCAATCTAACCCCATATAGAATTCTCGCGTAGACATGGTGATGCGGAGCATCCTACGGTCATCCCCATGGACCTATCTTCCTCTCCCAAGACACCACGTGGACCGATGACACAAGCGCGTGCAAGGGCTATCGAGAATGAGGTTAGCTCTCTCCTTGTTGAACTCCCCTTTGATCCACTTGAGACATGGCTACTACCTCAAACGGAGATGCTCTGTGTGCTTAGGTACCAAGGAAGCAACCAAGGAGAAGTTATGGTGCAAGATGGACATCAAGAGCATGAAGTGAATCTGCCCAGCCCAGAAGTACCGGTACAACCGCCCTTGTACCGCCCAACTACCGCCCGGGCGGTACAACCGCTCAACCACTGCCCGACTACCGGCCAAGCTTCTGTGATCGAGCGGTGCAAGGCCGGTACAACACTGGTTTATCCCCATAACAGCCACCAGACCGGTACAACCGCCCCAAGCACCTGTACAGCCGCTGAGCACATTCAGAAGCACCTCCAGGAACCAGTACCTGAGCGCCCAGCGGTACAACCGCCCCCATGACCGGTACTACCGCCCTGCCTGTGCACAGTGAAAGGGGTTTCACCCCATGTATCCCCCAACTTACCCCTTGGACTATATATACTTGTCCCTTAGCTCCGTACTAGGGTTAGCGTTGTGTTAGCTCATATGTGAGATAGAGCTTCGCTCATCCATCCAGATCTACTCCACCGCGAGGGACCGACACCTCTTCGGAGAAGATCCTCTTTGGATTCAAGACCCCTTTCAGGGAAGATCCCCTCGTGGATTCAAGGCCTCCTCATGGAGAAGAACTAGTTACCTTATGTATCATCCTTTGTTGGATTCGGATCATGTATCTCTTTGTGTTTCGAGGATCTAGCATATGTGTGATCATTCTCGTTGGTTTGAGTGATTCTCTCGTGTCTCCTCTCGTGTTTCCCCTCGTGATTTCCCCTCGTGTTCTTCGTGTTCTTTGCGGGATTTGCTCCAATCGTGAAAGGTCGGGCAACTAGGGTTCTACCCAACACCATCTTGGTATCATGAGCCACGTTGATCACGAATTTGGAGTCTCCCCCATCGTTTTCTAGCCTTCTTTTGTTTGTTTTCGTCCTAAATTCGACAATCCCCACCAAAAATAGCCCCAATTTTTTTTGTGATTTGTTGGTGTGATGAAGTTTTGTTGGATTTGATCCATGGATTTCGTGTGTAGCTAGTAGATCTAGCTTCCCCACAAGTTTCCCCACATTTCAACATCGAAATCTTTGCAATTTTGCCCCCGAAATCATCCATTTCCGCCCCAAGTTCATCCCCGATCTAGATCTGAGAAAACTTTCCCGACAAAAGCGGTACAACCGGCCACCAAGGCGGTACAACCGCTCCCCCATAACCTAATACCTTCTGCCAACCCAAAACTGAAACTCCAGGATGCTCCATGAGCGGTATAACCGCCTGTTCAAGCGGTACAACCGTCCCTCCCAGTTTCAGCCTCGGCTGATTGACAGTTTTTACCATAACTTTCACATCCGGACTCGGATTTTAACGTTAAGCTCGTTGGATAGCTATCAAAATCCCCCATCCACTTAGATAAGTTCCAACACAATTTGACACCATCAAATTTTTGTCATTTAGGCATCTTTGCCTAGGTCCTCCACCATATCATCCACATTACCATTTCCACACTCTGCATATGCACTTGCAAACCACCATCGCTTTCCGCAACCACCATTCGCTTACCCGCTCCGCACTCCGGCAATTTTTGACACATTTGGTTTTGTGAATTTGAGTTGTGGTTCATCATTTCCTAGGGTGTTTTGATTAACTAGGAATGGTTCGACATTGACATCACCGCCGCTCATCTTCGCCACAGACTCGTCATCAACAATGGCCATTTTGACACCGTTATCCGTTCTTGCTTACAAACAACAACCTCAACGGTAACCTCATCTTGGTATCATGATATATCATCATTGTACATTCTTGCCATTGCATTGATAACCCCATAGACCATTTTGCGTACCTTTCCTATCGAGACTAGCCTTTGAGTATTGCCGGCAACCTTACTTGTGCACATCAATGATCATAGCTCCCATTGCATACATACCATACCATCGTGGTGCATATCTTGGTATCTTCTCTTGTGTCACAAGGTTGTCATAAGCATACACAATTGCTATCTTGGTTCGTGAAGTATTGTGCTACCTCTTGAGCACTGCGTTGGTTTTCTCCGAAGAGGAAGGGACGATGCAGCAAAGTAGCGTAAGTATTTCCCTCAGTTTTTGAGAACCAAGGTATCAATCCAGTAGGAGGCTACGCGCGAGTCCCTCATACCTGCACAAAACAAATAAATCCTTGCAACCAACGCAAATAGGGGTTGTCAATCCCTATAAGGCCACTTACGAGAGTGAGATCTGATAGATATGATAAGATAATATTTTTGGTATTTTTGTGATAAAGATGCAAAGTAAAATAAAGGCAAAGTAAATAGCAAAGGAAATAGCTAAGTAGTAGGAGATTAATATGATGAAGATAGACCCGGGGGCCATAGGTTTCACTAGTGGCTTCTCTCGAGAGCATAAGTATTCTACGGTGGGTGAACAAATTACTGTTAAGCAATTGACAGAATTGAGCATAGTTATGAGAATATCTAGGTATGATCATGTATATAGGCATCACGTCTGAGACAAGTAGACCGACTCCTGCCTGCATCTACTACTATTACTCCACTCATCGACCGCTATCCAGCATGCATCTAGAGTATTAAGTTAAAAACAGAGTAACGCCTTAAGCAAGATGACATGATGTAGAGGGATAGACTCATGCAATATGAAGAAAACCCCATCTTGTTATCCTCGATGGCAACAATACAATACATGCCTTGCTGCCCCTACTGTCACTGGGAAAGGACACCGCAAGATTGAACCCAAAGCTAAGCACTTCTCCCATTGCAAGAAAGATCAATCTAGTAGGCCAAACCAAACTAATAATTCGAAGAGACTTGCAAAGATAACCAATCATACATAAAAGAATTCAGAGAAGATCCAAATATTATTCATAGATAGACTTGATCATAAACCCACAATTCATCCGTCTCAACAAACACACTGTAGAAGATTACATCGAATAGTTCTCCACAAGAGAGGGGGAGAACATTCTATTGAGATTCAAAGAGAGAGAAGAAGCCATCTAGCTACTAACTATGGACCCGTACGTCTGAGGTAAACTACTCACACTTCATCGGAGGGGCTATGGTGTTGATGTAGAAGCCCTCCGTGATCGATGCCCCCTCCGGCGGAGCTCCGAAACAGGCCCCAACATGGGATCTCGTGGATACAGAAAGTTGCGGCGGTGGAATTAGGGTTTTGGCTCTGTCTCTGATTGTTTGGGGGTACGTAGATATATATAGGAGGAAGGAGTATGTTGGTGGAGCAACAGGGGGCCCACGAGGGTGGAGGGCGCGCCTGGGGGGGTAGGCGCGCCTCCCTACCTCATGGCCTCCTCTTTTCTTTCTTGACGTAGGGTCCAAGTCTCCCGTGTCTTGTTCGTTGAGAAAATCACGTTCCCGAAGGTTTCATTCCGGTTGGACTCCGTTTGATATTCCTTTTCTTTGAAACCCTAAAACAGGCAAAAAACAACAATTCTGGGCTGGGCCTCCGGTTAATAGGTTAGTCCCAAAAATAATATAAAAGTGGATAATAAAGCCCAATAATGTCCAAAACAATAGATAATATAACATGGAGCAATAAAAAATTATAGATACGTTGGAGACGTATCAAGCATCCCCAAGCTTAATTCCTTCTCGTCCTCGAGTAGGTAAATGATAAAAACAGAATTTTTGATGCGGAGTGCTACTTGGCATAATCTTAATGTAATTCTTCTCAATTGTGGTATGAATATTCAGATCCAAAAGATTCAAGACAAAAGTTCATATTGACATAAAAATAATAATACTTCAAGCATACTAACTAAGCAATTATGTCTTCTCAAAATAACATGGCCAAAGAAAGTTCATCCCTACAAAATCATATAGTTTAGTCATGTTTCATTTTCTTCACACAAGAATGCTCTCATCATGCACAACCCTGATGACAAGCCAAGAAATTGTTTCATACTTTAGTAATGTCAAACCTATAAACTTTCATGCAATATATGAGCGTGAGCTATGGACATAGCACTATGGGTGGAATAGAATATAATGAGGGGGGTTATGTGGAGAAGACAAAAAGGAGAAAGTCTCACATCAACGAGGCTAATCAATGGGCTATGGAGATGCCCACCGATTGATGTTAATGCAAGGAGTAGGGATTGCCATGCAATGGATGCACTAGAGCTAGAAATGTATGAAAGCTCAACAAAAGAAACTAAGTGGGTGTGCATCCAACTTGCTTGCTCACGAAGACCTAGGGCACTTGAGGAGGCCCATTGTTGGAATATACAAGCCAAGTTCTATAATGAAAATTCCCACTAGTATATGAAAGTGACAAAACAAGAGACTCTCTATCATGAAGATTACGGTGCTACTTTGAAGCACAAGTGTGGCAAAGGATAGTAAAGTTGTCCCTTCTCTCTTTTTCTCTCATATTATTTTTTTCTTTTCTTTTTTTTCTTTGGGCCTTCTCTTTTTTATGACCTTTTTTGTGCCTTCTCTTTTTATGGCTTTTCTCTCTTTTTTTTAATTTATTCCTCACTTGGGACAATGCTCTAGAAAATGATGATCATCACACTTCTATTTATTTACAACTCAATGATTACAACTCGATACTAGAACAAAAGATGACTCTATATGAATGCCTCCGGCGGTGTACCGGGATATGCAATGGACCAAGAGTGACATGTATGAAAGAATTATGAACGGTGGCTTTGCCACAAATACTATGTCAACTACATGATCATGCTAAGCAATATGACAATAATGAATGTGTCATGATAAATGGAATGGTGGAAAGTTGCATGGCAATATATCTCGGAATGGCTATGGAAATGCCATAATAGGTAGGTATGGTGGCTGTTTTGAGGAAGATATAAGGAGGTTTATGTGTGAAAGAGCGTATCATATTATGGGGTTTGGATGCACCGGCGAAGTTTGCGCCAGATCTCAATGTGAGAAAGGGCAATGCACGGTACCGAAGAGGCTAGCAAGGATGGAAGGGTGAGAGTGCGTATAATCCATGGACTCAACATTAGTCATAAAGAACTCACATACTTATTTCAAAAATCTACAGGTCATCAAAAACCTCGGTACTACGCGCATGCTCCTAGGGGGATAGATTGGTAGGACAAGACCATCGCTCGTCCCCGACCGCCACCCATAAGCAAGACAATCAAATAACACCTCATGTTTCAAATTTGTTGCATAACGTTTACCATACATGCATGCTACATGACTTGCAAACTTCAACACAAGTATTTCTCAATTTCACAACTACTCAACTAGCATGTTGATATTATTACCTCCATATCTCAAAACAATCATCAAGCATCAAACTTCTCTTAGTATTCAAAACATTCTTAAGAAAATTTTACTAACTTTGAATACCTAGCATATTAGGATTTTAAGCAAATTACCATGCTATTAAGACTCTCAAAATAATCTAAGTGAAGCATGAGAGATCAATAGTTTCTATAAAACAAATCCACCACCGTGCTCTAAAAGATATAAGTGAAGTACTAGAGCAAAACTATATAACTCAAAAGATATAAGCGAAGCACATAGAGTATTCTAACAAATTCCAAATCATGTATGGCTCTCTTAAAAGGTGTGTACAGAAAGGATGATTGTGGTAAAATAAAAAGCAAAGACTCAAATAATACAAGACGCTCCAAGCAAAACACATATCATGTGGCGAATAAAAATATAGCTCCAAGTAAAGTTACCGATAGAAGTAGACGAAAGAGGGGATGCCTTCCGGGGCATCCCCAAGCTTTGTCTTTTAGGGGTGTCCTTAGATTATATTGGGGGTGACATGGGCATCCCCGATCTTAGGCTCTTGCCACTCCTTGTTCCATAATCCATCAAATCTTTACCCAAAACTTGAAAACTTCACAACACAAAACTTAAAGTAGAAAATCTCGTGAGCTCCGTTAGCGAAAGAAAATAAAAGACCACTTCAAGGTACTGTAATGAACTCATTATTTATTTATATTGGTGTTATACCTACTGTATTCCAACTTCTCTATGGTTTATAAACTATTTTACTAGCCATAGATTCATCAAAATAAGCAAACAACACACGAAAAACAGAATCTGTCAAAAACAGAACAGTCTGTAGTAATCTGTAGCTAGCACAAGATCTGGAACCCCAAAAATTCTAAAATAAATTTATGGACGTGAGGAATTTATCTATTAATCATCTGCAAAAATAATTAACTAAATAGCACTTTTCAAATAAAAATGACAGTAGTTCTCGTGAGCGCTAAAGTTTCTGTTTTTTACAGCAAGTTCAACAAGACTTTCCCCAAGTCTTCCCAATGGTTCTACTTGGCAAAAACACTAATTAAACACAAAAAACACAACCAAAACAGAGGCTAGATAAATTATTTATTACTAAACATGAGCAAAAATCAAGGAATAAAAATAAAATTGGGTTGCCTCCCAGCAAGCGTTATCGTTTAACGCCCCTAGCTAGGCATAACAAGCAAGAATAGATCTATGTATTGCCATCTTTGGTAGGCAATCCATAAGTGGCTCTCATAATAGATTCATAAGGTAATTTAATTTTCTTTCTAGGAAAGTGTTCCATGCCTTTCCTTAATGGAAATTGGAATCTAATATTTCCTTCCTTCATATCAATAATTGCACCAATCGTTCTAAGGAAAGGTCTACCAAGAATAATAAGACATGAAGGATTGCAATCTTTGTCAAGAACAATAAAATCTACGGGCACATAATTCCTATTTGCAACAATAAGAACATAATTAATTCTTCCCATAGGTTTCTTGATAGTGGAATCCGCAAGGTGCAAGTTTAGAGAGCAATCATCAAAATCACGGAAACCTAACAAATCACACAAAGTTTTTGGAATCATGGAAACACTAGCACCCAAATCACATAAAGCATAGCATTCATGATCTTTAATTTTAATTTTAATAGTTGGTTCCCACTCATCATAATGTTTTCTAGGGATAGAAACTTCCAATTCAAGTTTTTCTTCATAAGATTGCATCAAGGCATCAACGATATGTTTAGTAAACGCTTTATTTTGACTATAAGCGTGAGGAGAATTTAGCACATATTGCAACAAGGAAATACAATCAATCAAAGAGAAATTTTCATAGTTAAATTCCTTGAAATCCATAATAGTGGGTTTAGCAACATCTAGGGTTTTAATTTCTTCAATCCCACTTTCATCAATTTTAGCATCAGGATCAACAAATTCCGAATTCTTGGAACGCCTTCTAGGTAAAGGTGGATCATATTCAGTCCCATCATTATCAAGATTCATATTGCAAAACAAATATTTAATAGGGGACACATCAATAACTTTTAGATCTTCATCTTTATTTTCATAGCAATCCGGTTTAGCGGCCATCTTATTAACTAAGGTAGCCTGCCTATCCGAATTTTCAGCAGTTAATGTCTCAAGATGAGCAATTTGGGATCTTAAACCATCGAATTCTTTAGACATATCATCAAGCTCTTTATTCATAAAACTCATAAAACTTTTCTCTTCTTTAAGCTCGTTTCTGAAGAAACTATTATGTTCAAATTGCAAGACCATGAAACTCCTGACATTGCTTTCGATCTCTTCTAATATTTTAAGGTGAAGGTCACCAAATTTAGGTAGAGCCATCGTGACAAGCAAGCAAACTAACACACAAGCAAACAAAAAGCAAGTGAGCAAAAAGAGGCAAATATAGAAAGAGAGGGAGGATAGAGAGAGAAGGCGAATAAAACGGCAAGGGTGAAGTGGCGGAGAGGAAAACGAGAGGCAAATGGCAAATAATGTAATGCGGGAGATAAGGGTATTTGATGGGTACTTGGTATGTTGACTTTTGCGTAGACCTCCCCGGCAACGGCGCCAAAAATCCTTCTTGCTACCTGTTGGTGTCAAATCTCGGGTTGGGGGTCCCGAACTGTGCGTCTAGGCGGATGGTAACAGGAGACGGTGGACACGATGTTTACCCAGGTTCGGACCCTCTTGATGGAGGTAATACCCTACGTCCTGCTTGATTGATCTTGATAATATGAGTAGTACAAGAGTTGATCTACCACGAGATTAGAGAGGCTAAACCCTAGAAGCTAGCCTATGGTATGATTGTTGTTCTTGGTCCTATGGACTAAACCCTCCGGTTTATATAGACACCGGAGGGGGCTAGGGTTACACAGAGTCGGTTATAAGGAAGGAGATCTACATATCCGTATTGCCAAGCTTGCCTTCCACGCCAATGAGAGTCCCATCCGGACACGGGACGAAGTCTTCAATCTTGTATCTTCATAGTCCAACAGTCCGGCCAAAGGATATAATCCGGCTGTCCGGATACCCCCTAATCTAGGACTCCCTCAGTAGCCCCTGAACCAGGCTTCAATGACGATGAGTCCGGCGCGCAGATTGTCTTCGGCATTGCAAGGCGGGTTCCTCCTCCGAATACTTCATAGAAGATTTTGAACACGAGAATCGTGTCCAGCTCTGCAAAACAAGTTCCACATACAACCATAGAGAGAATAATATTTTCACAAATCTAATCTGCCGACGCATTCCGCAGTGTGACATCACACCACAGCCATGTCACCATTCGAATTGTTTTTCACAACCAACCTCAGCGTGTTTCGAGAGGCGGTTTCCTTGGCACGTCTTGTCGAAGCAGAGATCGTGTCCCCTTATTACGGGATTCCCATCAATATGGACGTGGGTAACCCAACCGCGCCATCACTTACGGCGCTTGGGGGATAAGCGAGTTTTACCAAGCTGGTGGGGGCGCATAGTTTCGTCCGCCCTTATAAAGGGATAAGGGTTAAGCTTTTTCTACCCACGCCTTCTTCCTCCTTGCTCATCCATTCTCGCGCACTCGAGCTACAGTGCCCAAGTCCACATCTGTCGGTGTCAAAACCGGTGGATCTCGGGTAGGGGGTCCCGAACTATGCGTCTAGGCCGATGGTAACAAGAGGCAGGGGACACGATGTTTACCCAGGTTCGGGCCCTCTTGATGGAGGTAAAACCCTACGTCCTGCTTGATTGTTCTTGATGATATGAGTAGTACAAGAGTCGATCTACCACGAGATCAAAGAGGCTAAACCCTAGAAGCTAGCCTATGGTATGATTGTATGTTGATATTCTATCGACTAGCCTGGCCCCGGTTTATATAATGCACTAGAGGCCTAGGTTAACAAGAGTCTTAGCCGAATACGCCGGTGGGGAGAAGTCCTTGTCTTGATCGCCAAGTCTTGTGGAATCTTCCTTGTATGCGGCAGCTGTCCGAACTGACCCATGAGTATATGGCCATGGGGGTCCTCGGCCCAATCTAACAGATCGAGAGACGACGTGGTGAGTACCCCCTAGTCCAGGACACCGTCAGTAGCCCCCTGAACCGGTCTTCAAGTTAGGGACACTCCTCGATTCTTCCGAACTGTTCTTCATCTTCGGTTGTCGGTCTTCAAAACTGGTTCAACAAATCTTCTCATCTTCGATCTTGAGGATCATCGAAATGCATTCGACGAGTTTATACGTCGGGTATCCGAGGAGCCCCTTTAAGTTTCCGGCCTTTATCAATGCCTTGTTATTTTTATGCCACACCTCGGGTTTGAAGTTGTTCCCGGGAGGCAGTGTCCTCTTGCGTCCGAGCTCCAACGCCGGACTGCATTCGAGGTATCTTTTGCAGACGAGCACCAACGCCGGACCGCTTCCGAGCTCCAACGCTGGAATGTATCCGAGCTCCAACGCCGGACTGTATCCGAGCTCCAACGCCGGACTATGTCCAAGCTCCAACGCCGGACTATCATAAATCACCTTGGTTCAAAAAAGTTAAAGGAGTTTAGCCGAGCTTAATGCCGGAAATGCCCTCTATGGAGCCAACTACTAGCGCCCGAGCTTTATGCCCGACTGCTTCCGAGGTGGTGCACCACCCTAACTGTGGGCCAATTTTTTGTCAATATTTTTGATTGGTGCAATTTATTCTCCGCCGAGATATATAGCCAGTAACCCTCAAGGTGTGTATTGGTTTAAAACCCGAGATGCACTTGAAGGATGACGTAAGACCGCTGATCCCAGTAGCCGCTGAGACTCAGGTTGATTTGCAAAATCGGCCTGAGGATCAAGTCCTAACTCGGCAGAATACTTTGGGACACAAAAAGCGGCGTGCTCAGTCCTCGAGACTCAGGTTGGGTGCGGCCGACCAACCTGAGGATCAAAATCTCGTCAGAAACTGTATTGCACTTAAAATTTTCTACATTGAACAGGCAATGCAGTAGCCCCCGAGACACTGGTCGGGTGGCAACACCAGATCAGGGGATCGATGTGCCCCTTTAATATTTGTAAATAATAAGCCCAAAGCCCAGTTGCCCCCGAGCCTTAATGCGGGCATAGGTGGCCGAATTAAGGATCGATATCCATAGTAAAATCACAAATTATGTGTAATGACTCTATGTATCCAAGTACTTTACGTCATTAATGCTCGGATCCGCATTGTACAAAACTTTGTTGACCGACCATCGGCTTCCACCTCCTCGGTCAGTAGCTGAGGAGTGTTTGTCCTACTTTATAAAGCCTTTATGAGGGCAAAAATTTACGACAAACAAGGCAATCTGGCCATACGGTTTTATAAACAAAGGTACGCAGAGAGATATGTTATATTACTGTTTAACATAAGAAATGTCATCCAAAGAAAATAGTCCCGCTATCGGTTCCTTTCTTTGGGTTGTCATGCTAAGCATGATCGTGAAACCTCAGCTCTTAACGTAAGAGCAAAATATCGAGGATTTAGTTTGGGAGGCCAGTTAATAGCCATCGGTAGTGTTCGGCGACAGTCGAGGTCAAGCCGTAAACACTTCGACCATTGTTATGAATGGCCCGTCATTTAACACAGTCATTGGATCGCTGAGCAGTTTACGCTTATTGTGACAGTCAGTTTTTGGTTTTCTCCACTAAGGTGCTTAACCATGTGAGCTGGAAGCACAATCGCAGTGGTTCTCCCTTTGCACGCCTAGCCGAACAAAGCGGGACATAGGAAGCAAGTGCAGGAGCCGGGCAACCCAACTATTGACCGAAGACACAATTCAAAACCGATGCATATATAGCAATATCCGAGAATATTTTTGCCGAATCTCTAAAGGTGACCGGCGTTGCACTGCGAGACTTGTGCTGAAAACACACAAATAGTTTAAAAGTGCCATAAGCTTGGAAAACCGAAAAACGTCAGTAAAAACTTGATGTCCAAACAAGATCAAGTGTTCGATGCCAATCCAAAAATTGGTCTTACTTTTGTGCTTCTGTCGTGCATTAATATGACACATCCGATCTCAAGACTTCAAGCGGGTCAGCCTACGGCTGCAGCCTCCTATCCCGAAGGCAGAGTGCTGCTCGTTAGACCAGTTTAGCGAACTAAACTCGAGCGGTCACTAGAGAAAAAATGGGTTATCTGGCTATTGACCACACACTCGCGTCGAAAAAGGAGTGATAGAAAAAGATTTTGCAACAACTAGGAAGAAAACACATTTACTATAAAACAACTCCTATAGATTTTAAGAGCCCCCAAGTGACTTGGGTAAAAGAATTTTATGTATAATGATTGTATGTACCGAAGTACTTATATCATAGCTGTGTTCACCCGAACTTTAAATGCGTCTTAACCGACCGTCGGCTTCTCCCTCTTCGCCAAGGGCCGAAAAGTGTCATGTACTCCACCTGTCGAGAATATCGACAGTGTTTCCGATAACCAGGAAATCGGGCCATAAGGCTGTAACAGACAAAGCGCGCTCAGCGAACTTATGCTATATTACAGACAAAGTGTAAGAAGCATCTTCGAAGAAAATAGTACCCCCACCGATACCTTTCTTCGGTGCTCATTATTACTATGAGAGTTGTGCAATAGATTTTTTGTATTCATGACTTCCGTTGTGTGCCGACCATGATTGAAAGCAATAAGAGCGCTAGCTTTCGGCTTCACCCAGTCTGAGGTTAGAGCTCGGAGGACCCGGTCGTGACAATCGCAGAGGTGCTCCCTTTACTCCCTAGCCGAACAATCAGGAACGTAGGGGTAAGCACAGGAGCTAGGCAACCCATCTTGCAAATCGCTTAAGTCAATATGGTGCATATTGTGGCGTAATACACAAACAAGGAACGAAGCCGTACAAGTATAATCATATGCAAGAGGAAAGGTTCATAACGGAAGCCCCCAAATAAACCGGGTATTTGAATTTGTGCGTCACAAACTAAGTTTGGACAAGGAATTTTTTTACAAGCAACTTTTTCCAAAAAAGTATAATGCTTGGTCGAACTGAACACAAGTTAAAAATTTAAAACTTTGAGCATGAAGGCAACTTAGCTGGTTAATGTGTTCGGTATTGATGACACGACCCGAGCTCGATGCGGGACAAGGTTCCATCCCCCAAGCCAGTCTCAAGGTGGCGGAGCAAAGAGCTTGGCACTCCGAAGTGGTGACAAAGTACGGTCAATGCGGGCCAGCAGAGTGATGCCGAAGTCCCTGGCATGGGGTAGTGAAGTGTTGACGAAGCCCCCCGTCCAGCCGCGGTGACGTGGTATGTCAGTACGCCGAGTTGACGATACTGCCCAACCCAGATCAATTTCCTGTGCACAAAAAATAGTGCAAACCGGAGATAATAGTAATAATAATAATTAAAAATCGTTGCACAATAAATAATTTATGCAAAGTGAGTAATAAAAGAAATATGGCCTGGCGCCGAAGTCAATGTCGATGCAGGGCGTCGGGGTGATGCGGTAAAGGCGTGGCAAAGCCTGAATTCATAGGTCGGTCCGAGTTCCGGATGCGGCGTTCGCCGGACTATGTACGGAGACTGGCCGAACCACCATGCGACCGTCGTTAATGTGACCACCATTTGATAGACCTGTGTACATATGATGGACAAACCAGAGTAATAATTCCTTGGGAAAAATGAACCCAAACAAGCAAAAAATAGTAGGATTAATAGCACCTGGTTTATTTGTTGTAGCAATCCGAAGGAAGGTGATTCTCAAAATTGGGACTCGACCCGCACACCCATTGCCGGATGGGCGATAAAATGATGGCATGGCAATGCTGGCAAAGGTTGGTTTGCTGAGGCAAAGCCCTCGGTCCAGCTAATCATGACGAAGCTGGTCGGCTGGTGACGCCATAGTCACCGGAGTAGGTTGATGAAGAGATGATGAAGCCCCCGGTCCAGCCGAGATGTCGAAGCCTCGATGTCAGCCGATGAGTCGAAGTAGGTCGGCGTGATGGACACCAGCTTGAAGAAGTAATAGTGCGGCCCTGCCGATGCAGGTCGTGACATGGTCAATGTCGGCTTGATGAAGTGACCGTGCGGCTATGCCGGTATGCCCGCTCCGTGTAATCCGTGGGGCAGCGTTGTTGGTGATGATTTATCCTTCGCGATGTCGGACTCTTGTTCGGCTTGCCGAGATGATGATCCGAAGAAGTTGAGCTCGGCTCAACAAAGTGACGACGTGTCTAGCGCAGGTCGGCAGCCTTGGAGCAATATTGCCGGACTGGTTTGACACAGCATGATGATGAAGATGACCTCAGGGGAGGCTTAAAAATTTACGGGAACGTGTTTAAAAACAACGCACAATACCCTAGAAGATAATTCCTCTAAAAAGGTTATCCAATATCACGTTCATAAAGAAACATGAATTCGGGTCGGATCCGTATTCGCGCAGAAAACGGATCCGAAAATTGGTCCACTCATCGGAAGGTTCCCGGAGTTTGAACCGTCGGATCGAGCTGAAATTTGAAGGGGTGGTAGATATGGGAATTCCGCAGTAGATGAACAGTTGGATCTTCCAAAGGACCTCCGAGCTAGGATCTGGATACCACGCCCTACACTCGTCTAGATTCCCGTCCAGATTTGACAGGGCTCCGGTATATCGTAGTTTGTCATAGATTCCTCCATCGGAACTCGACGAAATTTTCTAGGGTTGTTGTAGACTCGACTCCGCACAATTCTACCGAAGCGATTGTAAAAACGACACTCGAGGAGGCGGTGGCGGCGGATACGCATTCGCTATCTAGAAAAATAGCACGGTCGACTGAGGGCAATGTTGACGTTGAGCCCCCAAGCTCCATGGACGTTTCCTCCATGATCTTGATAGAGATTGGAGTTGGTGTTGATAAAGGCCCTCATTCGAACATGACGATCGGAGGCAGGGCACAGTCCTCGGTCAAGCCAAGGTGACCAGTCGAGTCGGTGATGAAGATGTTGACGTCGCAGTTAATCTGCAGACGAGTCATCGATCCTTTTGCCGATCACACAGCGGAACTCTTAATGAAAGCACCAATGTTGGTGTCAAAACTGGCGGATCTCGGGTAGGGGGTCCCGAACTGCGCGTCTAGGCGGATGGTAATAGGAGGCAGGGGACACAATGTTTACCCAGGTTCGGGCCCTCTTGATGGAGGTAAAACCCTACGTCATGCTTGATTGTTCTTGATGATATGAGTAGTACAAGAGTCGATCTACCACAAGATCAAAGAGGCTAAACCCTAGAAGCTAGCCTATGGTATGATTGTATGTTGATATTCTATCGACTAGCCTGGCTTCGGTTTATATAATGCACTAGAGGCCTAGGTTAACAAGAGTCCTAGCCGAATACGCCGGTGGGGAGAAGTCCTTGTCTTGATCGCCAAGTCTTCTGGAATCTTCCTTGTATGCGGTAGCTGTCCGAACTGGCCCATGAGTATACGGCCATGTGGGTCCTCGGCCCAATCTAACAGATCGGGAGACGACGTGGTGAGTACCCCTAGTCCAGGGCACCGTCAACATCCTTCTCCTCAACTCTCTCCAAACATGTCCGGAGCGGGAGGCAAGTGGATGGTCTCCTCCGTCACAGAGGGAGACATCAAAAAGCCATGCGGGGCCGAATACTTAGCCACGGATATCGCGCACCAGCTGCCAGCCATAGGGTAGATCGTCCCTACCTCGAAACCTTATGAAAGGGTGGTTTTCCTCACCCACTTCGTCCGCGGACTGGGGTTTCCCCTCTGTCCATTCGTCTGCGGCCTTATGTTCTATTATGGGCTAGACTTCCATGATCTGGCCCCAAATTTCATCCTCAACATCTCGGCGTTCCTTGTCGTGTGCGAGGCTTTCCTCCGCATCCGGCCCCACTTCGGCCTGTGGCTGAAGACCTTTAATGTCAAACCGAAGGTAGTAGGCGGCCAACAAGCAGAATGCGGTGGAGCCATGGTGGGAAAAATGCCCAATGTTACATGGCTCGAGGGCTCCTACGTGGAGACCATAAAGGGGTGGCAATCGAGGTGGTTCTACATCACCGAGCCGTGTGACACCAACTGGGTGGCGGACCCCAAGTTTCGATCCGGAATCCCCACGCGACTCACTTCCTGGAAGGAGAAGGGCCTGTCCTGGGGCTCACCGGTGGAGCTGGACGGACTCCAGAAGTGTATCCGAAACATGATAGGCAAGAAACTCAAGCTTGTCAACATAGTCCAGGTCATGCTCTTCCGCCGGATCCTCCCGTGTCAACGACGGGCTTTCAACTTATGGGAGTTCAACCCGGCCCAGCACCAGACTCTACGCGAGCTCTTCGACACGACGCATAAGGACGTCTGAAATGTGCTGTTCAAGGGCGCCGAGGTCCCCCCTCCCCTTACCGAGCACCGCGGGCTAAGCGCGACGCGCCCTGCGAATCCGGTAAATTATGTACACCTAGTAGGGTATTTATTTTCCATAGTTTAACCATGTGCGGAGTCTGAGCTCCCATGCCTTTGACAGGACTGGGTGGAGACATTGGAGCAGATTGACTGTCCGGCCCCTCTGCCCGAAGACCCTGCAGACGCTCTCCTGACGGAGATGCGGACTCCGGCTCCTTATGAGGTGTCGGAGAAGAAGATCAAGAAGAAGGCCACGGGAACCCGAAAGAGTTCCCGGCGCCAGGTGGTATCGGACTCATCGTCCCATAACTCCGAGACGCACTCCTCCCATGAAAACGAGGAGGAGGAAGATGACGGTTCTCCCCCTCCAGCTGGGGGAGACAGGAAAAGGAAGGCTGCCCCAACCGGGGAGGCCGAAGGGTCCAATAAGGGAAGGAATCTCCTTCCGGACTATTCCACCACCGCCGCCGACAGCGAAGACGAGTGGTTACTGAGGGCCAAGCCCCTGGCGAAGCCGTAAGTATTCGGATACCAGGGTAACTCATAGCGTACTTTTATTGCACTGCTTCTCCTAATGTCGAATATGATCATGAAGTCCACCCCGAGCCCGCATCGACGTATCCTCGTCGGACGGTTCCTTGGACTCGTCGGATATGAATAGCGAGTCACTTCTATCCGCCTCCTCTCCTCGCCCTACGGACAATGTCGAGGTATTGTCTCAAGGGGCACCGAGCCGAGGGGAGGTAGTCCCGGAGGCGCCTCAAGGCGACCTTCTGGACTCCAAGCGCAAAGGAAGCAAGACTCCCAAGGGCTCCAAGTTCGGCCCTCAGCCGAACACCACGCCGGAACCTCCAGTGGTTCCGGACTCTGGCAGGCGGCCCCCTGCCAAGAGGGGCAAGCCGCCCATGCCGGTGACCTCTGTCTATCCAGAGGCACCGGACAACCTGCTGGGAGCGCTTCGTGGTGCTTCCATCGACGAAGAGCACCACACTATTATGAGTGCGGTGATCAAGAAGGTTCGGTCCGCCAAGAGCAGACTGACTGAAGCCTGTGCCAGCCTTCTAACAGGCTTTGAGGTAAGTATTTAAAATATAGGAAAATATTACCGCATAGACAGTAGCCCCTGATGCTCTGTTTGGTGTTCTCAAAGAAAAGCTGAATAGAGGATCAAATAATATCTGCAGGAGTCTAATATAAGTATGTCTATATGTGTATGCAGGCTTCGCTGCTGACCTCTGCCGCACTGACTGTGGAGGTCGCCACACTGAAGCAGAACCTCGAGCGGTCCGAGAAAGAGCTCGGCCTTACCAATAGGCAGCTCGAGGAGAACAAAGGTAAGTAATACCTTGTCTATATATATAGAAAAAAGATGTGGTTGCAAAATGATAGGATCATCATTGATGTGCCAGGGGCCACGACCGAAGTGGCGACCCGGAAGCAAGCACTGTCTGAGGCCGAAAACAAAGTGGCCAAGGAGCGCACCGAGCGGGAGAAACAGGAGGCACGGGTGGGCGAGGTGCAGCAAGAGTTCCAGGCTCTCGTGAAGAAGCACGAGACTTTGGAGCTTGACTCGAAGACGCAAGAGTCCGAGCTTGCCGCGACCCTCGAGAGCACAAAGCGTGCCAAGGCTGAAGCCCAAAAGGCCCTCTAGGAAATTGAGGCGATGAGGAAGATAGCGGCGGGTAAGGCATTCATTATGCAAAGCAAGCATGTGAAAGTAAATTACTTGTTACTTACCCGAGTCCGGAGCTCTCCAGTAGCATTCGCAGATTTTCCCCGCAGCGTGTCAGATGCCGCAAAGTACTACCAGGCCGAGGAGGGAAGCTCGACGAAGAAGTTGTTTTGGTCTCAGTATATTGGGACCAAACACCCGATGCCTGTGAGTGACCAGCTGAAGCAACTGGTCGAGCTGCACAAGGTGGCCGAACATGCCATGAGGGGCCTTATAGTCCAGATGTGGCCTGGCGACTCCCTTCCCAACAGCTACTTCAGCCTGGTGAGGCGGCTTGTGGATGCCTGCCCATGGCTGGAAGTGATAAAGCGGTCCGTCTGCATCGAAGGTGCACGCCAGGCTTTTGCCCGTGCGAAGGTGCACTGGGCCAAGATGGATGCCGAGAAGCTGATGAAGGAGGGGCCGCCGTAGGGCAAGGAGCATCGCCACCCTGAAATGTATTATGAGGGTGTCCTGAAGGGTGCCCATCTTGTGGCGGACGAGTGTGCGAAGGATGTAATTTTTAAATGAACTTGCTCATGTGATCCTGTATTATGAATACTTGTTCATGTGCGCTATGCAACGCTTGTTTGAATTTAAAATATTACCTTCTGTGTGGCTGTTTATCAAATCTAAGAGATGGCCAGTCGTCGGCTTCTGCCCCCATGCCACGAGTGCTGGGGTGTTCGGGATAAATCTGAGCACTCTTTTTTCCATTGTTGGGTCCTTCGAGGGAGGTGCTCAGTGCAACGAACAAGGCAATCAGACTATAATGCTTTATCACTCTCACTTAGCCATACAAGTCTACAATTTTAAATTTTGGCGAAGCCCCTAGTATTCGGAAGGCCGAATTCGGGGCGCTATACACGCCTAAGCCGGACAAAGCCGACTCCTCGCCCTAAGCGGCATAAGTCTTTAGGGACTCGAGACCTCTCGAACAGCGACCAGCTCTCGCCTTATCATGACAGTCAGTTTTAGCTTTCTCTACTGAGGTGCTTGCCCAGATGAACCGGGGCACAATCGCAGTAGTTCTCCCAGTGCTACCTTAGCCGATATTGCGGAACGTGAGGTACCAAAACATGGGAGCCGGGAAAACCCAACTATTAACCCAAGACATGATTCGGAGCTGATGCATATAACGCTATAAGTTCGGGGTGCCGCACTGTCGAAAGCTCACGCCGTATTATGGGGTACGCTTAAGCCCCCGGCGTATTGGACATACCAGGGTGTACGGGTGCTGAATGTCATGAATGAACATATATATATATAAAAGAATAGAGAATGCGGTAATAGTCTAGTGCTATGCATTGTTTATTCAAAAAGGTGCGTCGAAGCAGAATGATACAAGTAGTGCAATAAGCAAAAAGTAGGACTATTTGACATGTCCCCTCCAAGGGAAAGCTAAGGAATGGTATTTAAAGCAGGTATTTCACTCGTTATCAGAGACCACCTAGGAATTCCATGGTGCGACATAGCTTTCTGCCTCCTTGGTTGTTGTATCGTGTGTCCGACAATCGTACTGCCGGACGGGGTTTCCAGAGAGTAAAGTCCTAAAGAAGACAAAAAATAACAAAGCGGGAAGCCCCTAGTGCGGTTGAGCCGCGTTTTGGGGCGTGCCGTAGTCGTGCCCCCCCACCTATGCCCATGGTATTTTCAATGCGTAATTATGTAAGCGTGGCGCGGATGTCGCCGTTTGGCTGGGACTGGGGTGGGGCCGCATTGCTATGCGAGCTCGGAACATGCCAGGCGGTCTTGTTGCAGATTACTTGTTCTGCTACGAGGGCCACAGTGTGCTCCTCCGTGCGGAGAGAGTGCTCTGTGTTTCCATTGACTGTGATGACCCCCCGAGGTCCTGGCATCTTGAGCTTGAGGTATGCATAATGCGGTACCGCATTGAATCTCGCAAATGCGGTTCGCCCGAGCAGTGCGTGATAGCCACTGCGGAACGGGACTATATCGAAGATTAAATCCTCGCTTCGGAAGTTATCCGGGGATCCGAAGACCACTTCCAGTGTGACTGAGCCTGTGCAATGGGCCTCTACACCTGGTATGACGCCTTTGAAGGTCGTTTTTGTGGGTTTGATCCTTGAGGGGTCTATACCCATTTTGCGCACTGTGTCCTGATAAAGCATGTTCATGCTGCTGCCGCTGTCCATAAGGACTCGAGTGAGGTGAAATCCATCGATGATTGGGTCTAGGACCAGTGCGGCGAATCCGCCATGACGAATACTAGTGGGGTGGTTCCTGCGATCGAAGGTGATCGGACAGGAGGACCATGGGTTGAACTTTGGGGCGACTGGCTCCACAGCATATACGTCCCTTAGCGCACACTTCCGCTCCCTCGTGGGGATGTGGGTTGCGTATATCATGTTCACCGCTCGCACTTGTGGGGGGAACCTCTTCTGTCCTTCGGTGTTCGGCAGCCGGGGCTCCTCCTCGTCATCGCTATGTAACCCCTTATCTTTGTTTTCGGCATTTAACTTGCCGGCCTGCTTGAACACCCAACATTCCCTGTTGGTGTGGTTGGCTGGCTTGTCGGGGGTGCCGTGTATTTGACACGAGCGATAGAGTATACAGTCCAAACTGGACGGGCCCGGAGTGCTTTTTTGAATGGCTTTTTCCGCTGACCGGGTTTAGAGCCTCTGAATCCGGCATTGACTGCCGTATCCTTGGCATTGTCGCTGTTGATGCGGCGCTTGTGTTTGTTGCGACGTGACCTGCCATTGCTATCCTTGGTATCCAAAGTACCATGGTTCTTTGATATATTATTGCTGCGAGCCAGCCAGCTGTCCTCTCCCATGCAAAAGCAGGTCATGAGTGTCGTGAGGGCTGCCATAGATTTCAGCTTTTCCTGGCCAAGGTGCCGGGCGAGCCACTCGTCGCGGATGTTGTGCTTAAAAGCTGCTAGGGCCTCTGCATCCGGACAGTCGACGATTTGATTTTTCTTTGTCAGGAACCGTGTCCAGAATTTCCTGGCCGATTCCTCTGACTTCTGAATTATGTGGCTCAAGTCATCGACATCTGGTGGTCGCACATAAGTGCCCTGGAAGTTGTCGAGGAATGCGGCTTCCAGATCTTCCCAACAGCCAATGGATTCTGCTGGCAGGCTGTTGAGCCAATGTCGAGCTGGTCCTTTGAGCTTGAGTGGGAGGTATTTGATGGCGTGTAGATCGTCACCGCGGGCCATGTGGATGTGCAGGAGGAAGTCCTCGATCCATACCACAGGATCTGTTGTACCGTCGTATGGTTCGATATTTACGGGTTTGAAACCCTCTGGGATTTGGTGATCCATTACTTCGTCTGTGAAGCATAGGGGGTGTGCGTCGCCTCTGTACTGGGCTATGTCACGACGCAGCTCAAATGAGTCTTGTCCGCTGTGTTCGGCCCGACCGGATTTACTTTTACTGTATCCGGCGTGACGGTTATCGTCTCGCGTAGTGGTGCGCCCTCGTGATCCGTAGATCGATCTTGCGTGTTTTGCGTTGTTCTCCAATACGTCTCGCAGGTCTAGCGTGTTTCCCCGTGCCTTGACATTTTTATTTGAGTGGCGTCGGGGTGCGGGACGAGCTTTTGGCTGAAATGCCTCTCTGTCACGGCCACGAGGTGGCCGACCAGCCGCGTCATACGCTGGAGATGTAGGTTTTAATGCTTCCTCCTCCAGTCGGGTTAGCAACCTGCGCTTTGGGTAACTCTTGGAGGGGTGTTTGAGTTCATATTCCTCGGCCGCAAGGACTTCAGTCCATCTGTCAGCTAGCAAATCTTGATCAGCTTGAAGCTGTTGTTGCTTTTTCTTAAGGCTATTTGCCGTGGCTATAAGCCGGCGCTTGAAGCGCTCTTGCTCGACGGGATCCTCAGGCACGACAAATTCGTCATCGTCGAGGCTTGCCTCGTCTTCGGAGGGAGGCATGTAACTATCATCCTTCGCCTCTCCATCTGTCGCTCTCTCGGGAGGGCTGGTTTCTCCATCCTCCTGCTCTAAATCTTGCTGGGGGGGATTGTCGTCATCTTCGGCACTGTCTGGAGTGCTATTATCTCCTGTGCTAGTATCACTGCTTTTGCCTTGGCGAGACTTAGAGCGGCGCCGTTGTCGTCGGCGCTTGGGTTGCTTCTTGGAGGGGTCATCCTCCGTTGTCCCGTCTCCATTGCCTTATTTGGGTGTGTCCACCATGTATATATCATATGATGAGGTGGCTATCCAGTGCCCTGTGGGTAGTGGTTCCTGTTCGTCTCCTGCATCGTCGTCCATACCGTCGATGTCTTCAGAGTCGAAGTCGAGCGTGTCGGTCAAATCGTCGACAGTGGCTACTAAGTGGGTGGTGGGTGGGCGGCGAATTTCTTCGTCATCCGCATCCCAATCCTGCCGGACATAGTTCGGCCAGGACTCTCCTGACAAGGAGAGAGACCTTAATGAGTTCAGTATGTCGCCAAAGGGTGAGTGCTGAAAGATATCCGCGGAGGTGAACTCCATGGTCGGCGCCTAGTTGGATTCGATAGGTACGGGCGCAGGCGGTTAGGAGTCTGTGGCCGGGGAAGAATCCGGCAGTTTGGCATCACGGCTCTCGTGAAGGGTAAGGTCGATACTTGGCTCGATCGCCGCTGAGAATGCGGCCTCCATGGCGGGGTCTATCCACCCGTCCATGGATGGCGCAATTGGCTCTGAATTAAGGGTCGGAGCGGTTGCCGGTGCGGTCTCCTGAACACTGTCCGATGGTAGAGCTAAATCATGCTCATCATGACCATGCGGCGCACTCGGCAGGGGCTCGAATCCGTCAAAGATTAAGTCTCCGCGGATGTCGGCCATGTAGTTTAAGCTTCCAAACCTGACCTGGTAGCCAGGGGCGTAACTCTTGATCTGCTCCAGATGGCCAAGCGAGTTGGCCCACAGTGCGAAGCCGCCGAATACAAAGATCTGTCCGGGGAGAAAAGTCTCACCCTGGACTGCATCGCTATCGATGATCGAAGGAGCCATCAAGCCTAACGATGACGGCACAGAGGAACTCTCAATGAAAGCACCAATGTCGTTGTCAAAACCGGCGGATCTCGGGTAGGGGGTCCCGAACTGTGCGTCTAGGCGGATGGTAACAGGAGACGGGGGACACGATGTTTACCCAGGTTCGGGCCCTCTTGATGGCGGTAATACCCTACATCCTGCTTGATTGTTCTTGATAATATGAGTAGTACAAGAGTTGATCTACCATGAGATCAGAGAGGCTAAACCCTAGAAGCTAGCCTATGGTATGATTGTTGTTCTTGGTCCTACGGACTAAACCCTCCGGTTTATATAGACGCCGGAGGGGGCTAGGGTTACACAGAGTCGGTTACAAGGAAGGAGATCTACATATCCGTATTGCCAAGCTTGCCTTCCACGCCAAGGAGAGTCCCATCCAGACACGGGACGAAGTCTTCAATCTTGTATCTTCATAGTCCAACAGTCCGGCCAAAGGAAATAATCCGGCTGTCCGGATACCCCCTAATCCAGCACTCCCTCACTACCTCTTGAGCACTGCGTTGGTTTCCCCCGAAGAGGAAGGGATGATGCAGCAAAGTAGCGTAAGTATTTCCCTCAGTTTTTGAGAACCAAGGTATCAATCCGGTAGGAGGCTACGCGCGAGTCCCTCGTACCTGCACAAAACAAACAAATCCTCGCAACCAACGCAAATAGGGGTTGTCAATCCCTATAAGGCCACTTGCGAGAGTGAGATCTGATAGATATGATAAGATAATATTTTTGGTATTTTTGTGATAAAGATGCAAAGTAAAATAAATGCAAAGTAAATAGCAAAGGAAATAGCTAAGTAGTAGGAGATTAATATAATGAAGATAGACCTGGGGGCCATAGGTTTCACTAGTGGCTTCTCTCGAGAGCATAAGTATTCTACGATCGGTGAACAAATTACTGTTGAGCAATTGACAGAATTGAGCATAGTTATGAGAATATCTAGGTATGATCATGTATATAGGCATCACGTCCGAGACAAGTAGACCGACTCCTGCCTGCATCTACTACTATTACTCCACTCATCGACCGCTATCCAGCATGCATCTAGAGTATTAAGTTAAAGATAGAGTAACGCCTTAAGCAAGATGACATGATGTAGAGGGATAGACTCATGCAATATGAAGAAAACCCCATCTTGTTATCCTCGATGGCAACAATACAATACGTGCCTTGCTGCCCCTACTGTCACTGGGAAAGGACACCGCAAGATTGAACCCAAAGCTAAGCACTTCTCCCATTGCAAGAAAGATCAATCTAGTAGGCCAAACCAAATTGATAATTCGAAGAGACTTGCAAAGATAACCAATCATACATAAAAGAATTCAGAGAAGATTCAAATATTATTCATAGATAGACTTGATCATAAACCCACAATTCATCGGTCTCAACAAACACACCACAAAAAGAAGATTACATCGAATAGTTCTCCACAAGAGAGGGGGAGAACATTGTATTGAGATCCAAAAAGAGAGAAGAAGCCATCTAGCTACTAACTATGGACCCGTAGGTCTGAGGTAAACTACTCACACTTCATCGGAGGGGCTATGGTGTTGATGTAGAAGCCCTCCATGATCGATGCCCCTCTGGCGGAGCTCCGGAACAGGCCCCAAGATGGGATCTCGTGGATACAGAAAGTTGCGGTGGTGGAATTAGGGTTTTGGCTCCGTCTCTAATCGTTTGGGGGTACGTAGATATATATAGGAGGAAGGAGTACGTCGGTGGAGCAACAGGGGGCCCACGAGGGTGGAGGGCGCGCCTGGGGGGGTAGGCGCGCCCCCTACCTCGTGGCCTCCTCTTTTCTTTCTTGACATAGGGTCCAAGTCTCCCGGGTCTTGTTCGTTGAGAAAATCTCGTTCCCGAAGGTTTCATTCTGTTTGGACTCCGTTTGATATTCCTTTTCTTCGAAACCCTAAAACAGGCAAAAAATAGCAATTCTGGGCTGGGCCTCCGGTTAATAGGTTAGTCCCAAAAATAATATAAAAGTGGATAATAAAGCCCAATAATGTCCAAAACAGTAGATAATATAGCATGGAGCAATCAAAAATTATAGATACATTGGAGACGTATCATATTGCATGAGAAAAAGAGCTCAAAAGAGAAAGAGCCATCCAAGCTTTTAAGCAAAAGAGGAAAGATAAGCAAAGAGCTTATAAGCAAGAACCATAGCATCATACTACATTAAGATTGTCATACTAGATCATCTTGGATCATATCACCGGAATACCATACATATAGCATACTTGGGATAGAAGTCGTTGCATTTTTGCTTAGTAGGTTGTGCACAAGTCTCGTATCCGCCTATTGTGCAATTGTGCTAGCGTCTCTCTAGTGTTGTGCAACAAGAGCATTTTCGTGGATTCAACATTTTGGCTCATTCCTTGGTTGCACGACCCAATTTATCTATTCGTGTGTGAGTTTCCGTGTACCATATCTTGCTATTGGTCTACTTGTTGCATTTGCAAATTTGTGAATCTTTTCCAACATTTTTAGGCTCACTAACAATTGCATCAAATTTTGTGCCACCATCCTAATCGAGCTCCACTATAAGATTTTACTTGTGTAGGTGTGAGACACCGACAAGAATTGGTATGAATTGTGCTATTTCCATGTTCCACATTTGAGTGATCATTGATCCATCTTCAACATCGGTCAAGGTACATTTGGTATAAGTTCTTCTCTTTCTCCCACTCACATATTTTCTGGGAATGATGGATAGGCTAGGTACTTCTACCAATCCACTCTTCATCAAGCAAGACAACGATATGTCCGCCTACGCCACAAAAAACCACCTCTTTGGCGCACAACGAGCTTTGCATCAAGAGCAACAAGCAATGAATGAATACATCGACAACCTCGCCACCAACTTGTGACTCTCCAAGCAACGTACAAGAGACTACTTCGACAACAAGCTCAATGAACACAAACAAGAGAATGACGCAAGAATGGACAAGATTCGTGCTTTGTTGGTCAACCGCTCTTCTACCACTTCATCCTACTCAAGACGGAGCCGCTCAAGTCGACACTCCGACGACACCATCTCCGTCTCAAGTACTTTGACATCAAACACTCTTCGACGAGCCGCGCGCCAAGATCGTCAAGCAAACCACAATCCTCTACATGACTATGACTCTCAAGAGCAAGCTTGCACGCAAGAACATCGACACTGTCAAAACCAAGATACTTTCGCGCAAGCATAAGAACGCCAACGCCAATGCCAACAAGAAGAGTAAGAGCAAGCGCAACAACACCAAGATACACAAGATGCCGAGGCACAACATCAAGAACAACAACAACGAGAAGATCAAACACTTGAGGCGCAACATGCCTTCCAAGATTCTAGTCAAGTCATAGCCACACGCAACCGACAAGCTCGTGAGCAACAAGAAGCGCTTCGCGAAGAAGGTCAAGAGAGGATTTATCAATCAAGAGCGCATCGTCAAGTTCCTCAAGCTCCCCCACAACCTCGACAAGCTCCTCCACAAGCTCGACAAGAACATGAAGTTCACCAAGAGCAAGAAGATAATGAGAGAAACATGAGGTTGACAACCCTCCACGTCAAGGGCGTCATCATCCCCGACCCCAACACAATGAAGAGCAACGCTACGGCAAGCTAAAGTTCACTATGCCCAAGTTTTCTAGAAGCAATGATCCCGAAGAGTACCTTTCATGGGCATTGAAGGTCGACAAGATCTTCCGCTTGCACAACTATGAGGAAGAGAAGAAGATCGCGATGGCATCCCTTGAGTTCCAAGACTATGTCCTCATTTGGTGGGAACAAGTCATTGAGCGCCGTGAGGCAAGAGGTGAACCACCCATACTTGGGCGCAAATGAAGGATGTCATGAGAGCATGTTTTGTGCCAACCAACTACAACCGCGACCTTTTCAAGAAACTCCAACTCCTCAAGCAAGGAACCAAGAGCATTGAAGAGTACTACAAGGAAATGGATATTGCAATGATAAGAGCGAATGTCACGGAAGATGATGAGAAAACTATGGCACATTTCTTGAATGGACTCAATCATCCTATCAATAAGATCGCTGACTTCCAACCATACTCGAACCTCATCGAGCTAGTGCATCAAGCTACCAAGGCGGAAGGACAAGTGCAAGATGACTTCAAGTATGCCAAGTACTCTTCCAAGAACTACGGCTTCTCCAACACCCAAGCTTCAACGACTCCTACAACTTCTACCTCAACCAAGCCATCTACAAGCAACGACGACAAGTCAAGTTACTAGAAAATGTCGACAACCTCAAGGCGTCCTCCTACTACAAGCAACTTCAAGCAAAGAGCGTCATCATCATCTACCCCAACCGATGAGACCATCAAGACAAGTTCCTTCAAATGCTTCACATGCGACGGCCGAGGCCACAAATCCTTCGAGTGTACCAACAAGTGCACCATGATCTTCAATGACGATGGTACATATGACTCCACAAGTGAAGGCGAAATGGAAGCCCTTGAGCAAGTGTCCATGCGCTGGCAAGTGAACGAAGATGAAGATGATCAAGTCTTTTCTGACGAAGATCTGAGCCCTGCTCTCGTTATCTCCAAGGTCTTGACTCTTCAACATCAACAAGAAGAAGACCAAAGATGCCATATCTTCCATACCAAAGCCGGCATCAATGAAAGGTCCATCAAGGTCATCATCGACGGAGGGAGTTGCCATAACTTAGCAAGTGAAGAACTATGCTCCTAGCTCCAATTGGTCAAGATGAAGCACCCACATCCCTACAAAGTTCAATTGCTAAGCGACTCCGGCACTACCCAAGTCGAGCACATGATCCAAGTCTCCTTAAAAATCGAAGCATATGAAGACACTTTGAAGTGTGATGTTGTTCCTATGTCCGTTTGCCACCTACTTCTTGGACGTCCATGACAATTTGACCGAGGCATCATCCACAACGGATGAACCAATCACTATAGCTTCAAGATGAAGGGAAAGGAGTATGTTCTACGTCCTATGTCTCCAAGCCAAGTGATCGCCGACAAGCAAGCCACCCATCATGGAGAGAATAGTGAGAGAGCGAACCACCAAAAGGAGAGTGAGTGCCACAAGCCCAAATTGAGTGCTTCCATGATGAGCGACAAGAAAAACCTAGTCCTATTTGCCACCAAACGTGAGATGAGAGAAGTGTGTGAGAACCCATCAAGTGTCATGCACTATGTCCTTCTGTGCAAGGATGAGGCACCAAAAACTAACAAATCTCACAATATACCTTTAGTGTTATCTTCTCTATTGCAGGAATTCCAAGATGTATTCCCCGACGAGCTACCTCCGGGTCTACCTCCACTCCGAGGCATCGAACACTGAATCGACCTCATCCCCGAAGCACCCCTTCCTAACAAGGCTCCCTACCGCGTCAACCCCGAAGAAACTAAGGAGATCCAATGGCAAGTAAAACAACTCATCGACAACGGCCATGTACGTGAAAGTTTAAGCCCTTGTGCCGTTTCGGTTATCCTAGTACCAAAGCAAGATGGTAGCTTTTGCATGTGCTCCGATTGTAGACCCATCAATGCTATCACTGTTTGATATAGGCATCCCATACCTCGCCTTGATGATATGCTAGATGAGCTTAGCGGTGCCACCATCTTCTCAAAAATTGATCTTAAAAGTGGCTATTGTCAAATCCGCATACAAGAAGGTGATGAATGGAAAACCGCTTTCAAAACTAAATTTGACTTGTACGAGTGGTTAGTTATGCCTATGGGTTTATCGGAAGCCCCCGGTACTTTCATGCGTCTTATGCATTTTGTGCTTCGCCCTTACATTGGCGTGTTTGTCGTTGTCTACTATGATGACATACTTGTTTTTAGCAAATCAATCAAACACCATGTAAAGCATGTTAGGGCCGTTTTGCAAACTCTTCGCAAGGAACGTCTTTATGCCAACATCAAAAAGTGCACTTTTGGAGTTGATAAGCTTGTTTTCTTGGGTTTCGTTGTTTCCTCAAAGGGTGTTCATGTAGATGAATCTAAGATCAATGCTATTAAAACTTGGCCCCAACCAACCAACTTGCAACAAGTGCGTAGTTTTCTTGGTTTAGCCGGGTTCTATCATAGATTCGTCAAGGATTTTAGCACCATTGCATCCCCTTTGCATGCTTTGAGTAAGAAAATTGCATCTTTTGTTTGGGGACCATCCCAAGATACCGCATTCAATGAGCTTAAGAATTTGCTTACTCATGCTCCCGTGCTTGCATTACCCAACTTTGACAAACCACTTGAAATTCATTGCGATGCTAGTGGTAATGGCATAGGAGGTGTTTTAACACAAGAGAAGCGCCCCATAGCATACTTTAGTGAGAAACTTTCTGGAGCACAACTCAATTACCCCATCTATGACAAAGAGCTATATGCTTTAGTGCGAGTTTTGCGTGAGTGGGAACATTATCTTCGCCCTCATGAATTTGTCATCCATACCGATCATGAAACGCTTAAGTATCTTAAAGGTTAAACTAAGTTGAACATGAAGGAAATATGCCCTAGAGGCAATAATAAAGTTGTTATTTATACTTCCTTATATCATGATAAATGTTTATTATTCATGCTAGAATTGTATTAAACAAAAACTTAGTACATGTGTGAATACATAGACAAACAGAGTGTCCCTAGTATGCCTCTACTTGACTAGCTCGTTAATCAAAGATGGTTAAGTTTCCTAGCCATGGACATGTGTTGTCATTTGATGAACGGGAACACATCATTAGAGAATGATGTGATAGACACGACCTGTGGGGATATACCCCGCAGCGTAAACCGGCCGGAAGTATAACCCGGTCGGACTAGGCGTTTCATTGGTAAACCGTCAGAGGATTGGCGGTTTACGTGTCTGGCGGTTCACTGGTATGACAATTCACGAGCCTGAAGACTCATTGGTGACCCGGCGCGTGTTTCAGATGGATGACAAGGCCCAAGGCCCAGCATGCCGGTTTATGTTAATGGTGGGACGGTTTAAGAGGAAAGGCATGAGGAACATTTATCTTACAAGGAGCTAAGACCTGGACTTGTATCCGGTTTGTATTAGAAGGTAGACTAGTCCTAATCCTAATAGGACTCCACATGTAACCCGCCCCTTCAACATATATAAGGAGGGGCAGGGCACCCCAAGGGGGACAGGATTGACAAGTTCCACAAGTTGGACAAGTTAGGTTTAGACAACAGCTCTCGAGATAGAGCACTCTTGTAACCGTGATCATCATCATCATCAATATCAATGAAGCAGGATGTAGGCTTTTACCTCCACCGTGAGGGGCCGAACCTGGGTAAAACATCGCGTCTCTCGTCCCGTTCAACCCCTCTCAAGCTACCACATAGATGCGTTGGCCCCGCGACTAAGTCCTGACACTAAGGACATCTGCCGTGACAATTCCACGACAGTTGGCGCCCACCGTGGGGCCTGCGCACAGTGGTGTTGAGTTCTTGAAGGGATCTTTTCTAGGATTCGAGAAGTTTACAAATTTCCACATAAAGAAAGCCGGTTTGAGCAGTGCGAGCAATGTTAAGGCGAGAGTTCGGGTTGTGTGTATGTACGCCGCCGCAAGTCGCCAAGGTAACGGATGTTTTCATTGCGGATTCGACCCAAAAGCTGCTACGCGTATCTGGGACAAAGGCCGAGGCATCTATCCAAGTTGTCGAATCTGAGATGGATACAAAGGCCGGACTGGCCGTGGCTGTCCACGTATGTCTCAAGAGGCAGCAAGATTTTTTTTGAGCATAGCACAACAGCCCAAATACTATTACTTCAAGTCTTCAACTAGTACTAGACACATTAAGCTATAGTGTTTAGTACCTACTACAATGGTGGCAGATGCATATCCTCAAAACCTGCAAAAGAGAGGTCCACAAGTGCTGGTCATTGATCTGTGTTAAACGCCAACAAACAAACAAACGGAGGACGGCGGTCGGTACAAGTCCCCAGCGCTCGAGGCTTTTGAAGTGGCCATGACCCGGAAGACACGGACATAGAATTAGTCAAACTGATCATGATTTGGAAAGATAAACCGGATATGGATTGGACTCCGATTCGGACATCTCCACGTTCTCCGTCTCTGCTGCAGCTATGGCAGCGCCTCGACCCGCTCGGTTTGTCTGCGCCGTCAACCGGCCAGTGCGCGTGAGCGGTTGGACTCCAGCGCTGGCTCGCCCATGGCCCCCGGCTCGTCTCTGCTTCTATTGCTCAAGCTGTTGCGCTGCCGCGTTTCCAAATCGTCGTCACCGTTATGTATTCTTTGGCTTGAGCTGCCCGGTTTCGGTTTTTTTTTTCTATTGCCTGAGCCTTCACCTCTGCCAAGAGCCATGGCAGCACTGCTCCGTCTCTATCTATCCGATAAAAAATCAGGTGATATCCATCCAAGTTTGATTTATTAGCACATGTTGTTTTTGTCAAAGAACAAGTTTATCTTTGCCTTGGTGTGCAATATTGTTTATGCAGGGCAATTATTTATGACAAAAATGATATTATACCTCGAAGATGGAGGCACGCCAACATCTTTTGGCACAGGTGGTCGTCGTTACTCGACGAACTCCCGCGCCGGTTTACAACGCCGTGGCCATCTCTCGCGGCCGCACGGGTTCACAATGACATGGACAACTCGCCCGTCCACCCTCGCGGCCGGTTCATGCGTCCTCACCGGTTTACAACATGGAGGACAATTTGCTCGTCCACGCCGGTTTACCACGCCGAGCCGGCTCATCTTCTTAGCTCCCGCGGCCGACTCACCTGTGAGTAATTTCAGCTTCACCCGGTGATCATCAACTCCGCGGTGATAATCTCTGACCCGACGCATCAGGTGAAATCCATCCGGTATATTTTTATATTATATATTGCTTTCTTTTAAAAAGAGGAGCCATTACTTTGTCTTGCAAGTTCTTCAATGTAGGACAAATTATATCACAAAGCTCTGAAGCTCTCAAATCCGGTTTAACAATGTACGGTTCAAAAAGGAATTAACTTCTCGCAAGTTCGAGTTGAAAGGTCGTCAGAAAATTTCCGACTGAAAATGAAGATTCCGGTATAAAATCCGGTTCAAGGGAAAGATGTCTTCCACGAAGCTTTGAAGCTCTCAATATCTGGTTTAACATCCGGTTCAAGAAGGATTTATATCTTGCAAAAAGTTAAAGGGTGCCAAAGAGGACCTGCTGCCATGATGCGCGGTTCAAACATGGGTATCATGCCTTATTGGCTTATCATATTCTTGATCACTTGGGGGCTTTGGTCGTATCCGAACCATAGTCACACCTCTTGATCGGCGCAATGCCACAATATCACTTGGGGGCTTGGTCATGTCCGAACCATAGCAATGCCATTTGGTAGGCGGAAAGCCACAACATCACTTGGGGACTTGTGGTCACGTTTGAACCATAGTCACGCCTCTTGATCGGCCTAGTGCCACAGCATCACTTGGGGGCTTTAGTCGAACCCGAACCATCGCTTCACCTCTTGATCGGCGTAATGCCAATGCATCACTTGGGCACTTGTGGTCACGTCTGAACCATAGTCACGCCTCTTGATCGGCCTAAGGCCACAGAATCACTTGGGGGCTTGGTCGAACCCGAACCATTGCCACGCCTTTTGATTAGCATAATGCCATTGTTTCATTTGGGGACCTGGCTGACTTGAACCATAGCTACGCCTATCGGGGGCTTGGTCGTGTCCGACCATGGTAACGCCATTTGATCGGCTCAATAGCCTCTTTTTGCAAATGGTTTTATCATTCCCTTTGCTTGAAATTTGCTTTGATAAATACTTCCTTTTACTTCTGTTGCGTTTTTAAACCGACATTGTTAATCCGGTTCGACTGTCAATTACAAATTGGCGGAACACGGTCAAATCTTAATCCGAAGACTATCTGCCCGGTTTGATTTTATGTTACCATCTTATTATGGAGTAAACCGGTGTTCGTTAACCCGGCTTGACCTTCAACTACAAGTTGTCAGTACATGACCAATTATAATCCGGCGATTATTAACCCGGTCTGGTTCGACTCCAAGTCGCTAGTATTATATATGGATAATCCGGTGTCTATCACAACCCGACACGGTTTTATCATAAACCGACACAATATGGAAGGAGTTATCAGTACTCAAGATTTGGGTTATCACCCTTACTACAAAAAGTTGGTAAAACCAACAATGTGATTCAATGTCACAGGTATGATATATTTCATATTTGATTATTCTTAAGTGCAGCCGTGGTTATAAACCCGGGTTATATGTTGGGCATTATGACCCGTCCGGCGGTAAACCGCCAGGACACTTTAAACTTGTTGTATGCAGAAACATGTTTGTTAAACCGACCTGGCTTTGGACTATAAGCCGCCAATATATATATTTGGATTGCGCCATTGGAATCATGCGCTTATAAATCATTGGGTTATATTATTCAAATAGCCAAACTTGGCTGAATTTTCATTATGATATTGAATGAATAAGGTTTTCATACCGGATTATATTATCTTGAATAGCCAACATGGCTGGATTTTTATGGTTATTAATAACCGGTATTATTGAGGTTTTCAAAGTCACTTTAGCGCAATGGTTATTATTTTATCAAAGGATATGATTTATTCTACAATGGAAGGAATAGTCCCGAGTCGCTGCAGGCTTACAACCCGGCACTTGGGGGCTACATTATTCAAATGGGGATTACATGCAAGTATGCACCTTGGGGGCTACTAGTTAACCATGTCGCTGCAAGCATGCACCTTGGCACTTGGGGGCTAATGCAAAGTCATTTTTACTAGTCTTATTGAAGACCCGACTCATCATGAGCCGGCCCTTGGGGGCTACACATCACTTCTCAAGTCTACATGATTATATTTACAAAGTCCCTGCTCATTATTGCATAATGACCCGGCCCTTGGGGGTTACACGGATTGAAGTTTTTATAAGCAATTACAAGTCCCAGGTTGCTGCAAGCATGACAACCTGGTCCTTGGGGGCTATATATATGGAGTACTCAGTTTATATGATTGAGATGAACAAACCAGATTTCGTCAAGGTTGAAACACTTATTGGAGCAAGTCTTAAGTTATCACTATGTTCTCCCCTTAAGACTTGGTGGCTACAGGTATTATGCATATAAAGGAGGAACATCTTCATTTTATCAGTTTTGAGAAAATCAGGAAGATCAATTACATGACCCGGTGTCGACAACAATTATGACCCGGTGCCATCAATATTTATAAACCGGCCATTTTGGTAATATTAAATCGGCAAGTTTTACATCTTCAAACTGGCTGAATACCAGATAAGTATTTCAAGACCCATATTTCTTAAACCGGCGTTTTGGGAGCTGAGTCAAAGGAGTTATTCTTCACAATATTTCTCTGTGACAAACCAATGTTGACAAATTGATTATGAAGCTGGTCTGTTGACCCAGACTTCCCAGAAGGAGGAAATAACAAGGATTTAAGGGTGATCAGGTACCAGTTTACAAATATTCTTAACCCGGAGCACAACCGGTCAAATTTGTTCTTGTGTTTTTTTTGCAGCATAAGTTTAGCATGGATAACTCCAAGCTAAACTTGGGGGCTAATGTCGGGGATACACCCCGCGGCGTAAACCGGCCGGAAGTATAACCCGGCCGGACTAGGCGTTTCATTGGTAAACCGCCAGAGGATTGGCGGTTTACGTGTCTGGCGGTTCACTGGTATGACGATTCACGAGCCTGAAGACTCATTGGTGACCCGGCGCGTGTTCCAGATGGATGACAAGGCTCAAGGCCCAGCATGCCAGTTTATGTTAATGGTGGGCCGGTTTAAGAGGAAAGGCATGAGGAACATTTATCTTACAAGGAGCTAAGACCCGGACTTGTATCTGGTTTGTATTAGAAGGTAGACTAGTCCTAATCCTAATAGGACTCCACATGTAACCCGCCCCTTCAACATATATAAGGAGGGGCAGGGCACCCCAAGGGGGACAAGATTGACAAGTTCCACAAGTTGGACAAGTTAGGTTTAGACAATAGCTCTCGAGATAGAGCACTCTTGTAACCGTGATCATCATCATCAATATCAATGAAGCAGGATGTAGGCTTTTACCTCCACCGTGAGGGGCCGAACCTGGGTAAAACATCACGTCTCTCGTCCCGTTCAACCCCTCTCAAGCTACCACATAGATGCGTTGGCCCCGCGACTAAGTCCTGACACTAAGGACATCTGCCGTGACAATTCCATGACAAGACCCATCCGTTAGCTTAGCACTATGATCGTTTAGTTTGTTGCTATTGCTTTCTTCATGACTTATACATGTTCCTATGACTATGAGATTATGCAACTCCCGAATACCGGAGGATCACTTAGTGTGCTATCAAACGTCACAACATAACTGGGTGATTCTAAAGATGCTCTACAGGTGTCTCCGATGGTGTTTGTTGAGTTGGCATAGATCGAGATTAGGATTTATCACTTCGATTGTCGGAGAGGTATCTCTGGACCCTCTCGATAATGTACATCAATTTAAGCCTTGCAAGCAATGTTACTAATGATTTAGTTGCGGGATGATGCATTGCGGAACGAGTAAAGAGACTTACCGATAACGAGATTAAACTAGGTATGAGGATACCGACGATCGAATCCCGGGCAAGTAACATACCAATGACAAAGGGAACAACATATGTTGTTATGCGGTTTGACCGATAAAGATCTTCGTAGAATATGTAGGAACCAATATGAGCATCCAGGTTCCGCTATTGGTTATTAACCGGAAGTGAGTCTCGGTCATGTCTACATAGTTCTCGAACCCGTAGGGTCCGCACGCTTAACATTCAATGACGATCGGTATTATGAGTTTACGTGTTTTGATGTACCGAAGGTAGTTCAGAGTCCTCGATGTGATCACAAACATGATGAGGAGTCTCGAAATGGTCGAGACATAAATATCGATATGTTGGAAGGCTATGTTTGGACACCGGAATGGTTCCGGATGAGTTCGGGCATTTTCCGGAGTACCGAGAGGTTACTGGAACCCCCCGGGGAGTCAATGGGCCTTAATGGGCCCTAGTGGAGAAAGAGGGCAGCATGCAAGTGGTGGGGCACGCCCCCTAGGCCCAAACCGAATTGGTTTATGGTTTGGGGGGGCGACCCCCCCTTTCCTTCTCCTCTCCTCCTCCTTCCTCCTTCTCCTAGTAGGAATAGGAAAGGGGGGCAAACCTACTTGGAGTAGGATTGCCTCCCTTGGGTGTGCCTCCTCCTAGGCCGTCCCTCCCCTCCTCCCCTTTATATACGGGGGAGGGCGCACCCCATGAACACACAAGTTGATTGTTTAGCCATGTGCGGTGCCCCACTCCACATATTTCCACCTTGGTCATATCGTTGTAGTGCTTAGGCGAAGCCCTGCATCGATAACTTCATCATCACCGTCATCATGCCATTGTGCTAATGAAGTTCTCCCTCGACACTCAGCTGGATCTAGAGTTCGTGGGACGTCACCGAGCTAAACATGTGCAGATCACGGAGGTGTCATACTTTCGATGCTAGGATCGGTCAGATCGTGAACATGTAAGACTACATTAACCACATTGTCATAACGCTTCCACTTACGGTCTACGAGGGTACATGGACAATACTCTCCCCTCTCGTTGCTATGCATCACCTAGATAGATCTTGCGTGTGCGTAGGATTTTTTTTGAAATTACTATGTTCCCCAACAGTGGCATCTGAGCCAGGTCTATGCATAGATGTTATATGCACGAGTAGAACGCAAAGGAGTTGTGGGCGTGGGTATATACATATTGCTTGCCGTCACTAGTTGATTCTTGATTTAGCGGTATTGTTGGATGAAGCGGCTCAAACCGACATTACGCGTACACTTACGCGAGACTGGTTCTACCAACGTGCTTTGCACACAGGTGGCTAGTGGGTGTCAGTTTCTCCAACTTTAGTTGAATCGGATTCAATGAACAGGGTTCTTTCTGAAGATCAAAAATCAATCACTATACCGCATTGTGGTTTTTATGCGTAGGTAAGAAGGGTTCTTGCTAGAAGCCCGTAGCAGCCACGTAAAACTTGCAACAACAAAGTAGAGGACGTGTAACTTGTTTTTGCAGGGCATATTGTGATGTGATATGGTCAAGTCGTGATGAGATATAAATTGTTGTATGAGATGATCATGTTTTGTTAAAGTTATCGGCAACTGGTAGGAGCCTTATAGTTGTCTCTTTATTGCATAAGATGCAAGCGCCATACAATTGCTTTACTTTATCGCTATGCGATAGCAATAGTTGGCGAGACGACCATGTGATGACACGTTGATAGAGATCAAGATGATGGAGATCATGGTGTCATGCCGGTAACGATGGAGATCATGACGGTACTTTGGAGATGGAGATCAAAGGCACAAGATGATGATGGCCATATCATGTCACATATTTTGATTGCATGTGATGTTTATCTTTTATGCACCTTATTTTTCTTAGTACGACGGTAGCATTATGAGATGATCCCTCACTAAAATTTCAAGGTATAAGTGTTCTCCCTGAGTATGCACCGTTGCGACAGTTCTTCATGCTGAGACACCACGTGATGATCGGTTGTGATAAGCTCTACGTTCACATACAACAGGTGCAAGCCAGATTTGCACAAGCAGAATACTCAGGTTAAACTTGACGAGCCTAGCATATGAAGATATGTCCTCTAAACACTGAGACCGAAAGGTCGAGCGTGAATCATATAGTAGCTATGATCAACATAGTGATGTTCACCATTGAAAATTTCTCCATCTCACGTGATGATCGGACATGGTTTAGTTGATATGGATCACGTGATCATTTAGATGACTAGAGGGATGTCTATCTAAGTGGGAGTTCTTAAGTAATATGATTAATTGAACTTAAATTTATCATGAACTTAGTCCTGGTAGTATTTGCATATCTATGTTGTAGATCAATTTCTCGCGTATAGCTTCCCCGTTTTATTAATGATATGTTCCTAGAGAAAACTATGTTGAAAGATGTTAGTGGCAATGATGCGGACTAGATCCGTGATATGAGGATTATCCTCATTGCTGCACAGAAGAATTATGTCCTTGATGCACCGCTAGGTGATGGACCTATTGCAGGAGCAGATGCAGACGTTATGAACGTTTGGCAAGCTCGGTATGATGACTACTTGATAGTTTAGTGCGCCATGCTTTATGGCTTAGAACCGGGACTTCAAAAACATTTTGAACGCCACGGAGCACATAAGATGTTCCAAGAGCTGAAATTGGTATTTCAGACTCATGCCCGAATCGAGAGGTATGAGACCTCTGAAAAGTACTTTGCCTACAAGATGGAGGAGAATGGCTCAACAGTAAGCATGTGCTCAGAATGTCTGAGCACTACAATCGCTTGAATCATGTGGGAGTTAATCTTCCAGATAAGATGGTGATTCATAGAGTTCTCTAGTCACTATCACCAAGTTACTGGAACTTTGTGATGAACTATAATATGCAAGGGATGACGAAAACGATTCCTGAGCTCTTCGCGATGCTAAAATCGGTGAAGGTAGAAATCAAGAAAGAGCATCAAGTGTTGATGGCTAACAAGACCACTAGTTTCAAGAAAAGGGGCAAAGGAAAAGAAAGGGAACTTCAAGAAAGAATGGCAAGCAAGTTGCCACTCCCGTGAAGAAACCCAAAGCTAGACCTAAGCCTGAAACTGAGTACTTCTACTTCAAAGGGAATGGTCACTGGAAGCAGAACTACCCCAAATACTTGGCGGATAAGAAGGATGGCAAAGTGAACAAAGGTATATTTGATATACAGATTATTGATGTGCACTTTACTAGTGTTCATAATAGCCCCTGGGTATATGATACTGGTTCAGTTGCTATGATTAGTAACTTGAAACAGGAGTTACAAAATGAATAGAAACTAGTTGAGGGCAAGGTGACGATGTGTGTCAGAAGTGATTCCAAGGTTGATAAGATCACCATCGCACACTCCCTTTACCTTCAGGATTAGTGTTGAACCTAAAATAAATGTTATTTTGTGTTTGCGTTGAGCATAAATGTGATTGGATCATGTTTATTGCAATATGGTTATTCATTTAAGTCAAAGAATAATTGTTGTTCTATTTACATGAATAAAACCTTCTATGGTCATACACTCAATATAAATGGTTTATTGAATCTCGATCTTAGTGATACACATATTCATAATATTGAAGCCAAAAGATGCAAAGTTAATAATGATAGTGCAACTTATATGTGGCACTGTCGTTTAGGTCATATTGGTGTAAAGCGCATGAAGAAACTCCATGCTGATGGGCTTTTGGAATCACTTGATGCTTGCGAACCATGTCTCATGGGCAAGATGACTAAGACTCCGTTCTCCGGAACAATGGAGCAAGCAACTGACTTATTGGAAATAATACATACTAATGTATGCGATCCGATGAGTGTTGAGGCTCGCAGCGGATATCGTTATTTTCTGACCTTCACAAATGATTTGAGCAGATATGGGTATATCTACTTAATGAAACATAAGTTTGAAACATTTGAAGAGTTCAAAGAATTTCACAGTGAAGTGGAAAATCATCGTAACAAGAAAATAAAGTTTCTACGATCTGATCGCAGAAACGAATATTTGAGTTACGAGTTTGGTCTTCATTTGAAACGATGTGGAATAGTTTCGCAACTCATGCCACATGGAACACCACAGCATAATGGTGTGTCCGAACATCATAATCATACTTTATTAGATATGGTGCGATCTATGATGTCTCTTACCTATTGTTTTGGGGCTATGCATTAGAGACAGCTGCATTCACGTTAAATAGGGCACCGTCTAAATCCGTTGAGATGACACCATATGAACTGTGGTTTAGCAAGAAACCTAAGCTGTCGTTTCTTAAAGTTTGGGGCTATGATGCTTATGTGAAAAGGTTTCATCCTGATAAGCTCGAACCTAAATTGGAGAAATGCGTCTTCATAGGATACCCAAAGGAAACTGTTGGGTACACCTTCTATCATAGATCCGAAGGCAAGATATTCGTTGCTAAGAATGGATCCTTTCTAGAGAAGAAGTTTCTCTCAAAATAAGTGAGTGGGAGGAATGTAGAACTTGATGAGGTAATTGTACCTTCTCCCGAATTGGAAAGTAGTTCATCACAGAAATCAGTTCTAGTGATTCCTAGGCCAATTAGTGAGGATGCTAATGATCATGATCATTAAACTTCAGATCAAGTTACTATTGAACCTCGTAAGTCATCCAGAGTATGGTCCGCACCAGAGTGGTATGGTAGTCCTTTCTGGAAGTCATGTTACTAGACCATGACGAACCTACGAACTATGAGGAAGCGATGATGAGCCCAGATTCCGCAAAATGGATTGAGGCCATGAAATCTGAGATGGGATCCATGTATGAGAACAAAGTGTGGACTTTGGTTGACTTGCCCAATGATTGGCAAGCCATTGAGAATAAATAGATCTTCAATAGGAAGACAGACACTAATAGTAGTGTTACTATATACAAAGCTCGAATTGTCGCAAAAGGTTTTTGACAAGTTCAAGATGTTGACTACAATGAGATTTTCTCACTCGTAGTGATGCTTAAGTCTGTCCGAATCATGTTAGCAATTGCCACATTTTATGAAATCTGGCAAATGGATGTCAAAACTGCATTCCTTAATGGATTTCTTAAAGAAGAGTTGTATATGATGCAACAATAAGGTTTTGTCAATCCTAAAGGTGCTAACAAAGTGTGCAAGCTCCAGCGATCCATCTATGGACTGGTGCAAGCATCTCGAAGTTGGAATATATGCTTTTATAAAGTTATCAAAGCATATGGTTTTATACAGACTTGCGGTGAAGCCTGTATTTACAAGAAAGTGAGTGGGAGCACTACAACCTTTCTGATAAGTATATGTGAATGACATATTGTTGATCGGAAATGATGTAGAATTTTTTGGAAAGCATAAAGGAGTGTTTGAAAGGAGTTTTTTTTCAAAGAAAGACCTCGGTGAAGCTACTTACATATTGAGCATCAAGATCTATAGAGATAGATCAAGACGCTTGATATAGTTTTCAATGAGTACATACCTTGACAAGATTTTGAAGTAGTTCAAAATGGAACAGTCAAAGAAGGAGTTCTTGCCTGTGTTTCAAGGTGTGAAGTTGAGTAAAGACTCAAAAGCCGACCACGGCAGAAAATAGAAAGAGAATGAAAAGTCATTCCCTATGCCTCAGCCATAGGTTCTATAAAGTATGCTATGCTGTGTACCAGACCTATTGTGTACCTCACCAAGAGTTTTACAAGAGGGTACAATAGTGATCCCTGAGTGGATCACTGGAAATCAGTCAAAATTATCCTTAAAGGACTAAGGAAATATTTCTCGGTTATGGAGGTGATAAAAGAGTTCGTCGTAAAGAGTTACATCGATGCAAGATTTTTATACTGAGCTAGACGAGTCTAAGTTTTGATCTAGATACATATTGAAAGTGGGAGCAATTAGCTAGAGTAGCTCCGTGCAGAGTATTGTAGACATAGAAATTTTCAAAATACATACAGATCTGAATGTTGCAGACCCGTAGACTAAACTTCTCTCACAAGCAAAACATGATCACTCTTTGGGTGTTAATCACATAGTGATGTGAACTAGATTATTGACTCTAGTAAACCTTTGGGTATTAGTCACATGAAGATGTGGACTAATCACATAAAGATGTGAACTTGGTGTCAAATCACATGACGATGTGAACTAGATTATTGACTCTAGTGCAAGTGGGAGACTGAAGGAAATATGCCCTAGAGGCAATAATAAAGTTTTTATTTATATTTCCTTATATCATGATAAAATTTTATTACTCATGCTAGAATTGTATTAACCGGAAACTTAGTACATGTGTGAATACATAGACAAACAGAATGTCCCTAGTATGCCCCTACTTGGCTAGCTCGTTAATCAAAGATGGTTAAGTTTCCTAGCCATGGACATGTGTTGTCATTTGATGAACAAGATCACATCATTAGAGAATGATGTGATGGACAAGACCCATCCATTAGCTTAGCACTATGATCGTTTAGTTTGTTGCTATTGCTTTCTTCATGACTTATACATGTTCCTATGACTATGAGATTATGCAACTCCCGAATACCAGAGGAAAACTTAGTGTGCTATCAAACGTCACAACGTAACTGGGTGATTATAAAGATGCTCTACATGTGTCTCTGATGGTGTTTGTTGAGTTGGCATAGATCGAGATTAGGATTTGTCACTCCGATTGTCGGAGAGGTATCTCTGGGCCCTCTCGATAATGCACATCACTATAAGCCTTGCAAGCAATGTGACTAATGATTTAGTTACAGTATGATGCATTATGGAACGAGTAAAGAGACTTGTCAGTAATGATATTGAACTAGGTATGAGGATACCGACGATCGAATCTCGGGCAAGTAACATACCGATGACAAAGGGAACAACATATGTTGTTATGCGGTTTGACCGATAAAGATCTTTGCAGAATATGTAGGAATCAATATGAGCATCCAAGTTCCGCTATTGGTTATTGACCGGAAGTGAGTCTCGGTCATGTCTACATAGTTCTCGAACCCATAGGGTCCACACACTTAACGTTCGATGATGATCGATATTATGAGTTTATGTGTTTTGATGTACCGAAGTTAGTTCGGAGTCCCGGATGTGATCACGGACATGACAAGGAGTCTCGAAATGGTCGAGACATAAAGATCGATATATTGGACGGCTATGTTTGGACACCGGAATGGTTTCGGATGAGTTCGGGCATTTTTCGGAGTACCATGAGGTTACCAGAACCCCCCGGGGAGTCAATGGGCCCTAGTGGAGAAAGACGGAAGCAAGCAAGTGGTGGGGCGCGCCCCCTAGGCCCAAACCAAATTGGTTTAGGTTTTGGGGGGCCGCCCCCCTTTCCTTCTCCACTCCTCCTCCTTCCTCCTTCTCCTAGTAGGAATAGGAAAGGGGGGGGGGGGGGAAACCTACTTGGAGTAGGATTGCCCCCCCTTGGGCACGCCTCCTCCTAGGCCGGCCCTCTCCTCCTCCCCTTTATATACGGGGGAGGGGGCACCCCATGAACACACAAGTTCATTGTTTAGCCGTGTGCGGTGCCCCCTCCATAGATTTCCACCTCGGTCATATCGTTGTAGTGCTTAGGCGAAGCCCTGTGTCAGTAACTTCATCATCATCATCATCACGCTATCGTGCTGACGAAGCTCCCCCTTTACACTCAGCTGGATCTAGAGTTTGTGGGACGTCACCGAGCTGAACGTGTGCAGATCATGGAAGTGCCGTACTTTCGGTGCTAGGATCGGTCGGATCGTGAAGACGTACGACTACATCAACCGCGTTGTCATAACGCTTCCGCTTACGGTCTACTAGGGTACATGGACAACACTCTCCCCTCTCATTGCTATGCATCACCTAGATAGATCTTGCGTGTTCGTAGGATATTTTTTTTAAATTACTGCGTTCCCTAGTAGAACAAGCATCATGCTAAATGGAGTGAATTCATTGAGTCATTTCCTTATGTCATCAAGTATATCAAAGGCAAGGAAAATGTTGTGGTAGATGCGCTTTCCCGCAAATGCATGCTTGTTACTGTGAGAACCCGGGATTAGCTTCCAGATCCTCCTGTGTATATTTGTCAACTCCAGGATCATTGTTGACAACACAGTGAAATGATATCATTGCACAATACATTAAAGTATTACAAGTAATATATATTGTCACAAGACATACCTAGCGAAATGTCTCATGACATTTATTACATTCAGAAAAACAACGGAAAGTACAATGCGTAGCGACTCCATCTCAGCCACAGGCAGTCGATGTAGTCCACATGACCTCACTCCTACGGATCGCCATAGTAGTCGTAGTCATCACCTTCATCTTCACTGAACTCTGCTATCAACAAAATTATTGCAATGAGTACAATCTAACTCCACCATGGGGTTCCTACAGCCATAAGAAGTGCTTCATATGTTGAACACGAGACCATTTGATGGATAGAAAATAAAGGGACAAGCCGATACCATCAAAACAAAATATGTTTTGGACAAGCGCGGCCAACGAGATAGATAGGTTAAAACATGATGTCTATGAGATACTACGGGTGTTGTTGAGAAGGTGTGCATGAGGAATTGGATAGAGGATCACCGAGTTGGACGGAACGGTGTGGTGAACTTGACGAACAGTGTACACGCACATGTGAAATTCTTCGCGTGTGGTTGACGGAACGCGTTCTTTCTTCTCTGAATGGAACCACGACATGGAGCAGGACCTTCGAGCGCAAGGATTTGGATGGAGGTGTTGTGAGTCGCCGGGAACGAGCTCTCGTGTCCATGGAGCAGCAGCAGTTTGAGAAGGGTTCTTGGCAAGACAAAGAAGGGAGAAGGCAGGAGGACTGAGAGGAATGAGAGAGGAGATCGGGGCGCTCGTCCATGTACTCACGGATTTGGAAACCGTGAAGTACTAAGGAAGTTAGAGGAGGGGTGCATAGTGGCTGTAGGTTTTCTCTTCTCTGTATTGGGTGCGCATGTAAGCGTGGGTGAAAGAAGGAGATGAAGTGATCGAGGTGGAAGAAGAGGTGGAGGCGCACGATAAGGCCTTTCAGTTTTGGAAACCGATGGGTTTATGGGAAATAAAAGGAGAGGAGGAATCATGGCTGTTGACGTTTCCTTTCTGTAGGATTGTGAGCGTACAGAGAGGGAGGAGAAGAGAGGTTGCTCTACTGGGTGAGATGGGCCAGATCGACCAGACCCATGAGGAAGGAGGGAAGAGGGGAAAAATAGAGAGAGGGGTTGTTGGGCTACGGTCCAAGAGAGATGGAGAAAGAAAGAAAAGAGATGGGTTGGGTCCATACGGGTGAGAGTAATAAGAAACACAAGGAAAAATAGAGAAGGTAGATTGGGCATCGAATATTGCCAAGAGTTTGGGAAAAGAAATTAAATATATTTTCCTTCTTAGGAAAATCTATAAAAGGAATAGAAGCTAAGAAATTCAACAGAAGTTACAAAATACAAATGCACATAATTTAATATGCTGAAGGGAGAAAAACAAAACCCAACTAAAAGAGAACAACAAAACTCAAGTTAAATTTAAGTTCGCATTAGATCAAGTTAAATCCTCCAAATTATAAAAGTCCAATTTAAGCTTTGTTACCAAATAAAACAAATGAAATTTTCTCACCCTAATTTTTGGAAAACTTTCTCTTAAACATTCTGAGAATTGGGATGTTACAGATCTACACCCCCTTAAAAGAAATCTCGTCCCCGAGATTCAGGTTGACTAAAGAGAAGGGGTTTGGTTTAGCTTCGTCTTCGACATAGTTCTTCTAGGGAACTTGTGGAATCAGTTCTCATTCTGGTATTGGTGATAGGTGGTTTTGGGTCTTCATTGGAGATACTTCTCTTGTCATAATTCTTCTAGGTTTCAAAACTTGTAAATCAATCCTTCGATCTTGGCGATGGTAATATGATAGCTTCTGTAACTGGTTGAACATTCTTTAGTCTTGTCCTTCTTCTTTTGGTGAAGCTTTGGTCCGGCTAAACTAATTGATCCTTCAAGTTTGAACGTTATGGTAGGTGTGGTGAAGGTCTTCAATCTTCGTCTTCCTTGTGAATGAATGTAACGCCCTCGATGCAATCGCTACAGAGCAAGTCATGACAATCTAAGCATACACCCATCAAGAATACACAAAATACAAGCTAGACATGGCAAGAACAATACCATAGCATGCACAGATCAACTACAACATCCTCGGCAAAATTGCTAACAAGTAGATATTCTGCCCAGGTTCACGAAATGGCAAAAGTAGAGCTCGATTGACTCAAGCTAGGGTGCTCCATAATTGCAAACAAAGACATGGATGGATAGAGCACTACAACATTAACAAAACATCCTTACTAATCATCCTCAAAAGAGGCACGGATCACTAGGAAACAACATGAACATATGGCATATTGAGATGAACAGCTCAAGGACTTAGTGGAAATGCTAAGTCCCTGAAATCAGCATTAACCAATGCTCCACTTTGCAAGCTTGTGCTAGTCACCACACACATCACAAAAATACATGAGTTGCACCTCTGGATAGATGGCAAAACATATAACAACACACATGTAGAGCTCATGGGCATATCAAGCACACATTAATCATGGCAAAAATGACAAATATCTAATTGGAGCAGCAGATCTGACAATTATCTCAAATAGCATAATTCTAACAACATTTCGGGCATCAAGATGAACTCAAATGAAAATGATGCAATGAGATGAAATGATGTACTCTCTGAGATGAACATTTTGATATGCTATATGCCCAAAACGGAGCTATAGATGCAAAGTTATGGCATGATGAAAAACGCAAAATAACTAGGGTTTCGAGGGAAAGTCAACCGTCTCAGATCCAGATCTAGATCCAGCCGGTGCGGATCCCGAGGTTCGCTAGAGTTACTGTTCACCGGAGGTCGCCAGAGATGGTGGTGGTGGCCGGAGCTCGCCGTAGTCGGAGGAGGACGCCGGAGAGGGTGGTGGTGGCCGCGGGCGTCGGTGGGGTGGCCACGGGCGCCGGTGGCTGGGGCGGCGTGCACCAGTGGCCAGAGCTGCGGAGCTTGCCGGTGCCAAGGTCGGCGGCAGGGCGGCGAAGGGCGGCGCCGGGCGGGCGCGGGCGGCGCTGGAAGGCGGGGAGGAGGCGCGGGGCGCGGC